>NC_089195.1:14561188-14879938 GCF_963930695.1 Labrus bergylta | reverse complement strand
ATTAAAAAAAAGGTCTCAAAAAAGGTCCTCATCCGTCTGAAAAAGAGAAATTTGTGAAAGATTATACTCTAACATAGCTTTTCTCTTTTATACTTTTTATTGCTCCTTTACAATAATGTTGATTCAAACTTGTTTTTTTTTCCTTTCTCTGTTTATGTCCTTTGAACCTTTTTTTCCAATACTTTCTTTTTTTTTTATATTTCTAGGGCAGGTCTTCATACAAGACCTCTCCAGTGTCTTATTTCTACTTCTATGTACGTATCTAAACATTTGTGTTTTTTTGTGCAAATTAAATCAATAGAAAAGATAAATAATCCATCATGATTCATACTGTTATATGGCTGAATAAGAAATTACCAATGTGAATCTGTTGTTCTTGATATTCTTCGAGATAGTGTGATTTAAAAAAGAGAACAGTTCAGCCAAATGTACGAATTCACTTTGCAAAAAAATGTTCTTGAACACCTTTAAACCCGTTCCAGAGGCCTTCTACAACAAAGTATGAATACAATATATTTCAACATTTCTTCTTTTGGATAAACAGTAACAGGTTAACACTGAAGGACAGCTCGTGGTGGATTTTGACCATCAACCCTCCACTGTCTGACTCTCAGGCTCCCAGCGTCGTCTGATGGCTGCTGAGAGACTGAATCATCAGGGGACTCCTCACAGATATACTCCACACAATACGCAGTGTGTGTGTGTGTGTGTGTGTGTGTGTGTGTGTGTGTGTGTGTGTGTGTGCTCTTACTTAAGTCGAGATTGGGGACTTTCACCAGCACACACACCAGTTGTTTGGGGACGCCTTTCCCTTTGGGGACCAAAACCACCGTCCCCATTTAGATTTCTATTCTATTGTATTCAGCACGCTCCAGAATGTGTTTTTTTATTAAAATCTCCGATGTCCCTAAAAGTGACTTATTTCAGACTTTCTGTGTGTGTGTGTGCCCCACTCCACCCCCCCACCCAATCTGTGTATCCCTCTACGTCGCCCCCTAGTGGAAGTGTGTGTAATTGTCTAGGACCCCATAGGCGGTCTGCATTCTGCCTGATAATAAAGATAGATAGATATATAGAGAAGCAAGTCAAGAGCTATAGGTAGCCTGCATTTTGCCTGATAATAAAGATAGATAGATAGATAGATAGATAGATAGATAGAGAAGCAAGTCATGAGCTATAGGTAGCCTGCATTTTGCCTGATAATAAAGTTGATAGATAGATAGAGAAGCGAGTCAAGAACTATAGGTAGCCTGCATTTTGCCTGATAATAAAGATAGATAGATAGATAGATAGAGAAGCAAGTCATGAGCTATAGGTAGCCTGCATTTTGCCTGATAATAAAGTTGATAGATAGATAGAGAAGCGAGTCAAGAACTATAGGTAGCCTGCATTTTGCCTGATAATAAAGATAGATAGATAGATAGAGAAACAAGTCAAGAGCTATAGGTAGCCTGCATTTTGCCTGATAATAAAGATAGATAGATAGATAGAGAAGAAAGTCAAGAGCTATAGGTAGCCTGTATTTTGCCTGATAATAAAGATATATATATATATATATATATATATATAATATATAGTTATAGTATAATTATAATGGATATTATATAATATATTTGTTTTATTTTTAGTTGTATTACCATGCCTGCATTTCCAAATAATTATATAAATTATGGCCATTTCAGCCCCTTTGTGTCATAGTTTGTACACAACAAAAGTTTACAGTTTTCTATCTCCTGATATCATATTCTTGCATCACATATTTTAAAAATCACAATTTGTATGTATATAATAGGGATACAGGGAAAACCCCTCCTTGGGTTGGCTGTATAAAGAAGGCTATATCCACATACATAAAAGGTTTTCATGTCAGAAAGGACATTTTGACAACAGTATACCAGTCACTTGTCAAAACAGTTCTCACATTCAACATGGCATCCTGGTACCACTTCCTCACAGTGAAAAAATAAAAAAGCAATATAACTAGCGCTACAATAGCATGTATGTAACCTTTGCTCATGTTCAGTGTAATTGTGGAGCTACTTTTTACACTGTAAATTAAGAAATTCCTAATCCTTTTCACACACTTCTGTGTAGCCAATGTTAGCATAATTAGCTAAGTAAATGTACATTCCTATGCATTGCAAGGTTTTGGTAGCATGTGGCTACCATTACCATGATCAGCCTACTTCTCCAAATCCTACTAAGCATTGCAGTTGGTATGCATAAATGGCACTGACAGTAAATCATTTATAAATCGCAGTTAGTTAGTTGTGTTTTTAAAGGTGCTCACATGGACCCAGATGCTCTAGGACAAATAGTATTTTATAGAATGGTTTGTTATAGATTTAACAAAAAATTTATGTGAAGCAAAAGAGACTAATTCAATTGACCTCTGTGTTTAAAATTAAGCCAATTGTTTTGATCACTTCTACACTAGATGTACATGAATAGATGCAAATGGTATATGTTTCTTTATATGGCAGATGCAGTTCTCAAGCTTGAAATATGTTTTAGTAATTATATAAGGTACAATGGCTTGTGTTGACTGTTCTGCTGTTGCAGACAGGGTGTCTCTAGAGAGATGTTGCCACTAAGCTACGTTAGATATCACGGCCACTCCAGATAGCTTTAGCTGCAGACTAGCATAGTCTCAACAACTGCTGCAGAGTTTGTCCCTGTCCGGCAGCGTGGGAAGGCTCATGAGGGCAAGCTCTGGTTGTGTTGCTCCGTAAGCAGTCACCCCATCCGACTACAAACCAGCTTTCAACCTTGCTAGCTCTGTTGTTATTCCTGTTGGCCCACCACCCACGAGCCTCCTCCAACACTGCAGACAGGGTTAAACAACGTGAAGTGATACTAAAATGTGTAAAGGAATTAGATGTCATTACCATGATATACAGGTATTGTAGCACGGCTAACAACCAATTAGATTGCTTGGTATGAGCTATCCGCTTTATAATGTTAAATGAAAACCTGTAAATATTCATAGCCTATCTGAGAGAGACAGTAGCTGTACTGACATCCAGAGTGATCTATGTGTACTTATCCATCTGTATCAGTAGCGTCTTTGTGTAATTGGACATCGACATTGGAGCTGTCTGTGCTTCTTTGTTAGAGTTAACTGGCCAACTGTCAGCCATTAGTCCACCACCAACATCAAAACACAATACAGAGACTGTTGGCTGTTACCACTATCAGATATATACTGTAAGGAGATTCAACAGGTGTATTATAAACTGTGTATTGATAGTTGAGAAGATCGACACAACAGCAGCTTATACAGTTGCATCATAGAGAGCATCTTGACCAGCTGCATCACTGTGTGGTATGGGAACAGCATCGACATGGACCACAAATGCTTGCAGAGAGTGGTAAAAACTGCTGAGAGGATTGTCAGGGTGCCCCTACCATCTCTGCAGGACATCATCATCAAAGACTCCACCAAACCGCAACACAAGCTTTTCACATGTATGCCCTCTGACAGAAGGTACAAAAGATGCAGGACCTCTAGGCTGAGGGACAGTTTTTATCCTCAGGCCATCAGACTGATCAATAGATCTAATCCACTGCCCCTGCCTCAACCCTAACCCACCTCACCATAAAGGAAGCTTCACTTTGCATACATTACACAATTCCACACGTACAATCTGCACAATCACAGACAGATTTTGCCTGGACAGACTTTGCACAGATATTAGTTGCTGTTACTGTATATTGTATATTGATATTGTATAGTATATATTGTACACAGACTATTGTGTTCTTAGGATACTTTTCTTTCTTTATCTCTCCAAATATCTTAATTTAGTGGAAGGCAAAGTAAGAATGTTATTGTACAGGGAAACTTGGTTTTAACTGTACATATGACAATAAATGCTTTGATTTCAATTGAATTGATTCCGAAAATTGTACACAGTATAATTTGAATAGGTAGCCTGTACATACAGTAGGCTATGTGCTATGTGAAAACAGGTGCAGGTAAAGTCATCATCATCATTTCATCAATGCACATGTGCATGATAGTAACATATGGGATTAGCATCCAGGTCTCCAATGGGGGAATCATCAGTGATCAGTCAGCAAGAGGAAGATCTGTCATTGAGGTAATAGGACTTACAAGGGCACACTTGCAATTCCTAACCCACTTTTGCCATCACTATGGACACACAAGCAGGTGTACCTATGTAATATACTGTAGGCTAATTGATAAGTCCAATAGGGGTGAACTGTTGCCTGTATTATTTATTTATTTATTATTTATTTATTATTTATTTACTTATAGTCACTGTTGAATATTTATAAACACAAATTACAAACTAATTCGAGAAATTCATCAATCCAAAATCAACTAAAAGAAAGTGGTCATGATAGAAAGATAATTCAACATCTTGTGTTCAACTCCTACAAAGTGAAGTTTACCAGCCGCGCCACTGTTATGACAGTGAACTCATAGAAAAATGTGAAACTGATAATTTTCTGTGGAGTTGGTGAAGATAAATTGATATTTATCCACAAAGCTAGCTAACGTTAGCTAGCTAGTTACACTCTTGCTAAGTAAGCTGGGTAGAAAACAAGCTTTACAAGTTGTTCTGGTGATGGATAGCCTTATTAAACATCAGAATAACTGAACTGCAGCAAGCCACCATCAAGACTGTCATTTCAAGGTAATATTAGCAGGGTTGCCAACTTTCAGGAATTGCTTGGTGTGAGATTAGTTAGGGAGTGGTAGGATGGGTCACCTGGGCTAAATTATTAGACAGTAGTATTGATAAGCTCTGACATTACTGGTTCTTTTATCTGTACTTTTTAAATATTTTGGTGTAATTTCTCTCTGTCAGAGCTGACAGCTCAGACACAGAGCGGAGAGGAGCTCCTCATACTCTTTACTGTAAGTGCAATAAACCTCCAGGAGAAAAATGCCAGTGCTTTATCAATACACCTGTTCAACGAGCATAAACATGTAAATATGTAGAATTATTATTCTTATTGTGCCAGTATCTTAAAATTTGACAAATACTGACTGATGTCTGTCTTCTAAATTCTTTCTAAACTTCACTCAGTATTTTGACGTTAGGAATATGATTTATTATATATATAGATATATTCTTGTGTGCATAATAAAATAACAAGTGTGTGTGAGAGAAGGGTAAATACCTTGAGCTACACACTGAGGATCACAACAGTTTCCTCCAGGTAAATCCACTGCATTTGCTACTTAAGAGATTTGATTATGAGGGTAAAAAGCCTGCATTAGTTTGTGACTAAGCTATCAATATACAAATTATATCCTGGTATAAAGGAAACTAATAAATGTATGTTAGCTTAACTGGGTGGCTCACATATGTTAATTATACATGAAATATTCTGTCAAACAGATGATATGGCTGGCAATGAAGCGATAATGGAGAGATCTGTGAGGAGAAGACGGGTCCGTCCTCAACAGGATGCCGAACAACACATTAAACTGAAAACTGACAAGGCTGGTCTCACAGAGCATTTTATCAACCCATACAAAGGTAAGTTCTTACATTTTGCAGGTAGTGTTTGTATCAGTTGTACACAGCCTATTAATAATAATGTTGAATTACACTATGTAAATTCAAAATTCATCATTGCTTCCTATGCGTATCTCATTTATACAAGGCTACTTTGTACTGGCAGTGTGGATTGGCTATTAACATTTTAAAGCTGGGTTAGGCAACTTTTTAGAGCCATTTTGGTCATATTTAGTGAAAGTCTTTTACCTTGCAAAACATGGGAGTTGCTAGTCTACCACTGCCTCAATCGATTAGTTAGTTTGTGTTTTTGTGTGACTTTGTGGTTTAAGCCCAGTTCAGACCAAAGATTCGCGACGAGACGAAACAAAACCGTTTTAGAATGTTGCAGGTAAACGTTGCAGCAGTGTGAACTGGCTCGTTTCGTCTTGAATCAAACTGACTGATGTTGTCGCCTGCGACTCAGCTTGTCAAGTCTCCAGCAGCTGATTTTAGAATGTAAGTCACAACCAATCAGCTCGTAGCAAAGTCCACTGGTTGAAATGGCAGTTTGGGATGGAGGCTCAATGAGAGAGAAAGAAAGAAAAAGAGACAAAACAAAAACAACGTGATTGGTTGATGTCTTTATTCGCCGTGCGAAATCCCCGAAAATTGATCTTGATCTTTTAATGAAAAAAGAGATTTTTAATGTCAGCGAGCTTTTCCTGTTAAATAAAGGCTAAATAAATAAAGATTCCGCTAGCCTCTCAAACGCAGTGTAATGGTAAGCTAATAAGGCAGTAACATTAACGTTACGTGGTCAACAATAAACCTGCAACGTAAACTTACCTTGAGCTAACATTAATAATTAACGTGTATTTTTCTCGGTTTAACAGCGTTAGCCAGTGATGGTGGCAGCACTGGCAAGCAAACACAAAAATTTGTAATTTTAAAAAACACCAAAGTTAACCACTCACAAAGCTAACATTAGTAGCAAGCTAACATTAGTAGCAAACTAACGTTGATAGCTTATGCAGCTGAGCTTAACATGTTTGCTAACTTGACGGACCTATCTGGGTGCATTTTCAGCTGCCTGATAAAATTTGATGTGATCGATCCAGCGTCCTTTATGTTCATATTACAGACGTTGCATTCGGCGATTATTTTGTTTAGGCTTTGCGTGAAGTTATTAAAGCCAAGCGATATGACAAATTGTAATAAAACTGCAGCAGCAGCAGGTGATGTGCTCACCATGGTGTCACCTGTAGAGTGTAGCCGCTCGCGCACCAAAGGGAATGACATTCTGCTTGTGATGTTAATGCGCCAAAAAGTACAAAAATAAAAAGATTGTGCACAAGTCCCAAATCTCAAGTCTGAGTCGAGTCTCAAGTCTTTGGGGGGCGAGTCCAAGTCAAGTCTCAAGTCACATTTGTGTGCAACTTAAAGTTATACTCCGTAATATTTCCATCTATCTAACTGCCAAAGAGGCCGCTAGAAACAACGTATCTCAAATGTTATGCCGTACAAGTTTAAGTGCTACTCAAGTCCAAGTCTGAAACTCAAGTCCACATCTCTGATACGGTATTTTTATGTTACACTACTGTTGCACAGCTTTGCCTTAGCTTGCAAAATATTAGGCTCCAATTTGAAAGATGGTGGACTGTGCTAGTGGATAAAAAATAGTAATTGGTGTTTTTTCTTATTTTAAAGGTCGAGGTGTGCTTGCTGTGGAGGTTTTCAACAAAGGAGATTTTGTGCTTGAATACCGTGGTAAACTTTTCAAACAGGATGGTCTTCTTACGAAGAACTACAATGACACAGAAGCAGTATTCCTGTTTGACTTCAAATGGAAAGGGGGATGTTGGTGGTAAGTTATAATAAATATGCTTTTGTTGGCAGGTGTAATACATTACAATAGTTTTAGGAGATGAGCTTTGAATGGCCTGTTAACCTAAGGATATCCCAATTTCTCACCACCCCGGTAGTACTGTAAATGTATATTGCTGCAAGCTACCTCAATTGCTTGCTCAGCTTTCAAATAAAACGTGCCCTTCTTAACACTGTAGCCAAACAAAGTTCTACTCTTAACATCAATATTCTTTTCCTTAAGTCTTGATGCATCTGTTGAAGACAAGTCACTGGGAAGGCTTGTAAATGATGACCACATCAAGCCTAACTGCAAGATAAAAGTTATTGATGTTGGTGGGATGCCACATCTTTGCCTGTTTGCCCTAAGAGACATCGCCCCAGGTGAAGAAATAACTTACAATTATGGGGATTCAGACTGGCCTTGGCGCAGACAGGTACAATTTGTTTATAATGTTGATAATAGTTGTTTTTGTCATTTTCAGATGAAACTGATCTCATTGTGTTTTGAGATTTGACCTATATCATGATTGTTTTAATTTTTTTCCGGTTTCCTTTTCCAGGAGAAAATGGCAACTCATGTCAGCGAACAGTTGACACCTGATGTCAGCGAGCAGCTGATACCTGATGTCAGGGACAGACCTCAGGTAGGGGCCAGTTTATAAAATACTACTTAATCTCTTAGAGATTGTAAGGTATTTTTTCTCAGTGTAGTACTCAGTGGGTTTCAGAGTATGTATTATTGTCCAGTGTTTCTCTTATGACAGCCCAAGTAGTAATGTACTGTAAGGACAATGATCTGTGTTTGGAACGTCTCCTAAAGTACTGACAGACTTACAGTGTTTTGACATTATATATAGATGAATGTCCCCAATTAGGTGTGAGTAGCGTGTGTGTGAGTATAGAACGACCCCAAAAGTACTGATAGACTGACAGACTGGTGTCTTAACATTATACATAGATGAATGTCCCCAATTAGGTATGAGTACCGTGTGTGTGTGTGTTTGGAATGACCCCAAATGTAATAAAAATAGTAAATAACATTTTTTTTTCCTTTTCCAGCAGCAATTGGCACCTGATGTTAGCCAGCCGATTGTCGAAGAAAGCGACAGACCTCAGGTAGGGGCCAGTTTATAAAGTACTACTTAAAGACCTGTTGAGCAAAAATTTCTTTATTGAAATAGCAGAAAATTCTCCAAAAATTCTCCTACCCATTCATTCCTGTGTGACAGTGTGTGTGTCCAGAGAGCCTGCCTTCCGCCTGTATTTTCTTATTTCTTAGTGTTGGGGGTGTATGCCTGCCACCTAAACCACTGCTGAATCCTTTTATATTAGTATGTATTATTGTCCAGTGTTTCTCTTATGACAACCCAAGTAGTAATGTACTGTAAGGACAATGATCTGTGTTTGGAACGTCTCCTAAAGTACTGACAGACTTACATACTGGTGTTTTGACATTATATATAGATGAATGTCCCCAATTAGGTATGAGTAGCGTGTGTGTGTGTTTAGAACGACCCCAAAAGTACTGATAGACTTACATACTGGTGTCTTAACATTATACATAGATGAATGTCCCCAATTAGGTATGAGTAGCGTGTGTGTGTGAGTTTGAACAACCCCAAAAGTAATAATATAATAATAACAATAATAATGATAACAATAATAATAATTATTATTATCATTATCATTACCTTTATTTATAGAGCACTCTTCTTAATCCGTGTGACAAAGTGCTTCATAAAGGCATCAAAATAAAATTAATGAAATCATAAAGTTTTAAAAGAAAACATATAGAAAACAATTTAGTGTCTAAAACCCAATACATATCAAGAAAATAAAAGACAGTTCAAATGAAATTAAAACTCAAATATTATCAGGAAAGGCTATCTGATAAAAGTATTATTTATTTTGCTGCCTTTATGAAGCACTTTGTAACATGGATTTAGAAGAGTGCTCTATAAATACAGATTATTATAATAATAATAATTATTATTATTATCATTATATTACTTTTGGGCCCTGTTTTCTTTGTTTTTCCAAATTCCTTGCTGAATCAGAGATTACCTTTAAGTCTCTTCTTAAAACATACTTTCCTGATTTTACTTGAGATTTCATTTCCTTTAAACTGTCTTTTATTTTCTTGATATGTATTGTTTTTTACACACTAAATTTTCTATCTGTTTTCTTTTAAAACTTGATGATTTTATGACTTTTATGTTGATGCCTTTATGAAGCACTTTGTGACATGGATTTAGAAAAGTGCTCCTTATGTAAAGATTATTATTATTATTACTATATTATTACTTTTGGGGTCGTTCCAAACACACACACACGCTACTCATGCCTAAATGGGGTCATGCAGAACCTTTATCTCAATATGTCTTGAGATTTGAGCTGTATCAAGGTTGATCATATATTTATTTTATCCGGTTTCCTTTTCCAGCAGAAAATGGCACCTGATGTCAGCGAGCAGCTGACACCTGATGTCAACGAGCAGCTGACACCTGACGTCAACGAGCAGCTGACACCTGATGTCAGGGACAAACCTCTGGTAGGTGGTCACAGGGGTCAACACACTAGTCTCTGAAGTCTGCAGTTCAGTGTGCCCTCCCGTTTAATCTGAAAAACACTTTGGGGAAAAAAAACCCACTAGGTTTTGTCTCACTATGACGACATTAACACGATATCATTTTGTACGATCAATTTAGCCAAACCTTGCCTTATGAACACCACAATTCTTCAGCATTAACGGTTGGTGTTAGCATGTAGCTAATGTTTGCTTTTCGCTAGGATAACAATTGCATGACATCAGTTGGTGTTATAACATTTAACAAAAATCATGTGGGCCGCACACACAATTTCAATAACTTTTTTTCTTTTAGCTGTCATCTAGTCTTGTGGATGCATCTCAGGTGTATGATGAGATCAACATAAACAGCAGCAATCCAGCGGCACATACAGTAAGAGCCCAATTTCATCTTTAAATGTAATCACTATTGCTATTTTTTGGCTGTGAAGTGTTATAATTTGTAGTTGTATTCTCAAACTGTCTTTGAAACAATCAGCTCTTTATTTAATTGCTGTCACTACAGTCTCGAATGGCCAAATATAGACAGCACCATGAGGAATGCTTCAATCGTCACAAAATTGTAGAGGAGGAGCGAAATGCTAAAGAAAGACAGCATACAATGAATTTGTTAAAGCGTGCACAACTGGTTCAACAATTGGCACAACTGGATATGCTTGTGAGTAATATACTTGAACATCTTGCAGAAATTACTCTCTGTGCCCAACCTCTTTTCGTTCATTACTAGGAGCTTGATTGCGTGATTGTGTTTTTTTAATTATTTGTTATTCAATGCAGCACAGTCAAAGCTGGGTTCTTCAACTGACGGCCAGTGGGGCGGATACGGCCCTTAATTATTTTTTTTACTTGTCCTCTGATTAATTACCATGAACCCAGAGAAAAACTTTTGGTCTATTATATTTCATCTGTATGCACTATTGGACTTTTACTGCAAATGTCCATTTATCCTGAAATTTTGTTATCTTGCTAACTTTTAGAAGTTAGTAAGGCAATGATGAGTAGTCTACATTTCTATTCCAAATGACCATTCGTCTTATTTTGTTTTGTTGTTGTGCTGGAGTCAAATATCTTGTTTCCTTTCATCACTTTCTCAGCTTTTGACATGCCTTTCTTTCTTTTCCTCCCTTAGCTAACTTCGCAATCCCCATTGCATGATGATATTCAGGTATGTCTACAACTTCAAACAGGGGCAAGTTTTAAAAGGGAAGCTACTGTAAAACTCCATGATCATTGACATGCTCTGTGTACATCAAGCAGTGATAGGGGTGCAATTATTTGGCATGTTTTTTTAAATGCCAATTGAATTTGAATTTTGCACATAATAAGTTGGATTCGTCTTTTTAGTCACTAGCCTCATCAGATACCTCGTCCCTGGATGAATCAACGATAACCAGTGATCCGTTGGAAGATGGAGAGCCAGCAACACGGGTAACACTGCATTGCTTGCTGCATTTGAACAATAGGCCATGATTTACTTTTCAATGGTACAAGTATATTCAGTGTGGATAATAGCACTATTATCATTTGGCATCATTAAATAAACCATCATTAATCCAGTAATTTTCATGATGCTCTTCAAAAATACACCTCATATAGTTTGTTAATTTACCAATTTATTATCCCTGAAAAAGAGTAAAGGTTGATCACTCCTTGAGCATTATAGGGAGTGGAATTTGTCATAAATCCCATCCTCAAAACATCAGTATTTTCAATCATTTTCAATCATACCAGTGTTTATTATTTATTATTATTATTTATTATGTTATTTAATATAAGGTCAAAAATGCATGTGAATGAAAAACTTTTGCTGAGTAATTTGTACTTAATGGAATGCTTTTATCTTTTTGTCCTTTTTTCTCTTTTAAGACAACAGCTCCTCTTACGTGTGTTACATCGTCAGATGGTCAAAGATCTTGGAATTGTTCAGTGGATGACTCAAAAAGGACATCCTCAAGACAAAGACAGGTATTTTCCTACAGTCTAATAACAGTCGTGTACATTTTTATGTATATATAAAGCTATTATTATGTGGCTTTTCATTAAATAAACGTTGATAAATGTAGTCTTTATATGTCATATCCCGAAGCTAAAAGAGATAATGTTCCTGTAATAAAAGTCCAATGCATCAACACAATACATGACACTCAGTATAGTAAAGGATGACCTATGTTACTAAACAGAATCTTTTTTCTTTTTTTCCAAGGCCACTTCATATATGGAAACATCCCTTGATGAATCCGATCTCACAGGCTATAGTGATTGTGGCTATGTCCCAGACTCTGAAGCAGGAAGTTCCTCTGAGCCTGATGAAGACACACCACTGTATCCAATTGTGAAAAAGCCCCTGCCGTCTCTGCGATATCCCATTTTATCTCTATCAAAACAAGATATTGATTCAGGAAGCCCAGAAAAAAGAGACACTGCAGTCAGCCCTAAGAAGAGGAACTTGATCACTCAAAGTAATGTTTATGTTGTATTTGGTAATTGAAGTCTAGAAATGAAGAACCATATCAATCTGTTTCAAATTGGAAGAATGCAAATGTAGTCTATCAGGTCAAATATGGATTACTTTCTCCTTAGATGTTGCATACATGTATGTTCAATTGATGTATAACATTACACTATACCAAATTATTTTGATTTAATGTGCAACTGCAATAATGTGGGCAATACATTCAGAATTGACTTTTGGTTTTTCATCTTAAGGCTACAACTGCTGAGGCTATGCCATATTTTTTTTAAATATTCTCTTACATTTTCTCCTCAGAAAAAGTTGATTCCACACAAGATCAGGACACGTCAGGTGATGAGGATGAGTCTGTTGAGTCGACCACTGAGGCAACAGGCGAAGACGGCCAGGAGCCACCAGAGACTACACCTTTACTTCCGACCACTGCTACCAGTTCCACTCCTCCCAGTACTCTTCTCAATCAAGGTTTGTTTTTGCTTGGGTTAGATCTTTTTTTAACGGAAGAAAGTTAGGATCTGCAATATAAACCTAACTTAATAAACCTGGTTTTACAGCTGAATACTGAACCCTTCAAGTAATTTTGCAGCCAAACCATCCCAGCCACTCTGGCACTGTGGATAAGGTTTTGAATTGTGGTAAAAATAAAGGCACATATTCAGAGCTTCCTTTTTCGAATTAGGCTATTCAATGATAAATGGCCATACTAAAAACATACTAATCACTAATAACTGATCAGTAATATGTAGGGATGGGTATTGAGAAACAGCGCCGCTGCTCCCCAAACTCACACTCTCTACTTTAAGTAGCCAGAGTCGGGGACAAGCGAGGGACCCTCCATAAATCTAACACGCCCAGACATTACCACTGTTTACCCATGCTTCGCTGCCGGTCTTGCTACCTACCTATAACATAAATGTGTCTGTCCACTGCACTAACAGACAACTTGTCTGTCCGTGAGCTGTCAGTGTAGTTAGCATCAGTTTTAAGAACTTCTAATTTACGTTTCTATATAATCCCATTCATCAGTGGATAGCAGAAGTCCCCAAGTCTAACCCATTCTCCATCGCAAGATGAGGGAAAATGACACCAGCCAAAACAGACAGCAATGTAGCAATTGCTCATCTCTCATATACAGGAAATTCAGGAAACAATTTAACTTATTTCTGCGAAAGTTTTAATAAAATAATTGTTCCAAATTATGGAGAGTAGTATCAATAAAAATATCGATAAGTATCGGTGTCGATAAGTATTACTGATATTGGTATCAATAAAATCCCAACGATACCCATACCTACTAATATGACAGATTAGGATGAATAGGATTAATTATTTGTCTTTACATAGTGACAGCAATGTGTCCAGTGATAGCCTAAAGAAGGGCATTATGGCATAATCTGCACTGCAGTCTCTGTTGAGCAGCGTTATGTTACGATCAAAGGCTGAACTTCATATTCACATTAGAACATGCTCTCCTTACTAAACATATCTTAAAGTGCATGCAGATAATAACATTTAATGATGCTTGTCCCTAATGGGAAAGTTAGGCACCCACAGGTGACTTTTATCAGTTTGTGTTTTTGTGTACAGCTGAAGATCTCAAAAGTGACATTAAAATGATTTGTCTTCAAGGTTAAAATTCTGTTAAAAAGTTGTTTGATACTAAAATCTCTGATTAAAAAGTGTTTACAAATGCAGCTAACAAGTGAGTTTGGAGAAGAATCTTAAGTTTAAGTAGTAACACTGTAACACTTTGAAAAGTGCTTAAAACGTTACGTATTGTAACTCCAGATTCTATGAATAAAGGCGTAACCCTCTAAGAGCTATTGGTCAATATCGTGAAGATTTTTCTTTCTGTTCATGTCTATACAGTATATGACATCGTCAGGACCTGAGCTCTGCTCCCAAAAAGGCAATACTTTCTTCGGCTAATGTCGGTGGAGCAGGGAGCCTGCTTTTCTTTTTAAACAAATTTAACTGTGATGCCTATTTGGGATTGTGTTTAAATAATTAAAAACCTTTGTAGCGACATCTAGCATTCATGGTCTTCCATTATTGCTCAGTTTACCTTGGTGTTGTCCTTGCACTTTGAACAGTAGTACTAAAAGAAAGCAGAGGTTGTAAATGCTGTTTTAGATGGACTGCAAAAAATGCTTTTAGTAATGAGATATTGACAACACCTCTATCTTTTCTTCACAGACAACAGAGGTAACTCCAAACATAAGTGGGAAGACAGTGAGGTACGCGCAGTTGAAAGACACATGATGCGCTTCATCCACACATGCAAGGTACCTCAAAAGATCGACTGCATTCGATGTATCAATGCAGAACCCTATGCGCTCAAAGACCGAAACTGGACTGGAGTGAAAAATTATGTCAGAAATCGGATCACTGCCTTAAAGAGAAAGGCTTGTTCTCAGGACTCACGATAGCTATTTGTTGAAGTATACCTGTGTGAAGTATATCTGTTGTCTTATTTTAGAGGCTAATGTTAAATTTGTTTGTGCCCTTCTTTCTTTTTATATAGCCAAAGTTCTTGGTTGTAGTTTGGAGCACAACCTGCTATTATCATGTTGCTAGCGAGCCCAATAAATTTTTCTGTGAACATTCTCTAGTCAAGTATGTCAACTGACTGCTGTCCAGATGCATTCATTTGAAAGCTAGCCAAGTTTGTGGCGACCTGTAATTTTCAAGGACATTCCATTTGAGCTGTGTGGCACTTGTGCATGATGTCCATGCATTATGTTACTAAAACACAAGTTAACAGCAAACGCAAGTCTGTTTGGTGTATTATTATTTCATGCAGATTTTCATTGTGGTGCTACTATGACATATTCAGTCTACCTCTTAATCTGCATTATTCCATGGTCTGGGTGAGTACTCTTTTCTGATTGGCCGACAGGTGTGTGTTAATTAAGCAATAGCTCAAGACAGGCCGTGGTATCAACATTAAAGAGCACAGCTGTCAAAGCCTGCGCCTGGGGATACCTCCAGTCCATTTGTGCTTGAGTCAAGTCAGGGGTCAGCCAGGTCCGTAGCATGGGTTGCAGTCTCCGAATCTGCAAATTTGACTGGTGCTTCTAATTCTGATGTTTTGATAGCAGGAATATAGGTTAATGATTCAAACAGCGTGTCAAAAGCTGTTCATCTTGGTTAATTTGGTTGTGGGGAAATCCTTCCTTCCTGTTCTTCAATTTGTTGTTGTAGATTGAGGAAGCCAGCGCAGTCAGAAGAGGAGGAGGATAACTCTAACTTTAACCTTTGGCACTTTGTCCCAGTCTCCAGAAAAAACAGCATTTTAGGTTTAATTACTACTTCTTCCTTCAGTATGAGGTAATTTGGGGTTTACTTTGAGTTTAATGCATTTTCTTTAGATATCTCAGAAGCTACTTGAGACCAGTGTTACTCGATCAAAGATTGAATTTCATATTTCATTAGAACATGCTCTCCTTACTGAACATAGCTGAAAGTGCATGCAGATAATGACATTTAATGAGTCTTGTCCCCAAAGGAAAGTGAGGCACCCAAAAGTGACTTTTATCAGTCTGTGTATTTGTGTATAGCTGAAGACCCCAAATGGGACATTAAAATTATTTGTCCCCAATCTCAAGGTAAAAATTCTGTATGGACAAAATATGTTTAAAACTAAAATCTCAAGTGATCTTCATAATCTGGCGACTCCCAGTAATATATTACACTTGCCAGCACCTCTCTAAACCATTCAGAAAGTGGTGTCCTCTAAGGGGGGGTGTTGAAATGTGCGACCCCTAAGTGGACATAAGTGAGTATGTGTGTGTGTGTGTGTGTGTGTGTGTGTGTGTGTGTGTGTGTGTGTGTGTGTGTGTGTGTGTGTGTGTGTGTGTGTGTGTGTGTGTGTGTGTGTGTGTGTGTACCAAAACAGTGATTGATCATTAATATTTTATTTCTTCAGGCTTGGTGGAGCCCCTCAGGAGAAAAACACATTGTTATTATTCACACACACTCACCTGTCTCTCTCTCTCTCTCTCTCACACACACACACACCACACACGCACACGTGCACATGCACACACGTGTACACGCATACACAATCCAATTTGTCTCCTGGATGGGTGAGTTGTTTTGGACGAGGAGTCTCGAGAGACACAAACGTGGACCCTGTGTGTCAACATATTTGTTTGTTTGTTTGTGTTTGTGTATCAGCTGGTCGCCTTGATTATCAAAAACAAATCCAAAAGGATGAAGAAAAGAAGAATGGTCCTGACCTTCGTCCGAAGGTGTGTGTCAAAATGAAAACCCTCCCAGATGAGTTTGTTGAGATCTAAGAGACCAGAGCAGCTGTTAACACACTTTCCTCCTGCAAATACAACTCCACCATTTATAGAAGGATTTTACATATATTTATGTGTTGCCTATATGATAAAAAAAGTTTGGAGAAAAATGCTGCTTTCTATACGCTGAGACTGTAGGCAGCAGAATGCTCATGCTAATCATGTTCTTTTGGGAAAAACTTGGCCAGTTCCTTGAGTATCCACTTGAGGCTGTCTCCAAAACATGAGTCAATCCTCATTAGTCCCCATGAGTGAAACCTTACTGCAGAAATAAAATATGTTTACAGCCTGGCAGAAAAACAGTGGTGGTCTAGACAGCTGTGTGTGTGTGTCTCTGGAGGGTGTGGCTTTAATCAAACACCTGGTGAGTACTCACACCTGCAACTCATCCTCTCATCTGCCTCAGGCCAAGACCCTGGTTTCAACTCGACTCATGGCCAGATTATTGAGTCTACTGAAGTGGTAGCTATGATCAGCTACTCTTAACATTTGTTAGAGTTTATTCCTAGTGTTTTTTCAGTGAGTCCTAACAGATTTCTCTTCTTGTCACCGGCGTCATCTCCTCCAGTCTGCTTCATTATCAGACAACTAAACCATATATCTCTCTGCTTACGCAACCAGATAAACTCCATAAGTCTCCTCCACGCAGTCCAGCCAGCCAGTCAGTCAGCCAGCCATCCACCAATACCAAGCCCTGCAATAAAACCTCAAACTCTTCAATTTTGCTGCCGTGTCCGCTTTTGGGTCTAAATACAAACCTTAACATGTTTGAATCTATATCACTCCACTAAGTAGCAGGTACACTCTGCTAACCCTGCTTGGCTATCCATCAAGCTCATACATTGATTTTATTTTGGCAGCCAGTTCCCATAGTCAGGATCGTTGTTGGCTTTTACCTGCAGAGATTACGACCCGCTGTAGTGATGAGGTTATTTTAACGTGGTACATGTTGTGTACCTTCAGATTTCTCTGTGGATATTTTGACCAGCATGCAGGCATTCAGCTATGTTCCCCAAGCTCTCCACCTCTTGACAAATCAAAGACTCCTGTCAGCTACCACTACAAACAGAATCTCACTGCTTGGGATATAATATAGTTAATTCACTAGCTAAACTAGTTTCATGTCCTGTTATAAGAGACTACAGTCTACATTACAGTATAAGCCGTTAAGCTACATACAAGAAAATGAACAAATCACATGATGTTGATTTGTTCTTTTGGCTTTATTTCTTAATTTCTAAATGCATGATTATTCCCACTATAGAGCAAAACTTTAAAAAGTTACCATACTGTGTCTCACAAACGTGTGTGGTTACAGTAGGACGGGGTCTTTGGGTTATTAGATGATATGATGCAGACAGCAATAGTTCAGCTGTCACTTATTATGGGGTCTTTTATTATATATGTCAGGTCAGATCATTTCACAGATTAAACTGAATCATCTCATCACCGGGGCTCCATCCTCGCACTTCTACCACCGCTGCTGCGCTTAATTTCCTGCTTCAGGATTTTCATATTCCTCCGAGGTCGACCTCTCTGCGTCACTTTACCTTTTAACTCCTTCAAAGTGGCAACGTGTGACTTTAATTATCTGATGTATGAATTATCCTCGCATAAATGTCTCTAAATGCCACTCGCCATTCTTCCTGTTACACTTCACACTCTGAACAGCACAGAGACAATTTAAAAAGACCACTTAGTCCACCACAAAAAAGGTCAATTATTCACATCCTCACCACAATAAACACCCTAGATTTGAATCTAGATAATAGTGAGAGAATTCACAACACTTTGAAAAAGCTGAAAAATGTTTAATATCATTTTCACATTTTGAATAAATGTTATTTGTATTGCTGAAATAGGTTTTCTTCTTTTCATTCCTTGATGAAATATGATCAAGGACGTTAAAAGATTCAGTTGCTATTCATGAGAAATTAGATAAGTTTTTTCTAAGAAGATAGCTTGTACTACAGACTAAATTAGCATCATTTTTCTATGCATTTAATTCACTCTCCTGTTCATCCCTCGTCTTTGCTGAATACATCAATAGTGATTATAAATGAGATAGGATGTTGAGTAATCCGTTAAATGTATTTATATTCATATAAAAAATGACTTAAGCATTTAAAACGGAATTACTTCTCTATTTTATATTGAATATTTTATGTGCATTCCTGTAAAATCGTTTATAAATGAATGAACAACCCGAAAGTGCAACCCGACTTTATTTTGAAATTATGTGTATTTCCGGTACTGACAGTGGAAGTTCGTCTCACAGTGGAGGTCTGCGGTCAGACCTCTTCTTGGGGGCGTCACATAACACAGGCATGCGTGCGACTTACTTAAAGGGCGCGTGTGAGTTAAGTAAGTCGCACGCGCGGGTTAGAAAACATTTTCCGGGCTCCTTATACTTGAGCAGGAAACTGGGGGTGATTTCAGAAGCAGCATGCCTTAGTGCATGTGTAAAAAAAAAAAAAGACTTGAGTTTTCTTGAGGAACAGTTGACAGACTTTGCAGCTGCACTGTCGGCGCAGAAGTGAACTTAAGATGATGCATCTACATGAACCTCAATCAGATTACAGCATCGTAACACTACACACACAGAAAGGTTCATCCCAGCATGAAACTGATAACTTCTATCTCCTCCTCAGGCCTCAGTCCACACCAACAAAAATTGCCCCTCATGTTGAGCTACATCAAGGTCAGTCAGAGAGCTGCGAAGAAATGTTTGTTTGAAAAAACTTCTGCGGGTACTCAAGTTTCAGAAGTTTAAGAAGGCGTGGAGGTCGGACACAAACTGGACTTTTGAGACTGAAACGTTCAGTGGCATCAGAAGTCATAAAGTCATTAAAGAAGTCAAAAACTGATTTGACTTTATAGCTGTTTCAGTTTCAGGACACTTTTTCTGTGTGTGCAACTTTTGAAACCCTGAACGCTTTCCGTTTCTGAATAAGAATGTCATCCAAACGTTGCACCTTCTTTGTGTTTCGTGTGGCCTACTTTGTGACCTGGTCTCTCTTACTCTCTCTGGTCGCTCTCCTCCCTCTGCTTGCTGCACACCTGACAGCACTCAGGTAGGAGGAGGTGATGTAGAGTTGCAGGGCGTGCAGAGACTGGCTCTCGGGTACACAAACTCTGGGCAGCAACACACTTAAGAGCTTTTTGTTCCTCATTTTTACATTGTTGTAGAACATTTTCCCAATCCAATAAGTTTGGGCCAGAGACACTCGGTAAGCCTATTTTCTGTCTTTTTGTCTTCTTCTTTCTTAGTTTGAGGAGGTGGTGTTTTTTTTGGCCATGTGTCCAGTCCCTTTTGTTTCCTTTGGTTTCTTATTCATTTTTGATTATTTTAGGCAGGATTTGTTATATATAGCTCTGGGTTAAATTTGAATTTGTATGGTGTCTTTGTATCTTTCCGTTTCAATTTGACCTGTGCTTTGGTTTAAAGTTTGGAATGCCCCAAGAAGATTTGCTATACAGATTGTGTTGCAGTTGAACCCCACTAAAAGTCTCTTAAATCAGTGCACAGTGCTCTCATTGAGAGGTACAGATATCATGTTGGGATGCAGCTAAATTTGGCTCTGTCACTCTATTTTCCGACGGCAGTTTTGTCACTATTCAGCTGTATGTTTCTGGTATGAATGGACCGGCGCCTCCCGCAGCATCACTATCACTATGACAGCTCTTATATTGAATTGTAATGTATTGTATTGTGTCATTGCCATCTGTTTAACAATGTAAAGACCCCCAGTGGGTTTGTGTCTTTGTCAAAACATCTGGCTTTTAATTGATTCTCTATTTGTGCCATTCACTGTTTCTCAGCTTCCTACTTGGACTGTGCATGCGTGCGTGTCCTCAAAGGTAAAGTCATAGAAATCTGTGTGTGTGTGTGTGTGTGTGTGTGTGTGTGTTTGTGTGCGTGTGGCATTGTCAAGCTAATTGCTGGGCTCGTATCTGTCTACTACAGGGAGCCAGGCGACAAATTTGTTCTTCCAGAATGAAAAAGAAAAGAAAGCCTATTCTTCCACGTCCTGCCTCTGAGGGGCGCTGCTCATTGTTCAAACATCTGGCTTCCTATCGCCTCTGAGTGTTCGACTTCTTGGCGTCATGTCTGGGTTTGTGTGTATAAGTGTGTGTAAGTCAGCGAAACCGATTGTGTGTGTTGGATGAGTATGCAAAAGCAGAAAGAAAATATAAGGATGCGATTGTTTCAATGCAGAGTGTAGTGCATGCATGTGTGTGTTTGTGCTCGGAGATGATGGCACTGATAGATTTAGCGATTTGTTTTCCATCTCAGTAAAAAAAAAAAGCCCGTGATTGCTTCTCAACGCAGGTTGAACCCTCTTCATGAACATCATAACTTTATGACATGATGTCAGCTATCCATGCACTGTATTTTTTCTTTTTCACAACACTATGTCCCTTGTTCCTGAACATCTGTAATGTCACAGCACTTTTCCTGCAGAGCTTTTCTCCCTAATCCTTTTAATCTTTTAATCTGTACTTCCTTAATGTGCCCTTTTACCTGTGCTCTCCCTGTTTTCCGCCACATGAAGATGATGTGTGAGTATGCGTGGAATGACAGGCAGACATCATACCATCAGCTTAAAAGCAAAGTTGTTTACCTGTTTTCCAAACCTCACCACTATAATGCCGTCCAGACACCCTGAGCAAAACTAATTTGACCAGTCCTCTGTGAGTTCTCCTGGTGCTCCTGACAGTCAGTCCAAGCCTGGTTAAATGCTGACTTATCTACTTTCTTGTACAGAGTAAAACAGAAATTAATGGTTTTCAATATCAGTGCATTAACTAGGCAGCTAGAGCTGAGATACATTTAATGAGCTCAACAAAAAGTCTGTGGAAAAAAGCTACCAACCAACTTCAGCTCCCTAAATGACACAATGTATTTAATCCTTTACAGAAGCAAGACTTTTGTTTTCATTGGTAGTTACCTGCTCAATTTATTAACATGTCTCAAGTTATGTATGTGAAGTTATGGTGGTTGCCTGTATGGGTGTTATCTTCTCAGGTTTGACACCAAATGACAGTTTATATAATTTCTTGTCCATGCAAAGAGTTCCACATCGAAAGGCTCATTTACGCTTCCTTTACCTACAAAAATAGTAAGAAATGTTTTTAACAATATAACCATCACTACCCATATTCTCGACACACGCCCTTAACGTTAGGTTGGATGTTTAAAATAAATGCATCCACTAGATGGCACAGTCTCGCATCATGTCTGATGACGGGCAAAACGTTACATGTGGTGATCATTCCCATTAGATTTAATTGGAGCAGCTTCTGGTGTGCAGACTTAGTCTTTCTCTGTCTTTGGATGTTTTTTTGTCCAGCACCCAGTACTCAGCTTTTGGGATATGCATGTTTTTTGATATTTTTGTACAGTCTCGCATGCACACCTTCACTTCTTCTTCGCTGCCGTACAACCGACAATCAGTTCCTGTCCAATCTCCGCCCAGCTGTTCTGTTGTAGTTGTCAGTTCCTGCCCGAGCGAGCTAACTTCATATCCATCTGTTTACTGTTGAGTATGAGTCATGATTTCTCTGTATGTTTTTTCCTGTATTTTAACTGTATTGCTTTGTACAGCACTTTGATTTAAAGTGCTTTATAAATACATTTATTATTATTACTATTATTATTTATGATTATAGTTCCTAAAAGACTCGCACAATCTTTCCTCAGAAAGTTCCACCGTTTTCAAAAGTATTCTTTGTCCTTGTGTTATGCTGGCCTGGCTTTAACTGTTGGCTACACAGCTCAACACTGCCCTCATTATTTTACGTGCATATAGAATTTTATCCATATCTGTAATACGCTTGAAATAAATGCACAATGTGGACAGAAGGCTCTACCCATAGAGCAATATTCAGCCTTTGTATTTTGTGGATTCACACTTTAAAACTGGACTTCCTTTCTTTATATGTTTACACATTACAGGCAGATACATCTGATTCTGCTCCTGATCAGAACATATTTGGTTGTTCAAAAGGTGAGATCTGTATAACAATTATTAAGATTTGGTAATCGACTTTTTTCTATCAAGGATCAGGTAATAGTTTACTTTTGTCCAATAAAGAACTCAACTTCAACAAGACCTCACCTGATGGTATACAACCTATTAAAGATGACCAAATCTGGGTTAACAGTGCACCAAATGGGAAAACATGCTACATGTTTTGTCCACAGGGGGGCGCCAAAATCCATACTTCCTGAACATTTCTCACAGCGGCTTTAAATTGAATATTCTATTTGAGATTTTAACAGCACATTTTAAGGAACAAAATCTTACATTTTTAATATAAAGTCTACTTTATGTAATATGTCTTGCAGCGATCTTCAGGGTAGAATTACTGCATTAAAGTGCAAATAAAAGAAATCTAAAATACATCAACAACACTCTTTTGTTTTTTTTTACACAAATGCCTCAATGGGGCCCCATATAAGAAAAGTGGTTGTGATTGGTTGGGCCCCTCTAATTTCAATTCCCCCTCTTTTTCATTACTAATAGGGGGTAATTATTGGACACATGGCTGTCTCCAAAATCGAAGTCCTTTCAAGCAAAGACTAAACAGGTCAGCTTTGAAGCTGTTGGAGGACAGTGAACAAGCAGCAGATAGGAAAGCAGCTTTTCTATCTCAGTCGACAAAAACTAAAATATGTTTGTAATATAAAATAATACAGAAACTGCACAATTACATGTGATAACCTAAAGCATAATGTGACACAATGCTGTATAAAGGCCACCTTATTCCAATTTATCAAAACTCGGAGAAATCACAGAACAGAAACCATCCGTCCTCATAGTAACACAGTCCTTCTGTTCTTTTATGGCTGAGTGGTAGAAACTGGCATTAGTCTGTCTTTTAGAGGCTAATATTTCCATAGCTGGGTCTCTGTAGAGGCTTTAACAAGGTTTTGCAGATATAGCCCCGGGGCTTACTGCAGGCGAGGCTTTCCAATCAGCACGGAGAGAAAACGCTGAGAGCTGCTCCACCGACAATGCAAAAATGATAAACACGCTATTATTATGTGCACAGCCATGATGGACACGCATGCAAACACAGAATACACACACACACTCCCACACAGGCCCCAAATTAACTGGAGTTCAGTAAGTGAATCAAGGACACAAAGATATGCGAGAAATCAATGTTGACCTCATTCCTCGCTGAATAACTGAAAGAGAACACAAAAGAACAAATAAATCGGAACACAAAATAGGAACATCTGACAGAGAATACAGTTGTGATCTATTCCAACATAAATGTCTCTGATACATTAAGTGCTGAATGAGCGGTTATGTTGGGCGCCCCATGTACAGAGGCTGTTATTAATGGTCTGAGTGACGTCACTTATCTGTTCCTGCAGGGGGCTTTTGGCTTCGTAGTCCCATCGATGGTGGTCACCATGTTGGAAATCCTGTCTCAGCCTAACTTTCAGTCAACCTAAGGGCAGGCTGAGAGCTGGAGCTGAGGCGGGTTTTAAGCCTCTTGACGAACCATTACATGGCACCCACCTGTCAATCATGTCAGCTACACGCCTAGCTATGGATAAATGGATGGAAAAATCAAGTGGTCAATTTGAAGTGATTTCATTAATTTGAGGTCACTTTGATACAAACTAATTCATGTGTAAAACAAGCAATTTTTTAGGTTCATTTTTTTATGCCTATATTAGAGAGACAGGACAGTGGATAGAGTTGGAAATCAGATAGAGAGAGAGTAGAGAATGACATGCGGGAAAGGAGCGACAGGTCGAATTCGAACCTAGTCCCCCTGCTTTGAGGACTTCAGCCTCTGTACACAATTTTCCTTCTCTTACATTTATCATCTTCCTCCTTCCTTATACTGCTCACAGATTGGTTGATGAGTGTCTGTACTGCTTTTTCACCAGCTCTCTGTGAGTCTTAACATAGCCTAGTTTGAACTCAATTTCTAATAAAGGATGGAGTTAACACATATTTAACATTCAAGGTGTTGCACCAGCTGAGACAGTTTCAACTTAAACTAGCTGCCACCTAAATCTTACACCCAGCTCATAGACACTGCCTAAACATTGTAGTAACAAAGACAACATACACAAAAACATATGTCATTGTTGATAATGTTAGAAGAAATAAGAACAGGTCTACTAAAGCTACTTCACATGATGTAATTCTCCATATTCACATTGTGGATATTTTAATCTGACATCTCAGTCTGGGAGATTCAGATAGTGTCCTAATGTTGCGCTGCTATTTTCAGGTTGTAGCTATTTGCCCCTCTTCCAAATGCATTATAGTGGATAGTGTGACGATGTGGAGGGAAATTAAACCATATAAGCCACATTGAGTCTTAGTTACAGATTTACCTTCACTCTTGAGCTTTGAATTGTCTGCAATTTGTATTACCTCCAAGCAAAGATGGAAAAGAGCGCCCCCTTCAGAAACTAAAGTAAAGTCACTGCAAATCTAGACTGTCTGCATTAGTGTGTGTGTGTGTGTGTGTGTGTGTGTGTATGTGTGTGTGTGTAAGTTTGTGTGCATGTGTCCCTGTGTGTGGCCTGCTTCTTATTCAAAGTGACATTTTAAGCCGTTTAGCTGTCACTCAGCAGCGCAGCGGCACAGTCTTGATGACCACCACCCCCCCATGGGGGTTTTGGTACGACCCACTGGAGCTTTGCCTGTTAATAAGGGTCCTGCCATGTCCGGTGGGTAGGGGGGGTTGACAGGATAAGTGGCTCTGCTAGCGGGAGTGACACAGCTGAATAAGTCCGGAGTCTCTGATGTGATGTCTAATAAGATTTAAAGGGCTGAGAAAAGCAGCAGTGAGAGAGCAGAGATCCAGTTAACTGACTGTCATTTGGAGCTCTTTTTGAACTTTGCAGCAGTAACAGAGAATCAATCACGCCTCCGAACTTGAGCCCCAGAGTGTAACTGAGCAAGTTCAGTCTGTTATGTGTGGAGATGACAATGACACGTGAAAACAAACCAACTCTGATGTTGTCTGCTGTGCAGAGACCCGGCACAGCTCAGGACATCCAGGGTGACAGCTTTACGTCCACTATTCATTTAAAAGAAGAAAGTCAAGCCAGGCCACAGGAATAAAGTGAGGTTATTTATTGTCCTTGTTTCCATGTTCGTTTTCTGTTTAGTTGGATCAGATCTTTTGCATTTGCATGTTTTGCATTTCACTGGCATCGTTGTGTCATAAACATGAAAGTAAATCAAAGAAAACAAAACCAACTCATCCAAATCTACCAGAAATGCAATGGAAAGGCTGCGTGGAGCTCTAAACACAAATCTTTTTTAGGACCAAATTAGAGTAAAACAATCCATCCTAACTTCTGTAATTTACCAAATCGAAAAAAAAACAACAAAAGGAACAGCACTCCCAAACCTATTGTTTATAAAAAGACCAATCCTAAAGTGAGTGTGCAAGTGCTCCTAATCTAACAAAATACCTGGCAGGCTGGGCGTCACCCAGACTCATGGATGGGCCACGCTTTTCAAGAAGCGAATCGGCAGGTGCTCTCATCTGATTGGTGTGTCCTTCTGTAGATTCATACCAATCAGGCAACCAGCAGCACAGCTGGATGGGATTTTCCAAAGTAGAGGATCGCAGACTCACACGGCCACACACAAACACACACATTTGAACACAGTCCAGTGAGTGGGGGTGTGGCTGTGGCCATTACAATTCATATATGATAATTAAATGATGTATTACTGTTTGCAGGAACATAAAGGGGAGCTCTGGTTCAGAGATGTCAAGTGTTTATTTTCCAGCATTCATCATTGTTGAAGGACACCTGAGGGAAAAAATCAATGATGCACTGAGCATCTTTTGTCTCATTCTTTCTTTTCAGATGTTACGAACTCACGCTTCTCTGTCTTATTGTCTGTAGTTCTCTGTCTGTTGTTTTGTACTCTCTTCTTTTCTGGTGTTATTGTACCCGATCGGGCAGCGGCAGTTTCTCTGTCTCAGGCTGTGTCCCATTTCTGGGGCTGCATCCTTTGAGGGGTGCATTTCAAGACTGACTGCATCACAGCAGCACATCGAAGGCTGTCCCATTTCGAAGGCTCCCTCAAATGCTTCCATCTTTTCCAGGAGAATGTATGATCCATCTGGTGCATCCTTTGTGGCCAGACATATCCCAAATCCACTGTGCGTCAATTCAAACGAGCTAAGTCATTTGTTTGTAGCTTGTAAAACACATGTTAAAAAACAAAAGGGCCCTGAAACTTTAAATGATCTGTAAATTAGGTGAAGTTATTGGACGTTAGTTTTTGTTAGCTAATTCTGGTGCACCTGTAGAGGTTGCTAGGCAACAGAGGCATTGCTTAGCAACGATAGTTAACGACTCATTTTAGTCCGGACTGAGCAGTATTCAGTACACTGCCTTTGAAGGCTGGGTCCTCTGAAGTATGCTACCTCTGAATTGGGACCCAGCGTCAGTCTGCCTTAGGGTCTTCTCCCCTGTTTCCCTGTTTCAGCGTATGTACCACATATGAAATGGTTATTTTCCCAGGAGTAGGTAACAAACACAAAAATGTAGACTAAACTTCCTGAAGTTTTCGGGATGAGCTGCTAAAATTCAGTGGTACTAATTTTTCACTCTGACTTCACCCTTACTTTCTCCTGCCAGCTCCCTAGTAAACTTATAGCCTGAAGTCATGGTGAGCTGATGTGTTAGTGCCAAAGGAAATACTCTGGAAAATTCAACCTGAGTGAGCACACTGAGCAGGAGAGGGTGGTGAAGTTTATATCCTGCAATCGGCACATGACCATAGACTGTATGTGCACGTCTGGTGCGATCGCCATACACATAAAGAAACTGGTTCTTAATGTTTTCTTGTATGCAAGCCCGTTCTTCCCCACTCTTTTGTTGATAATTGTGATTGTGTTGAACTCTGGGTACCATTGATATAAAGGCAAGTATTCTCATTAAAGCGTAGTATAGCGGACTGCTGCTTTGTACGCCACTTCCACGCAATCTTTTGTCATCATGTCTTGCCTCAGTAGACCCCCCTGCCCCGCTCCTGTCTCCTGCCTTGAGGTGCATGTGTGAACAACCAACTCAGGAAGGTTTCATGAGCCATCTGAAATATTCAGGAGTGCATCTATGAAAACAGCTATGCAGTGACCAGGACACAAAGCTGAAATGAATAAAAAAAAAACTACAAACTGGAAAACTGTTCCTGCTGATGATGCCAAACAAAACTGCATGCTTTAATTTAAAAGAAAAGTAACCAGTCAGAATAATTGTTGAAACAGTTCCACAGCTTGAGTCTTTTCTGTCTCTGAGTAATTACCCACATCTTGCTCAAGAACACTTACCATCAAAGATCTAAATTCAATCACTCAGAGCACTGAGATTAAAACACTCCACAGAGCTTCCTGCTTTCACATCTTGGAGATGAGCTGTCGTGTGTTGCAACACAGCTTTAATGCAGCTTGTCATCACAGTAAACAAGGACTGCTATAAATACAAACCTTAATCAAATATCCCTGTTTTCATCTGCCAAACAAAGCATGAACAATAAATGTAGAACTGATATGTGAAAGACAGGCTGAACGAACACTAAATTAAGCTGGAGAAGTAAACGGGTGATGGAAAACAGACAGAAATGTGTGACTTTACTGATGCAACCACGAGACATGAGTAGCACAAATGTGTCTGTGAATCATCAACACAACAGAGACGTGAGAGACGCTCCAGCAGTGGACACAGAGCAGTTCATTCCCTCTGCTTTGTGGGATTTTGTGTCTCTTTCACAGCTCACACTTCAGTCCGTGTCTGGTTGAGGCTGTATTCGTGCGGCTGGCTGGATGGGCGGTTGGTTTTTGTGTCTGGCGAGCTGTTCAGTCTTCTGTCTTTGTGTTTGGCTGGATGGCAGAGCAGCCTGTTGGACCACACTGTCACACAGACTGGGACTTTAATCCTTGCAGTGTATCAGGGCGGTTTAAACCCTGTCTCTACACACACACCGGCTCAAAGGACTACGGAGCGTTTGCCTGCTCAACCAACTACAAGAACTTTTTGATGAAACTATGGAGTTAAATCAGTCTCAATATTCACAAATGCACACAGAAGGATTCACAAATTTATTTCAATGCACACACAAATATATTTCATTCTATATAAATGTAAAACAAATCCACAAATAAAAAAATAAGATTCACAAATGTATTTCTGATTCACACACAAATCTTTATAGTTTGTTATATATGTAATAGAAATGACTGGCTGGTCACTTGAACTCAAATCAAAAGTGCGCTCTACAAGTATTATTTGGAACTATATGGAAATATATACCACCGTTTTCTTTAAATGCATGATTATGACCTTATGAGTAATAAAAATGTTAAATCCACTCCAGTCCTTTGTTTGTGGTCTGCATAAGTCTTACAACACAGAGAAAAATGCTCCATTTCAAATTTGCTCTCCCTGTGATGTCACAGTGGAATTCTGGTAAAAAAAAAAAACCTCCCCTCCACTGGTTTCTCCACCCATGGACTCCATCCACAGACTAGAGCAAAACTTTTGCGCAGGTCCTCCATTTTTAGTCTCGCTAGCGAAGGAGTTAAGTCTACCGGGAAAACTCAGGGGGGGCTCATTGCATTTAAAGAGACACACACACCAAAGTGTTCTGAGAGAGCTGGTTTATACAGGGTCACAAACCTCTGGTGCTTGATTCATGTGTTGGGGTTGTATCAAGTCAACTTTGGTTATATTCTTTAATAATTATATTCAATTATTAATAATATAAATAACAATATCATTAAACTATGTTTAATCTCGTTTGGGGCACCACCCTGTAATCAGGGAAATATAACCAAAATATCACTCAAATCAGTCTCAAATTAGTTACTTAATTACTAATATTATTAATAATTAAGAACTATATTTAATAAATTGAAGGCATGAAATCCGTACACAAAGCCCTCGCACCCAGCTTATATCACAATGTAAATACACCAGTAATCACAAACAACTGCTCTCTTAAAATTATAACAGAATTTATTTAAACAAAGCAACATCAATCCAAAATCAATGAACTTAATCAAACAAATAACTATTATAAACTAATCTAAGCAAACAAACATTATCAAGTAAGGCTTGTGGAAGAGGAGTAAAAGTCTGTGTGTGTGTGTGTGTGTGTGTGTGTGCGTGTGTGTGCGTGTGTGCGTGTGCGTGTGCGCGTGTGCGTGTGTGCGTGTGTGTGTGTGTGTGTGTGTGTTAGTAAGAGGAGGAGAGAAACGCGTGCCTGAAGAGGCCGGATTACAGCCCGAATCACGCGCCACAACTCAGAGTAATTCCCTTCATTCACAGAAACAAACCAATAGCCGAATTCAAGTTAATACGGTTTACACTGGCCTTTCTGATCAGAAGAGTAATACCCGGTTATAACGCGGTTACGCTAAACACATATAGGACGCAGTGGTCCGAAACGGGAACAACAAGAGTTTTAAATAGGTAAAACTCGGGACGCAGCGGTCCAACAAAGATAAAAATTACAGTTTCCGCATCAATCAAACAATTGTTAAAAACACTCTCTTAAGTTAATTCTGCCCAGACCTAATTAAGCCTCACTTGTGAATCGCTTTGCTTTGATTGGTGAAGGAATAAGGAGTCCAGCGATAAAACAGATCTTCTGTCCGTCCAGGTGCAGAGGCGTTTGATGGCAGCGAGGGTCCTTTACGGCAAGAGCGGCTTCGTTGGTTCTCCGTTGAGTGGAAAGATATCCATTGATGTCCTTTCGTTGCAGGACGGAATAAGACCGTTATCTTTCTGATAATCTGTTATAATCTGACGCTCTCAGAGAAACTGAGATAGAACACTGCCGGCCGCGGATTACCTGCGCGCCAAAACTTAAAACAATGGAAGATGGTTGCAGAAAACAGGAGGTGAGCTTGTGTCGCCGAACACTTGAAGTCAGCGTGTGGAAAGAGAGAAAGCAATGGAAGTCTCAGAGTTTTGTCACCTGGCCTCCTTCCTGTGGGGTCTCCCTCAGGTTCCGGTCCCCCCTTTACGTCACACGTAGGTGTGAAGTACTGCAGGGGATTCTGGGATAAAGGTAACTGAAGGATTATCAGTTGTAGAAATCAAGAGCAGCATTAAACTATTGCAAAACACAACATCAATTATTTTATGAGTATATTTTATGACTGATGTCATCAAATTTGTTCAAGTGAAATAGCTGTGCTACAGGAAGACACTGCGGTGTCTATGCACTGAAATATAAATGAGACCCCTGGTCTTTATACATAACTGCCACCTCTGCTCGTCTGCAGAGACCAGTCACATCACCCTTCATCCTAACATGGACAGAGGCCCAAAAACATTCACACTGTCACTTGTTTCCTCACCAGCAGACCTTGACGGCTCAGGCTGTCCATCGATCTGTCCACCCAGAGCTCCAATCAGGGTGAAGAAAAGGATTATTCAAAAAGATTATGATCCAAACACAACAAGAGGACTGTTTGGTTTGGCTCAAGAAAGATTATGCAGAAAGCAAACATTACTGACACGTTTTGATTTACTTTGAAATGCTGATGAGGAAGTAGACAAGCTAAAAGAATGTTAGAAATATTACAGCTGACAGAGCATCCAGTATCTGTTACGTACTGTTCAGACACTTTGTCTCTTTCCATAAATCTTTCATGGCATGACAACCATCATTATTGCTTGGTTACATGAGAGTTTTGAATCTGTGGGCAGGGGTCTCAAATTCAGTATGGGAAGTGTTCTGGTTTAGTTTCCAAGCTTTAAAAGTAGGTGACATTATTGGCATTGCCTGTACAAAAAGATGGACCATATGTCTCCAACGCCTCCCGTTGTACAAAAAAGAAGCCAAACTTCTTGAGGGGCTCTGACATTTTGCACATGTTGAGCCAGAGTCTGCACAGTAAAGATCAGCTGGTGGAGCCGCGGTGTTGCCGTCCTGCACAAGGCTGGCTCCACACCAACGATTTTCAAATCTTCAGCGATTTGAATTGGTGAATTAACAAAGTAGTTTACAATATGGATTTTTATAATTAATTTACTTGGCATCAAAATAGGTCCACTCAACCCGCAGACTAAAAAATCTATCCGCTGCAGCTCCTTTAAAATAGCCCAATGACCTGGAAACCCTGCTCAAGGAGTCTTTCTCTGCTCTTCCCTGAAACAGTGCCCCGACTCTGCTCACAAGCTGCTCGAACACTCTGCATGTTTGGAAGCACATACCTGTGTAAGAAACTTTATTTTGTGATGAAGATGAGCGGAACCTCACACAGTAGTCTCTCACTAAAACACACATTCAGAGTTCCCACAGTTGAACATCTCTTCTTGTATCTAAAGAAAGATGCCAAAAATCTGCCTTCACTTAAATACGTTTTTTTTTCTTCACTTTTTCCTGTCACACAAAGTAGACAGTTTTTGGTTTAAATATTTGCACAGGTTAACTCGACTTTTCTGTCAGGTTTTGATTGCCTGTTTTAAAACCCAAAAATGTGCTGCTAAATGGAAATGGATTTGAGCTTATATAGTGCTTTTCTAGTCTTCCAACTACTCAAAGCGCTTTTACACCACATGTCACACCCACCCTTTCAGACACTGATGGAAGTGATTTTTTAATATCCTGGGTTTTTCGTTATTTTTTGTGTTGCGCTCCCTGTGTAGTTGTTTGTAGCAGCCCCACCCTGCCATCTCTCTTTATTAATTGAATTCACACAGTTTCTGTTTGTGCAGGTGTGTTTTTTTAAATGTGTGTAATTCAGGCCTTTGGTGTGATAAGCATGTCTCTAAATAAGAGTGTAAACCATAATTTCCCTACAATTCAACAACATTCTACAATTCACTTAGCAGACACTTTTACCCAAAGCGACGTACATCAGAGAGTAAGTACAACACTGATCCATTCATACACCACCACCAAAGCAATGCAGGCTTAAGTGTCTTGCCCAAGGACACATCGGACATGTTGCCCTACTACCAACTGAGCCACAGCCGCCCCCAGGGAATCCCTCAGGGATTAATAAAGTATGTAAACTAAACTAAAATAAATAGTTCTGAACTGCGTCCTGGATTCCTAGTGAGGATGCGTTTTGGCTTTTTTTGACTTGTAACTGATGCATTTATGACTTCACCTGTGGTGACTGCAGCAGTAATTATTTGTTTTGTCTCTGCCTGAAGAAGGCATAAGCCGAAACATGTTGATGGATTTTAAATGTTTCTCGCCCTAAGAATGAAAGAACTTTTATACTTTTCAAACCATCCTGAGGGCCTGGACCTGGATCATTTAACAAAGGTTTTTGGTTTTAAGTTTTCCTCCACTTTTAAAAAAAAAAAAGTATTTCCTTCCATGAGCACTGTTTTGAGGGACACCAGGAGCGCTCCTGTGGTCTCTCTTTTTAAAATGTTGAATGTTGTACCCACTGTGTAATTGAGTTACGCACCGCTAATTTTAAATACTAAAATCCACCAGCAAACTATTCATGTGTTCACTTATATTGCTTTTGGTAAAAACAACTTTAGCCTGGCCCCAGCCACGAGTATTCAGGTTGCTGCTTGGCTTGGTTCCAGGATTAAACATACAGATGTAAGGATTTTCAAGGTGTCAATGGCCAATTTGATAAGTGAAATTTACTGGAGGAACCAGATCCACTGAAATAGTGGATGGTCACTGTTGAGCTCTTTTGAAAACAAATGTAGAGATTAAAGAAATTTCACCAAGTCATGGCGAGATTTTTGGACACGGAAGCTCAGGTCAAGCTTGTTGTTTGTACATGGAGGAGAAATAGGAGTTTTTATTGGACAAATATGCTCTTGGTCCTTTATTGAAAATATGTTTAAAAAATTCTCCTTCAATTTCTCCTTCGTTTCATGATCAATTACCTCCTGACTGATACAACCTGATAACAGTGGAGACTTTTGAATAGTTGGAACTGCCTCAGAGGACTGAATTTAAAAGGCCTGTCAGATGTTTTTCTCTTCTTGTTTCAGTTTCAGACAAGCAGCTTTTCCATCCCTGTTTGGTTAGCTGGAGACATCTTACATCAGCGCCCCGTCATTTTTTCAAAGCGTAATCAGGAGGACGGTGATGAAACCAGAATAAAAAAAAAAAAGAAAAAACGACTGGTGCTCTTGTCAAGAAGCTCAAAGATTTACCACACGAGAGAAGAAGGGGCGAGGAGGACGGGAAAAAGAGACCAGATGACTGCTATTCTCTGTATGTGCGTGTGTTTGGGGTGTGTGTGTGTGTGTGTGTGTGTGTGTGTGTGTGTGTGTGTGTGTGTGTGTGTGTGTGTGTGTGTGAGGTTGGTAATGTGGGGGAACTAAATATTCTTGTGGTTATTCTCCCGTAGGGAAAACGCAGGTCTATGAAGTGTGTAAGCTGCTCAGAGTGTGTGTGTGGGCGTTGGGTGTGATTGACAGGCCGTGACGAGGTGCCTCTCACTCCCATCTGCACGCTGAGCTCCCGATCCGACAGAGTTTCGGATCAATCAAAAACATCCGGGATGGGAATGTTGAGGAAGCAGGAAAACATGACGCGCTTCCCTGGTTTTACACAGAGTCAGACAGACAGATCGATGCACGGCTCCGACTCGGGCGCTGCTTTTAAAACGACACCAACAACTGCTGAGTGCTGAATGTCAAACAGGCTCCAAATGAAGCGTAACTCTGCTAAAAGTAAAGTTTACTGCATTCATAACACCTCTGAAAGTGTTCTCACCATATATCACACACTGAAAAGAGGCAGGATAACTTTCAATTTTAAGTTGATTGCTTCTTTAATGAAAAAAGAAACAATCCATAAATCTGTGTCTTGTTGCAGCAGCTCACATTGTGCGGTTATATCATAAACAACGACATGAAGTAATTTAACTGTATTAACATCTGAAATGATCTCCGCCAATGGAGAACAGAAGTGGGAGTACAAATCAAAGTCATCATGAGTACGGAGGAGAGTCAGTCTCACGAGGCAGGACATGACGTTTAAAGGAAGCTGTGGTCGTAATCTTTACAAGAAATCCAAGATGGCGAGCGCAGCAAAGTCCAGCCTTCATGCTGATGCTACTTGTAGTTCTACACGTTTGCAATATCAGTAACAGAGCAGACAAGAACAAATCAACTAACAGAAATCATCATGACGCAGTTTCGTTAACTGCTTGGCTGCCTTGGAATATTTCCTGCTGCGTTCTTACAACAGCTCATCCAAACTTTATGTGAAAAATGTATCAGGAGGCTGGCAGGAGGAAGTCTGGGTCAAGTCAAAATGAAAACTTCAACTGTTTGTGTTCACACATGCAGCTCACCCTGAAAACTTAAGGATGTTTTCAGGAGTTTGTGCAAGTGTGAAAGCACCATATGAAGCATCCTCATTACATGCTTAAAGATAGTACCAGTCATCCCTGGTTGCCAATTTGAAGCATGCTTATTATATTAAATACTTTTAACTTTAAATGGAAAATGACATCATAAACACTAACAGATTGTGTCACCCAGTGACATCACCATTAAAAAACTTAAGGGTCTGATTCTGAGCTACAGTTTGAAGCTATTGATTACACCCTTCCCTACCTGTCAGTGAATGTAAAGTGAAAGAAATAAGATTTTTGGCTGCAATGAGGGGCGTTTAAAGATCAGTGTACTCTGACCTGACCTTCCCTTTCAGTAATGCCTCCCATCACTGAACATCAGAAAAACACTCCCCTTCCTGGAGGAGAGGATTATTTGTGCTGACCTGTTGTCAGCGTTCTTGGCTGTCACCTCGAGGTGATGTTGAGGAGACGCAGACTGGAGCAGATGCTGCTCAGACCTCGTCTGGCAGTGACTTCAGTGTTTGCGTGCGACTGCCAGTGTAGCTGAAATGATGTGGATTTAGCTGCTTCACTAAACTCCTCTTATTTGGCTCTGACTCCCTGCAGCTTAAAACAAACACCAAAAATGATTTGCAGCTGCTAATTAACCCGGCAGGTCAGCTGAAAAAGTGTTGGCCTCAGAAGTGCATGCTGGGATACCACCTGCTGTTTAACAGCACATACAGTCCCAGAAGGCCCGGCCCCCCCACAGCGTGTTAACTCCCATCAATCTAGCGTAGAAGAGGTTAATGATGAGGGTGAGACAAAGCACACAGTGGTCTTAATCTACAGGCTGTTAATCAGAGCGGGAGGAAACTTCTCCAACATTTCTTTGTGTTTTCGTGTCACTGGCTGCAAAACAAAAGTGTTTTTAGGAACTGGTGCGGTAGAAAGTTATGGATAATGCTTTTTTGAAAAGGGATTACCAGCCAAGCAGAGCAGGTATCTGACCCTTTATTTTTTATGCAACAGTGGCTGCACTTTGTGGGGACTTAAATCATTTAAATTTGTTTTGTTACAGCCACATTTAAAGCAGAGCAGAAAATGAAACTCATCCTGCCCTGTGATTATAAATGCTAAATGCACTTCAGCTTGTATAGCGCTCTTCTAGTCTTCTGTCTACTCAAAGTGGTTTTACACCGCAGGTCTCACCTACACATTCACTGATGGCAGAGGCTTTTTAAAGTGTCCATCAGTATTAACTAGTCCATTCATACACATTCGCACTCCACTGAAGCAGCAGGAGTTTAGAGTGTGTGCAGGAGCTGGGGGCTCGAACCCCGGCCTTCTGGTTGAGACGGCAGACTCTTCAGCTGAGCCAATAGCTGTGAATGCTTGCAGTTTAAACTGATCTTTAGTCAGGAATTTTTGGGACATTAAAGAGGTCATATTATGCCTTTTTTGGGGTTCGTATATTTAATCTATGTACCTACTAAAGTATGTTCACAATAGCTAAAGTTCGAAAAAAGTGTGTGTTTTCATGTATTGTCACTCCATGCACCGGCTCACTTCTGACTCTCTCTCTAAGGCTCTGAAGTGTCCACGTTCAGAGTCCCCACTTGTGCCAAGTCTGATCTTATTGGTCGGCCTGTTGGCTCTGCCGTAATTGGTCAGTCGCTCTGCAATGGAAATGTCACGCCCCTTTTACCATATTGGGAATGCAGCCACTTTGGCTCCAAAGGGAGCAAAAACATTAGCACCTTAGCACTACTGTGCTACCGCAGGCTACGGCATATCGTGGGTGTGCTACAGAAGTTAATGGGCATACAACATGAGCTGCTGGGCTTGCCACAACAAGCCAATGAGCTTAGATCAGTGATATCACACTGACAAGAGCATATAAAACCAGAAAAGGCATAATATGACCCCTTTAATGCATCCAAAACCAAGGTGATTAGTAAGAATCCCACTGCCATTACTACAGGCGGGCTAAATTGACAGGAGGAACTAACACACTTTCCAAACTGAAACACTTTATGTCCTAAAAACTGTGCAACACAGAGTTCTACAGACAATATCTGACAGTGATTTACTGACAGTGTTTGTGGTGGTTTTCACTCTACTACCAAGATTATTTGCAGCAGACCTATGTTCTATGTACAGACATAGGAACCTGGGAATTGTCATTTAGTAGGCAGAATAAAGGGCAACATTAAAAACGTTTTTAAATGAGCATGAATCTTTCCTCTTGGGTGAGTGTTTCTCTCTCCCCATCAGTGATCTTTTATTCAGGTACTGATCAATTAACAGTCGAGGAACTGTGAATGTAAATATAAATTTATAAACGAATTTTATTCATAATCTGTGTAAAAAAAAATATATATATATTTCTTTTGTTTTGGTATTATTGAAAATAATGCTGAAGGTTATTTTTATAATTTTACAAATTCTTTGTGAATCTCATCAGCAACAAAGCTGGATTCTGATTCTAATAAATAACACAAACATCATTGTAATTCTCCAGTAATACCACAAGATGGCAGCATTTAGCTATTTCTAAGGATGTCATCGATGTCTCTGCTGGCAGTAGTGCAGTTAAATGCACTTTTCTTATCCCTGTTTTTGTGTGTCCTTTTCTCCCACTTTAAAGGAATTACATAAGCACCTTCTCGCCTCATACTAGTTCAGCAGCTCGGCTTCTTAATGACACATTGACCTGATTCTGGCTTCACTAGACACGGCTTTTAAGATTTGACTTTTCACTTTTAAACCACGTGTGACTCGGGCTCTCGCAGCCTCTGATCCTCAGGTGGGGGCCTCCTGGTTGTTTTTAAAGTGGAAACTTAAATAGAAAAGGTGATTGTCCTTTTGCCATCAGAGCCTCTCGCCTATGAAACCACCTGCCTGAGGAGATAAAGCTCTTTGAATCAGCAACTTCTTGTCATGATTCGTTGTTGTCTAGTTCTGTATTTTGTTTATTTCAGTGTTTAGATTGAATTTCCTGATTCATTTTTTAATTTCACCCTCCTTGTTTTCCTGTTTTCCTTGTCTGTTGCTTTACTGTAACATTCTGAAGCTCAGTGTTTCTTGTTTTATTTTGTAGTTTTTTTCCCCTGTGTGTCATGTCTCCTGTATGTTTCCCTTTGGTTTTGATTCCCCATGATTGTCTTCACCTGTGTCTCTCGTTTCACCTGTGTCTGATTACCTCAGTGTGCATTTAGCCTCTGCTCTTTTCTTCTGTGTCCGTATTCGTCTTATCTTACCTCCTGTATGCACTCTCCCTGTGATTTTGCAGGCAGTGACCAAAACTGCATACTTTCATACTTTTCATACTCACTGTGACGTCACATTGAGTATGTAATATGAACTGAAATCTTAGTATGCAATATTGTGTACGCTCAGATGTATACTAGATTGCCATTTATGCCACAAAGTATGAAACGGGAGCATATGATATTACCAAACCACCCCAGAATGCACTGCAGCTCTCAGACTGTGCAATCGCAGAGCTCGCCCGCCAGCCTAGTAGCTACTTAAAATAAACGTCCTGTGCTGAAATACCTTTTAAATGTATAATATTAAAATGGCTTCATAGTTGTATTCATAATATACGCATTCATGTTGGTGTATAATCATATTTTTTACGGACAGACGGCCGTGCTAGCTTGATGCTAGCTCATTGAACAAAGGCTCGGACTGGAAGTACGTTGCATGACCCGTATTTCAGTATGTTGCTAACGGCATGCTCACGGTCTGGTTATGTTTTGAGTGTAGTAGGCATGTAGTATGTGATGTCATTTATTTGATTTTCCTTTCTGTGGATTGATGGACATTTTTATGGACTGTTGAAAATCGTTGTTTTTTTAATTTAGTTTGAATTAAATCGTTTTTGTATCTGCATTTGGGTCCACCTCTTGTTTTAAATCACTTATTGAACTTACTCACTTTTGCAGACTTATTGTCATCTTATTGCCTACATTATCCTCTTTTTCTACTTCTTGTTTATTTCTATTCTTCTAGTTGTTTTATTTCCCTAACATCCTTAATTTATTTTTATTGCTTTAATGGCTTTCACATTTCATTGCTCTGATCCATTTTGTTGTTTTTATCTGTTTCTTTATTTTCTTTGCCTGCCTTGAAGGCTTTTATTTGTTTTTATGTATAAAATGATAACAGCTCAGGTTTCCATTGACTCATTATCACAGAAAAAACAGTTTTATTATGCCAAGATAACAAGATAAATAGGCTGACATTTTAAGTTAGACCATAATCCTTGATATGCATATGAGGGTGCTTGTCTGACCAGCAGGTGGCGCTATTGAGCAGCATTCTGCAGAGCGACAACAGTCTGGGTCTCTCAAATAAAACCAACACTGTGTGACCTTCACAGGTTGAACTGTTGTATGTGAGTGATGCTACAATACGGAGCTCAGCGGAGACGTTTACTTTGACATTTGACTCGTTTCCCTTTCACCGGGTCAGAACAGGAGGGCATTCTTTGAGGACAAGTCAAACCGTGTTGGACACAGTCCTGTGTGAGTAACAGTTGTGACATTAACATGTCTGGAAGCACTTTAGACTTCAAGCACTTCAGTCTTTGTATCCTGCAGCAAAAATCTTGTTGTACAACTTCCTGTCAGGTACAGAATGTGATTGACCCTCGCCTCGGGAAATGTTGAGACCCTGGAGCTATTCAGAGGTGAACACTGGGCAATGATAACATAAAGTTTTAGGATATGACGACATTTTTTATTTTCCGTACTTTCTAGATACAACTTTTCTAATACCTTGGTTGTTGAATCCTGACAGTCAGATAACCGGATAAAAAAAATGTCTTTCCACTTTGTTCCTAGGATTGTAAAATGTATATACAGAGGCTAGTCAATGCCCTAGTCAATGAAATGCTAAAACCGATAAGTCATTGTTGACTAGTGGTGGTTTCTCACATGAACACATCTGAAAAAATGTCCAAAAATGACATTTGTGAGCTGCATGTGTGAACGCAAACGGCCACATTTTCCACCCGCACTTTTTCCAGCCAGACTTTGAGAAAACCTCAGGACAGTTTCCCACTTTGCCTCAGACCATCTCATCTGTCATCGACAAGAAATACATCGTTTTTTATAGTGTTTACTGATCAAACCTTCACAAACCTGGGTTAAAGACGTCAATCATCCCTCCTGCTCTAACATTCAACACTGTTTTAAATAAAGACTACAGTTTAATGCAGGCTACAGCTTTGGTGTAACAATAAAAAGGTATTTTAGTTGAACTAGTGTCCGAGACAGAGCAGGTTTGGCTACAGAGGTTGTGTCCCATTTTGTTCTCTGGTTCTTCTCAGGTCAGACCGTCAGCCATCCATAAAGCATCAATAAATACTAGAGTGCGTCATACGTGTCTTCATTCTCTGCATGTGGGCTTATGTACTGTATATTTTCATTACTTTCCTGTACGCTCTGATGCTCCAATAAGCACGCAGCACTTTAATAAAGTGAATCAAGATGTCAAATATTTGATATGACAACCTCCCTGAACCTGGACTCCAGCAGATCCTCCTGCAAACATGCCCCAACGATGTGAGAGCCGATCCGCCATAAATATAGCTTCATGTCGTTAAATACTTTATGTCCCATGTGATTGACTGTTTCATTTCCATGTTTAGAAGTCAGAGCGAACGACCTTATATAGAATAATGTGTGTTTTCAGGGATTTAATATTAGCGAGACCAAGTGTCTGCCAGAGCTGGCGGTCGCTTTGTTTTCATAACCAGAGGAGACGAGAAGTAACTCTGCCTCTATGTCTCTAATACACACACACGCACACACACGCACACACACGCACACACACACACACACACACACACACACACACACACACACACAGCGAGCAGCCAGCGACTGCTTCATCAATGTTATATAAAAAAAAAAACTATTTTGGCTGACAGGCATGTTCAGGGTTAGTAGAAGGTCAGATGGTGGAGAGTCGTAGAGGTACATGTCCCTCATCTCATTTTAACCTTTAACGGCCTAACACGCTCATTTCACCCTCCCAAACTCTGTCCACATTCTCTGTCGCTGCAGCTGAAACATTGAACACAGATTTAATGTCCACAATCGACTCAAAGGATCCTTCTGTCTATTTTTATTTCAGGCTTTTGTTGAAGTGTTACAAATGCAATCTGAATGTACTTGTCTCTTAAAACTGATTAGTGGGTTACATATATAGATTTAAGAAAGAAAAAAATCTTTCAGGGCCAAAAAATGTGAACACGTCATATTTATAATGAATGCTTAAATCTGAAGGTTTAACGACAAAACTTTTTCCAAGCCATTTTTTTCTGTTATCTAAAAGTGCTTTCAAACTTCGCTACTGGTGCGATTTTCGGGCCTGTAATGACGCTGCTTCATATAGTGTTTCACATCTATACAAAACTCTATATCTATATATTCTTCAATATTAATCATTTTTTGTCCATGCGTTACTGCAAAAACTTGAGTTTTATCTTGACACATATCATCAAAGGCTGAATGGTGGTGCAGTGTTTCAGTCAGCGGTGCTTGTAGAGTCTGTAGGGGCCCTAGGCAAACATTTATTTGGGGGCCCTCAAACCAGTGTTCATCACGTAATTCGTGTAAATATTTATTGTACCTATTATTGATATCTTACTTACATTCCTATTCTATTTGATTAATATTTTTATTACTATATTTCTACTGCTATATTGTATATTTTGGAGCAACTGTAACAATCAAATTTCCCTCTGGGATTAATTAAGTATTTCTGAATCTGATTCTGATTCTGATCACCATTGTGTCTGCTAGTGTCCTGACGCTTACCCGTCTTCCTCTTTCTTTTTTCTCTCCTCTGGATAATTCCTATTCATTTATCTTTTTTTGACTTTCATAAACTTTAAAGTTTTTACAGCAATAATGCATGCAACACAGAAGGGCAACAAGAGTGAGTGTTGTCAGATTGGCCCCTTTAGAGAGGTTTTAGCACATTTTGAGCCAGTGCTGTGGTCTAAAGTTTGTCAGCCCTCAGGGGCCCCCAGCTTGTCTGAGGCCCCAATCGGTTGCCTCTGATTGGCTGGCTACCAGTCCAGGGTGTACCCTGCCTCGTGCCCAATGACAGCAGGAATCAGCTCCAGTTTTCCGCAACACTGAACAGAACAGGCAGTATGGATAATGGTTGGATGGATATTGCAACTTTACATTCATAAACAAATGTTCTGAATTGCTAAGCAGTTGCTGGAAGGCTAACTGTTGTGTGTTTTTTAAATCTTGGTTCTATTTAAAGGTATTTTGGAGTCCGACCCCCATGAACAGCAAGATGAAACGTATTCAGTAAATCTCTTCAACTGGCAGCTATGAATCAGGCTGTAATGGCTGCAACGTTACCCAGGGGAAAGTTATGATCTTTAAGACGTGTGGATCTGAGGTTTCATTAGGCTGTTTGTTTCAGCTTCACAACTCTGTTTCTCCTAATTCATGTTTCTGTTACACATAAAAAATGATTTGAGGGAAGTTGGGATCAGGACTGAGAAGTGCACACTAACACACACACACACACACACACACACACACACACACTTTTGTACACACACTGTCCAGGTGTTTTTAATCTTTGCTGCTTTCATTCACAATTACTCACAGCTACAGTCGACAGTTTGAATCTTATTGACCCACAGGAGACACACTCTCAGGAGCTAAATAAAAACCTGATGTGTAGGATGTGTGTCTGTGTACAATTTGTTATTACAATCGGTACAATCTTTGTTACGTGTAACCACTTTATATGACAACAAACTTTACACGGGATACTTCCAGTGGAGAATAAATCAGGATTCAGATCAAGATGAGCAATATGAGAGTGAGAGCTGCAGTGATGAGATATTTCAGGTGCTATCAGCAGCTTTTAAAGTCAGACTGAGGCATGTTTGACTGCACGCTGCTCTGAAAATACTAAGCTAAAAATAAGAATAAAATTAGAGTGTATGGCAGCAGTAGCTCAGTCTGTCGGGACTTAGGTTGGGGATTGGAGGGTAGCCGATTTATCTCCTGGCACTAACAAAGAATGGAAATGGAAATGGTTTCTGGGAGCTGTTAGATAACTTCCTGAGCACTGACAATGTGCCCTTGAGCAGGACCCCCAGCTGCTCAGGTTTCCAGTCCCTGTGCAGCCCCCTCACTCTGACATATCTCCATAACATGCAAGTCTATAGGTCCTGTCTTTGCTTTTGTGTATTCCAAGGCCTATATTTGTGTGTGTGTGTGTGTGTGTGTGTGTGTGTGTGTGTGTGTGTGTGTGTGTGTGGCAATTACAGAGTACAATAGGTTGAATTTCCCCCTGGTGATTAATTGTCAAATGTCATGTGGCTGGGGCAAATCAGCTGCCAAACAAATTGAAAAATTTGACCATTACTATTGTAAGATTTAAAAGTTAAATGAATTCATATATATATATGAGTTAATTCATTTATTTAAGTGGAAAACAATGTGGATGACAGTAAAGTGCTGCTGACAAAGTTATCCGTCTCCATCCTTCTGTTTCTCTTAAGTAGAGTGATCCATCCACCACACATCGGTCCCTCACACTATGAGTGATACTGTTTGTACCTTTCTCCCAGAATGCTACTGTGCTGCTGTTAGCGTAACATATCCTGTCAAATCGAGTCACCTGTTTCACTTAAAATAACGAGTAAAGAGTGCTTTTAAACGTCTGTAATTGTAATGGTGTTCTTGAATTTGAAGACTTGATTCACTACTAGTTATCACAAATAGCACTGGTAGAAAAAAAATAGTAGTGGGTAGAGCAACACATAAATCCCTGTTTCCACCAAGCGGTCAGGTTTGTTTCAGTACAGTTTGGTACGGTAAACCCGGATCTTGCTTGTGTTTCCACAGCCAACTGTACCCTTACACCTCACTAATCACAGCCAATATATCCAACAAAGAAGAAGAATGTGACAGTAAACAAAAATCAATGATTCCTAGGAAGGCCTGCATCTTCGAAGTCGTCTATGGGGCGGTGCTATGCGCCCACAATAGTTGCAAAAAAACAAAAACAGCAATGAAATACTCTCTCTAAATCCACAGGATATTTAAACATGGTGCGTTTTGTGTTTGTCCTTTATTACCGCTGTCACACGGGAAGTGAAGATTCTTTCCACCCATCAAGGGACTGCAGTTTGTCTATCTCCAACCTTTAGCGTCGGAGCGGCACACTTTGCACCCCAACAGAAAGGTACCAAAAAAGTAGGACGGTATGGATCGATTATTTTGGTACCATTCACACATTTTGACAGTGGAAACACCAATAAATGCGTACCGTACTGAATCGAACTGAACCGCTCGGTGGAAATGGGGCTTAAGTGTTGTTAGGAGTAACATGTTGCTAAGTAAGGTGTGACTCCCAACACTGTTTGTAATGATGACTGATTTTCCTTGATATCAAACCTGCACACGATGTCAAGTTAGGATGGAAAGTAAAATAAAGTCAAGAGTTTGAGAAGCATGCATTGTGTTAACTACATTAACACAGTGTGAATGCTCAATACAATTAGCTGCACATCATAAACACAATAATTCACTCCTAAGCGGCTGCTTGTTCTGATTTCAGTGCCAACCTCTGACTCACTGACACATGTCCGACTGCCAGCAGAAAATGCAGTCCAATTTTTAAGAGAATTTTCAATTGTTTTTAATATGCTGAAACATTATTTTGTTTACTATTTCAGCTTATATTTAATGTTATATGTAATCTAATCTAACCAATCTAATCTGCAGTTTAGTCAATGATGAAGTCAAAAAGAAAACACATTGGTTTTTGCTCTCATTGAAGCAAGTTTGGTAAAGTCGATCAGGATTTGTAAACTGAGGCTAAAAGAAGCAAAGAAACGTTTTCATTCACACAAGAACACAATCAGTGCTTTCCCAGTTGCACAAAACTCCTGGGGGCTCATTTATCAACAGTGCGTAAGAACGGTTCTGTGCGTAAGAACATTCCCAAGCAAATAGTGGGATTTATCAACTTGTACTTTTACTTAGAAATGTGTGTAAATATAAGCACGGCTCTGGCCATGCTTACGCACAGAATCCCAGAGAGAGCTTTGCCCCTGATGACGCTGTAAATGCACCATTCTTGGGTGAAATTGTGGATTATCCTGTTATGCTCCAGCTGCAAATGCTTCTTGCTTTTGTGCCGCGATGCGTTTTATTTTTTGCACTGAGCTTTATATCAAATTTCATCTTAGTCTTTTCTCCTCTGACCTGTCACCTTCTCTCATGCATCATTTGTTCTTTTGTTAGTAACTTTGACTAAGTGAAAAGACTAATAATTTAATTGGATCACAGCGCGAGAGTTACTAACCTTATTTTATTTATTTATCTATTTATTTATTACCGTTTTTTATTCAACCTCATCCACTTCCATTTCTGTTATGAAGCTTCTTTTCTTTGCTCTCGTATTATTCCGCCGAGGTAAATATGTTCACGTGGTTTTTAAAGAGGTGTGTTGTTACCATAAATGGTTTACTGGAGGCGTTTCTGAATGCAAATGTCCACGAGCCTGCTGGTTAAGAACATGTGGGATTTATCAACACTGATTACCTACCGATGTGCGTACGATCGCCGTCCGCATGTTTGATAAATACAGATTTTTTTTGTACTTAAAAACATTCTAAATTTCATTCGCAAAACAGAATTAAGAACACTTTTTACGCACTGTTGATAAATGAGGCCCCTGAAGTCTTTGTGGTGAGCTTCATGTGTGAACGCTAACAGACACATTTTGTACTCAGACTGCATCCAAAGTGTCTACTGCCTGCTGTCTAGGATTTTTTCTGCACAAAGTCTGAGTGAGCTGATGTGACAACGCCAGAGATTTAGTACCATCTCAGTGCATGAAATTAAACTGTTGCCCAGTATGTTCTTCTCTGTTATTTTGTTGATATTGAGATTCTATCAAACTACACAAGGCATTAACATAAAGGAAAATAGTTTTATTATAGCGTTGTATAAAGGATTCTATTGCCATGTCCACCACTTCTGCGTCATTCTTTTTACATCATGTCCCCCCCTCCCTTCCCACCAGAATAGTTTCCCACTGTGAGGTGCATGTGTGGACAACCAGATCAGGAGGACTTTCCCTGAATTCATCCTGAAATCCAGAATCTAGACATTTTTCAAGAGTGTACACGTGAAAACGGCTTTAGAGACTCATTCTATTGTGTTATCTCTGCAGCCGACACACCCAGAACCCCAGTTTCCCTCCTATACGGTCGCACTCTCCCTCCCTCCATCACTCTCTCTCCCTCTCTCACACACACACACACACACACACACACACACACACACACACACACACACACACAAACAGGTCATAAGTCAAACAGGGTTTGAATAGCAGGAAGGGAGTGGGATTGTTAATACTGGACTTCACTGTAATATATGGTGTGAACTGCTCTCTGTGCCATTGGGCTTTATCTTCACAATCTGTCTTTCAAGCACACACACACACACACACACACACACACACACACACACACACACACACACACACACACACACACCATTTATGCCAACATCTTATCTTCTCATCAGCAGACCTGGGTAGCTCTGTTACCTTCCTTCCCGATTACGGAGGGACTTAAAGTGTGTGCAAATGTGTGTGTGCTTTGTGTGTGTTTGTTCAATGCAGCAATCTGTTTTTTGACTGTTTTACAAATACATTCCTTCATAATTAGAGGAAATAAGAGAAACAACAGATGAAAGAGATTTAATAACATCCCATCAATCAATGCTTCAGTGCGTCCCCCAAGAGGCAAACATTTAATAGAAGCACTTTTTGCGTTGCCTGCACATCTTTTTGGGTCTGACACAATATTTGATTAACACAAAATAACACAAACAAGCTGATTAAGCAGGGCCGCGGTAGCTCATCAACTCCCATGTCCTATGTTGTCTATAAAGTCTGGCGGCTTTAAAGAGTGCAATATAATCTCTAACTCTGTAATGTTGTCGGGCACTGAGAATTACAATCTGAGCCCGTTACTCGCTGTACCGATCAGAGGATTACGTTTCAGCCATTTTTTATTATTTCTTATTTCACTCTTTTTCACAGTCCAACTTTATTTCACAACCAGTGGATTCCACCATCTGATGGCCCTCACACTCCTGCATTGGCTGTACTTTTGAAATCAATAAGCGACGTCCACTTCTCTCGTACAGTCAAAGTCCCTCCCGATCAGACGGATCTGACTGAACCTTTTGACCATGTTTGACTTGATGGTGAGATTACTCATCCAAAGACTGGACAAATAGTCTGACTTTCTGTGTGTTTTATGGCACTAACTGGCTTTCAAAGAAATCTGGGCTCAAGCTTTTCATGTCGAGTGAACTTCCAGTATTCTCGTTTATAATTTATATTTTTGCTCTAGGTATACTGCATACCACCTGACGTGGCTTAGCTTTTCTGTACGCCCTCACCAAGGGGTGTAAAAAGGGATGTCCTTAATGATTTTGTTAGTTCCTTCAGCTGAGGGGCTCACTGCTTTTGGATTCTGTAAAGATGAATAAAGCTTTTATGAGCTCAACTTTTGGTCTCCAGGTCCGGTCTCTGAAGAACTTTAAGACGCCAATTAGAACTTGAAGAAAACAGCTAGTCTTAGAGAATTAGATGTTGTGGCCTTTTGTTTGGTCTGGATTCGGGCTAAAACTGGCCCTGCCTGTTTTTGGATTCAAACAAAAGGAGACACGACAACATACATGCAGCCCTGTGATCGCCTAATGACTGCGGGGATCGGCTCCAGCCCCCCCTCAAACCTGAACGGGAAAAACAGTTAAGATAATAGATGGATGGTTATATTATAACAAGAAATAACTATTGTAGCGAGCGAGCAGCTTAAGCACCCCTAAAAAGGGACTAAAATCACCTATACCAATTAGATGTTGGAAGTTGCTGCCTAACCCAGAGTCTACTATCAGACACAATTCTTTGTTATGGTCGGAAGAATCATCTGCAGGCTTTTGCAGCTGTTGATTACACCACTTAGAAATTAAAAAGGCTGAGCGACCCCAGACTAGGATCTTTTTAAAAATATTTTTTGGGGCTTTTTGTGCCTTTATTGTAGATATAGGACAGTGGATAGAGAGGGGAATGACATGCGGGAAAGGAGCCACAGGTCGGAGTTGAACATGGGCCGCCCGCTAGGAGGAACACATGCAGCCTCCATGGTGCGCACCCCGGACTAGCATCTTTGAGTTGGTCTGTTAGGCCAACATTTAAGTTTTACTTTATTGATAGCAATTTCTGTTTTTACACTCTGTAAATCATGCAACACACACATAGGCTGAAATATACACACACATGCACAAACAAGATCCTATGGACATGTACTAATGGAGAGATGTCAGAGTGATGGAGCAGCCCACAGCAGGTGCTCCTGGGGAGGGGGTTTGGTGCCTTGCTCAGGGGAACCTCTGCAGTGCTCAGGCAGCTCTACAGCTACCAGACCAACTTCCATATTTGGTCCACACCAGGACTTGAACCAGCAACCCTTTGGTTCCCAACGCAAGTCCCTACAGACTGAGCTACTGCCACCCCAATTTAGTATAACTGATCTCACTGATCATACAGTTACATGTTGGATGTTAGCCACTTTTACTAAAGCTGCAGTGTCATGTGTGTGGATTCTTATAAAGGATCGCACACTCCATTTACCACTGAACTATAAAAACAACTGATGTTTAGAGCTCTTCCTGGATCTGATTTAAGTACAACTAACATTTTTATTTTCAGCATAAATAACTTAAATAATAATAATAATCGTCTTTCCACTTATATTCCAAGTAACATAATTGTGTGTGAGTGTGTTCAATAACACTTAAAACTTAAGCTTAGTTTATTTTGATGTCTGACTTTGCCGGTGACACACAAAAACCGCAGACAAGGAAAAATACACAGACTCATACACACACATTGGCTTGGTTGACATGAGAGGTGATGGTGGTTCAACAACTAACATTCTACATCTGGAGTGGATTATCAAGTATATCAACCTTTGGAGCACTGTGTCCTCTGTGCGCGCGCGCATGCGCGCGCACGCGCACACACACACACACACACACACACACACACACACACACACACACACACACACACACACTACACATTCTTACCTCCCTCCACACTTCTGCAGTATAGGAGTAAGAATGAAAACACCCACAGATGCTCACATGTGATGCCTTAGTGTGCTGTACAGTGCTGTCTCTGAGAGTGTGTGTTTCAGTACATGTGTGTGAGTATGTGTGTACATGTGTGTACATGTGTGTACATGTGTGTCTATGATTAAGCACCAGTATGGCAGAGAAGCAGAGACAGATTGTAGAACAAGAAAGGAGGAGCCTTTACTTTTCTTTCTTTTCTACTCTTCAGAAGAGTAAGGTAACATATGATGTTGCGGTCCGTGTACAAAGTATAATTCATTTGCAGTAGTTCATGTTGTATAATGAAACATGCCAGTTTAAGGGGTATTGGCTAATTTCCTTGTCCGACTTGGCGAATGCGAATATATGTTAATATACTCAGCCTAACGTTGTTAACGCTTTGACTGTATTATTGTTGCTTTGTACAAGGACTTGCAAAGCTATTCAGCGCAACTTGTTGCATTAGCCAACTTACACAAATGAAAATTGAACCAAGGAAGTCAACAACCAGAAACATACACAGCTCCCCTTCAAAATAAAAGCTGTGCGTTTTGAATTGCTTATGTTTCCATAAAGGACAAACTTTTTTTCTTTAAGCATACTGTGTATTCTCAGGTTTTTTACATTTTTAGCAGAGAGTTTGCAGGTGAGGTGAGGTATTTGTGGTTTAAAGTAGGTTTAAATTTTTTAATACATGGGGGAAGTTTTAACGTTGTTGGCGAAAAATATTCCCTGAAGTTAACAGTTTTAACAGCATTGAAATACATCGCTCTGCTGCATTATTTGATCTTGTTTAATCTGAACTTCGTCTACTAAGTGGAAATGACTTGTTGAAACAGTTTTTTCTCAAATGCACCACAGCCTGACAAATGTAGTGTACTGTAGCCAACCGACACTCGGGCTGTAGCTCTGGTCAGTGGCTACTGCCATCAGGCCTAATGCTGCACAATGACCCAAAAGTAAACAACAGGACAGTGGAAGAATGGCATCCCGTAGCTCGGCGCAACTTGGCAGCATCTATAAAATGGACATTAAGTTATATGTCGCCTGTGTTCGATTAAACTGGCATATCGACCGGAGCAAGTGGAACATTAAGCACAGGCATGTGGATGTTAACCTGCAGGGGGGACTGAAGTCTGGTGTTGTTAGCAATGCTAATGTTAGCTACGCTCGTCAAACCTGTTTGACACCATTTACAGACGGCCAAATTCAACCCACAATGCACTGCTTTATGGTTCACTTTCCTTTTTGGGTCCAGAAAAAGGGTTCTCACCTACAGCGAGCCGAACTCTGCTGCACTTGGAAGCGAACCGAGAGCCCCGTTTTTAAGCGGACAACAGTTACTTTGGTCCGGCCCAGAATTTGTTAGAGCATTCACACCATCACAAACCAAACAAACTATCCGTCAAAGCGCACAAGACTTTGTTTCAAACGGACCAAATGTCTCAGGTGTGAATGCATCCTGAGAGTGCAGACTGATGTTCCCATAAAACACGCATTAACAACACTTATATGACAACAATAAAGCATCTTTCTAAGTGGAAATAAAAAAACTGCAAATGAGGTCAGAGTGGTGATGATATATATCCAAGCTGCATTTTCATTGTGTAGTGTTCCCTATGAGAAAACAATACATCTGTGCAGCGTAGTGCAAAGTGTGTTGCTGAGGTGGATAAAGAGCAGAAAATATCACCCGAGCAGATAAACCTAGTTAACAGTATAAAACATTCAGTATACTTTATTTTACACATATACTTTACATGATACAAAAATATTGATCACAGTGTATTTTCATGGAAAAGGATTGAAACTGCAATAAACAGAGCTTGAACAATAACATTTAATAAATTATATAATCAATATTTGACATAAGAATAATAAGACATAATTAATACAAAACCCCCCGAATATTTTAAAACACATATTTTAGACAACATTTATAACAAGTGTCTACTCTCTTTTAGTTTGTACTTCCATTTCCGGGCTCCGGTAAGCCGCTCTCCCATTAAAATGTCTTCATAGCCGCTTCAGTGCATATCCCACCTTCAAATTTTCAGAGTTCCCAAATCTGCTGTCCAATCATCGATTTCTCCCCATGTTCACCAGGGTCCGCTCGTTTAGCTGCCTCACAGCTGGTTTGGATAGCAGGTCTACAGGGGCTGGGTGATCAGGTCTACTTGTTCAGTTTTTTTTAATCTGCACGTTTGCATCTTTTAGTCCAGCCGCCTCCAGTGGGACGGTACGCAGCGACACACTTCCTCACTGAAGGAGAAACCTGGCTCACACCGTCGCCTCCTTACTTCACAGGGAGGCCGGAGACAACTGTGACGAAAGAGAAAATCAGGATTAAGCTTAATTTAAAAAAATAAATAAAAACATGTCTAGAGCAGGCCTTGTTCGGCTGTTGAAAATTGGAAACTTGATTGTTTGATACTAGTATTTGGTCTATTTAACAAGACTGTATATAAAATGGACGTAATCTCAGGCCCAGAGACCTTTAGTAGCAGTTCGTTTACACGACAACAGTGGATTGGGTGCCTGGAAAGGCTAAGGTTTCCAGAATCCAAACTTTTGAAAACGGCATCGTCTCCATCATTGTGTAAACTGACAATATTTTTGCAGTTTTGGGTCGCTTGGAGTAGCAACCCCACCTCATAGTCCATCCACACAAACGCTTGTGTGTTAGCCATTTTTGTATGTCAACACCTCACTGCTTAGTATGTGCGCAGGGGCGTGTTGTTTCATTACAAAGTCATACCGCCAGCTACTGATCTGGCATGTATAGGCTACTATAGGGTTTTTAATAATTTTTTGTGGGTCCTTGTTCATGGTTGATGTTATGAAAACCTTGTCATCTGAATGCATTACTTTTATGAAAACGGAAACAAAGAACTTGTTGAGCAAGAGTGCAGTACTGGTGCCGTTCAGAGAAGACAATGAAAGCAGAGGAGGAGTCTGGACATCTTTTAGCTTAAATAGCTAATTGGAAGTAGGAGTTGACAGGTGATTGTGGATAATGACGCTTATCAAGTGTAATATCAATACAGCCCGAGTTGACAGCCTGAACTAGCTCGCAGGCATGGCCTCATTCATGAATAACTCCTAGCCTTAATAAATTCAAAATGGATGACCTATAACAAAAGTAGAAGGACCCCCTACAGTTTATACAAATAAAGAAATTAGCTCGATATCAAATGGTCGCTTTAAGAATATAGCCATGACTGTTGGATGTGGTCTTCTGTTTCCAGGGAGCAGGTTCTCAGTACTGCCAAACACTGCTGCAAATGATTGAGAACCACTAACTGCTTTCTTGTGTGTTCTTAAGGTCAAAGGTTTCTACCAAGGTTTTGGTTTCTTCGCAGTAAAAACTACAACCTTCAGAACAACTGTGATTTACCGCCAACTCCTGAACCACCTCTCCTCCCACCAGAACAGAACGTCAAAGTTAAGGATCCATAATACAGTTTGACTTGTATGTTGTTCTTTGGACTCATAAGGAAGGATTTTCGTCCCTCAGAAGAATACAATTTAGTTTGGACTTTGTAACTTTGGATATGAAAATTGGTGTTTTAGCCAGTATTGGCAACAAAATAAGAAACTTGAATGCCACAAACGTTAGTATTGACTTTCAAACCTGTTATCTGTTAAACCCTAGCCCAGAGTAAATGCCTGATTATTTAACCTTCATATCCACAGTATTCCAAAGAACTCAAAGCATTGAAGGGGTTGGTTCTTTATTACGTAGCACTTACGCACTTCATCAACATCACAAAGATTCTGGGACTGCCGTGTAATTGCCTCAGCTTTTCTGGCTTCACGGGGTGTCAATTGGTGGATGACAGAATATTTCGTCATGGCTACTTAAAGTGACCCATGAACCCATGATGAAATACACAGAAGAGTTCAAAGAGACACACACACTCTCTTTTAAACACACCAGTGCCAGAACCCAGGCACTAGATTCCTACTGCTACATTACACTCATAAATCACTCTCAAACAGGGTCACAAAGGGTCAACACTGGACGGGGTGGATGGATGTGTGTGTATGTGTGTGTGCTTCCTCCCTCGTCGGGAGAGGAAATGGTTAAGTGACAGCTAGGAGAAGTCATTAGCACATGGAGGTCTTGTATTACAAACCAGGTTCACTGCAATAACCAGCTACCACTGCCACACCAGTGCTTTCCCCTTGCTAAACACACCCACCAACATCACCAGTGTGTCAATGTGTGTGTTAGAGTGGGGTTGACTTCTCTAGGATGATGCAACCAAAAAGCCCTGAACCTTAGCCACAAGATATCATTCATGCCAGTTAGTGAGTAATTAAACTAACTGGTCAGCAAAACCTAAAACACACAACACAGGAAATCAAAGGAATACACTGATGATGACTAAAAAAGTAATCCTATGTCAAAGTCACCTTGTAGAAGAAAAGTTGATTTCCTGATTATATTTCTGTCAGCAATCAGGATAAGGCAGTATGTCCTCTAGATACCACAAACATAGTCATGAATTGGGTCTGTGAATTACATTTAATTGAGTATTTATGTGATGATCAAATAAAAATATAGTTCTAATTACAGCGATAAAAGACCCTGACTCTTGGTGATAACCAACAGCATCTGATGTCTAGTTAGAAAATAAATGGAAAAACAAATGGCTTATGGGATGGATAGATGACTAGGTGGATGGACCAATTGAAGAAATAGAAATTGGTTGAATGTACAGACAGATGGATGGATGGATGGATGGATGGATGTATAGGTGGACCAATTGAAGAAAAGGGATTGGATAGGCAAATAGTTGGATGAAAAAGGACGGATGGACGGATGAAGATAAATATGACAAAACATTATGGAATACAAAAATGGAAAAATTATGGATTTATTGACTGTAGATATAAATTGTCGTGCTATAATGGGTAAAAATAGTTGGATTGTTAGATGGCCAGATGTATCACAGAATGGATATACTGTACAAAGAGCTGGATGGATGATTAGATAAACAAACAAACAAATTAGTTTTGGCAGATTGATGGATGAAATAGATGGATGAGTGGAGTAAGATGCCAGAAGTATAACTGAATGGACATACACAAATAGAATGATGGGTGGTTAAATGGGTTGGATAGGTAGAAAAGCAAAGGGTTGGTTGATGTTTTTTTGTTTTGTTTTTGGTGCTGTACATTCTTAAAGCAGCCAAACACCCCTCCTTTGTTTCAACAAATACTTGGCACTGTCTCATGAAATCATCTGAAAATGTTTCTGTCCTCTGCAGGAATTTCCCGTCTCTAACAACTAAAGACTTTCTCCAAGAGATGAGAAACAACAGCAGAAAAAACAAGGGGAGGTTTCGTAATTTGGACGAGAGAGGGTAAGTTTTTGGCAAATGGCGGCTCATGATTGCACTAATGTAAACTTGTTTACTGTTTATATCTACTGTATTTTTATGGGTTTGAATAACATAATTAGGCCTATCGTTTTAATTCTCATTTTTTATACCAATGTTGGCAGTTGTTCAGTGACAGGACTTACCTGCATGTGGCTGGATGAAACCTTCGTCCTTTTAGGAAACACTTGTTGGGTGACTCGTTACATTCGCAGGAACATTTTGCTTTATTGAGTGGCTGGTGCCTCGGACACGTCTTGATACACGCGCACTGACAGGTGTCCTTGTTGAACACGTGGTTCAGCGGGCAGGAAAGGGGCGGGGAGATGTTGCAAACACACTTGCAGGTGTTGCGGTCGAGGTGTCGGTGAGGGCCACAGTCTTGCGTTTGATCCCTGTGCTGACACACACACTGACAGGTTTCCACATCCAGCTCCTTATCAGGGCCGCATACATCTGCTGAGAAAATGTTTGTGGAGATGGAGAAACAAAGCTGGTGTCTTAAATGACTGGTCACAGAGAGTCACATTTTAGTATGTGTCTAAACTCTAAAAGTGGGACCATAGTTCGTCATATATAATGAGTAAATTCAAAGTTATTAAATAAAATATTCAAACAAAACTAAAAGAAATGTTGAAAAAGAACATGTAGCAGCTTGTGGAAATTTGATGATACAGATTGAAATGACTTATTGGCAACACAGTTTGTGAAGTCTTGATTTAAAAAACAATACAATAAAATTGAATAAAGGGTCACATAGTGCTGATGCACTGTGGGTTTTCTGAAAATACTGTTCTTGATTCAGTGTGACATTCGCTGGCAGAGGTACGTTTTCTGTAACACACACACCCACAGAGACACACAGACAGACATGCACCAAAACAAACAAACAAAAAAAACAGTAATAACTGGACTGGACATTTTATGTTCCCTTTGGAAATGTTGAATAAAAGCCATGTTGGAAGAAAAAAAATAAGAATTTAAACGTTGTCATTGTTTTTCTAGGGCTCTTGCTCAAAGCTACTGGTGGGAAGTAAAATTTAGAACGTTTTTGAGTTTTGCCACGTATCCATTTTGAATATAATACAAATCCTGCAACCGCAAGCATTTCTGACACAACCATAAGATGGCAGCAGTCATCACCTATGAGTCGCTGGATTGGTGTTTACATGCAAGCACTTGTTTGTTTTCTAACTTATTATTGGCTAACCCAGTCCATGAGGCCATGACCACCAGGCCTGGTTACCTTCCTATGTAAGCCTATCAGCTTGGACTGAACCCTGATGCCTTTGCCTGTGGGTGGGGGGGTCCACTACAGCTCCATGACGTTCTTTCAGACTGACCCCAACTGGGCCCCAAGACAGCTGGACCGCCATTATTCAGGCCACTTATATAATACAGTTTTGTGATTTTTTTTTTATTTTTTTTTTTTTATGAAACACACAAATTTCCTCAACCAGACTTGTGTTTCTTGGTTTGTTTTCCAAACCAAAGCCTGCACTATAAAACATGTCCTTCTATCTCGCAAGTGTGTGTCTGTGTGCGTCAGTATCTGTGGAATCTGCTACTCTGGGGTCTCCGCATTCTTCTGTGACTCATTTGTTTACACTCCGTTATCACACACACACACACACACACACACACACACACACACACACACACACACACATACACACACACACACACAGAGGGACTTACAAACACACTCACTCACACACACACTTTCGTGATTCGGACTCTCTCACCAAACACATTTCAGCCATAAATACTCCTCATTGAATACAAGAACATTCTCCTGTCAAAAAGACTAACACAGAGGAAGATGGCTTTACCAACAGTGTGTGCGTGTGTGTGTTAGTTTTAGTGTTGTCATGTTTGTGTGTGTGCTTACTACACTCTTAAAGGACACAATAACAGGCGTGTTTGTTTTCAGGTCGGCCGAGAAATCGCTTCACTGTTTGCCTACAGAAGTGTCCAAACTGAGCTCCAAAAACTTGATTGAATGCAGAAACTATTTTTTATGATTTAATAATTTATTTCCATGTATTGATGGATGACACCTGTTGATCATGAAGGGTGTATTTTAGCAGGCACGTACAGATGGGGGAGCTTAGAGTGCTCGAGCACCTGCCCGTTTGCCCCTGACATCCAAGGTGCCCCTTGTTCAGGCTTTTTTTTTTTTTGAAGGGGGCAGGTATGAATGCCTGATCACTACCTCTATCAAGAAAAACAAAATAACAAAAAAAGTAATTTGGCCATAGAGCTGGCAGCAGATCGTTTACAGCACATGATAACCTTTCACCCGAGGTCACATGTGAAGTGATGGCTGGATGCAGCTGCGAGTGCGACAGATAGGTCTCACAAAAATAAAATGAGTCCTTCAGTAAAATGGGAGGGGATCGAGATGTCGTGTCACAGAAATGGTCGGCAAGGCAAAATACATTTTCTAGAAAAATCTAGAAACTCACCATGAATTAAAAAATGGTCTCTGCTTGTGAGACTATGCAAAAAAAGAAGGCACTTACCGAGGTGCTGCTGTGAGGGCCTTGGAGGGGGCAGTGGTGGGGGAGGCGGGTTGTGGTGGTGTAGGTTTGTGCCTGTTATGCTGACACATCGACACTGCCCGCTGCTCCACGTCTGACCAGGAGAGCACGTCCTGTTGGCGATCGGACACCTTCAATGGAAAGAGACATTTCTTTGTCAGGCACTTACAGTATCTCATGGTAAGTTTTTGTTTAGTCATTAAAGAATCCCTTATCATATGTTCAATATGATAAGTTATTGTCATATCATTCATTAAATTACAGTAGAGCTCTCAGCATTAACGTGTTAATTGTGATGCGATTAGGATCTAAAATAATCATATTCATTTCTTTTAATTACAGTAGTCCCAGGCTGCGTTGTCCCTTTCAGCATGCCTCAATTAAAGCCACTGTACATCTTCCTATTGGGCGGCAGTAGCTCACTCTGTAGGGACTTGGGTTAGAAACCACAGGGGTGCCAGTTCAAGTCCCAGTGTGGACCAAATATGGAACTTGGTCTGGTGGCTGGAGAGGTGCCAGATCATGCCAAGGTGCCCCTGAACAAGCCACCAAAACCCTTACCCAGCTCAGGAACACCCACTGTGGGCAGCTCCATTACTCTGACATCATTAGTGCATGTCCATAGGATCCTGTTTGTGCATATGCATATTTCAGCCTATATGTGTGTTGCATGATTAACAGAGTGTAAAAACAGAATTTATACTTCTACTTTACTTAACTGATCCTTGAGGGGATCAATAAAGTAAAAATCTTAAATCTTAAACTTAAATCTTCCTTCAGCCGCAGTGATGGAAAATAACGACACTGCTGCTCCTTTGAATGACTCATATCTCTTCAAAAAATTCACAGACTGCTCAGTCGACAAGTCAAAGGTAATATTCACCAATAACTTGTAATATCAAACAATTCACTTTTACTCCGTTTCCTTTACCTGTTTGAAATTTACTTTTTGATCTGTAGCGAGCTGCTTTTTTCTAGGTTCAGTTAATATCATAACTTTCAGTCTACAGGAGGTTCCTCATCTTTCAAAATGAAAGCAGGAAGTTAAGTACCCTTAGCTAAAGACAGTACAAAATACAAAATAAAAGCATGACAAAAATGGTTTTGAAATGCAAATAATGGAATTTCAAACATGTGATTTATCGAGATTTACTACTGGAATTAAGTAATTATTTATGTTTTAAACAATTATTTTTTTGTCAGCACTCATTACAGTTTATAGAAACAGGTTTGTAGTTTTTACTGGACAGGGCAGCTTAAACATGTGGTTGGAACGGGACTAAATGGGACATAAGGTAACAAATTCTAAATTTGACATATCACAAAAACATATAGCCTACTGCATCAACATCAATCAATTTTTTTGTTTGTCATGTAATCAAAACTTTCATTTTAAGGGTTAAAATCCCCAAAACATTTAAAGATTTGGTCGTTCTAATCAGGAATTAAGTTGATTAAAAGTGGGGAAAAATATTTATCAATAATATTTTTACTAGAGTTTTTTGATGTGGACATTTTTGTCCTCAATGGCTTATTATTAGGATTATTGTTTTATATTTACAGATCATCTATTGATTGACACCAGAGGGTTAAGACTGCCTTTCAGAGGATGTTAAGTTTTCTATTTAATGGGTGTGGTATTCAAGTCCGACATAATCCACAAATCCAGTTCAATGTCACCAGGAAGAAGCCGAGAACACAGTCTTCTCAATATCTCTTTTAACGAAGGCCAAAATAAAATGCCTCATTGGTTTCTTTCTCGACCTCCAAAGCGGCCTTGGGTAAGAAAATGGGATTTTAACATATTAAAGAAATGTGATTCCTCAAATATCTGTGCATGTGAATGTAACTCTCATTGTCCAAGCAAAGACTTTTCAGTGATTCTTGGACAGATAAACTGCTTGATCAAAGCGGGATTTCTTGGGTCAGCTTCAAACGGATGGTCAGGAGGGAGAGGGAGGAATCACAAGATTATCTTTAATGAGATGATTTCAAACAAAAAGAAGATAGCTCTGCGATTTCTTCTCACTGTGTTTGGATTCAGAAATGCTGACACACAGCAGCAGGTATTCTGATGCTGTGAAGTCTCCTTTTTAGAGAAGGTGACACGATGGTGTCACAGCTATCGAAGCAGCAGGTACAAACACAAGGTTGAACGGCCTCACACACTTTAGGAACACACACACAAAATATAAGTAAGGATGGTAAGACATATACCTCGTGTTTAATGCTGTTTGACAAACATTAGCATGCTTAAAAGATCAACTACAAATGAAAATCTGATAAACATTGTTGATGCTGTCAATCTGGTCAATAGAAAACATTTACATCTAAGACACTAAACTTACTGAGCCTCTGACTCAACTAACAGTGAGTAAATAAGACAGTAAGTATCCCAAGCCCCAATTTCCACATACTAGCCACAGTCCTTCAGCGCCACACTGCCGTATTTCACTACCCACTATAGTCAATCATTGTGTTTTCACAGCGGGCACAGCGGTCCATTTCCGGAGCGTGCCAGCAGCGTCACTACGCTCTGTTCCGTTTCAAATACTCTGAGAGTCTATTACGATGCAGTCAAGCCTTAAGCTCAGCCATCATGACGTCTTTATACATTCATGTTGATTCTGCGATAATATTGGTGTCACAGTCTGTGAGTTCACATTGCATTACAAGCACGGCACAGCGTGAGCTCCACATACACGAAGTCAAACAAGCACACACACACACACACACAGCGCTGCTCTCCTGCTGGGCTAGATGATTCAACTGGTTTATCAGAAGCTGAACCCAACGAAGTTTTGGCAACCGCGCCATTCTCTATTGTTATCAAGCCAACTCTACACAGCAAGAATCATATCATAAATTAGCTCAGTGTCATTAATATGTTTTCTATCTGAAGATAATAAAACTATCTTTTCCTTTCACACAGAAATGCCATTGTTTGTAGATTCATCAACATCGTGTTTGATTGTATTAGGCTTCAACAGAAAGGTTGAAAAAAAGAGACAAATTCGTTCTTACAGAAATATAATATAGTTCAGTTGATGAAAAAGCTGAAAGGAAACCGATTGGAGACAAACAAACCTCTCCAATCATCAAACAGAGTCCTCTGGGGTCGACTTCAGAGGTGGAGGAGACGTTCTGATATCTCTCTGTTTGCTTTGGTCACGTGACCTCCATATTTGTTTTCTCTGGTAAGTTTCTTCCTCTGCTCTTTCCCCGCTCTGCTTTATCATTATTTTTTATCCTTTCACTTATTTCAGTCCATCGTTTTCTTGTAGCAGCAACCATTTTTCTTGAATAAAAAACACAGTTTTGCCACAAAAGTTGTGGGCTGTCACACTGGTCTTGTAATCCTGTTGATTCAATAATAAATAGATTTTTTTCAGAGAAACCGTAAAACTTCAAATAAAAGCCCATTCCAGTTTGAGTCTCGTTTACTAGCCTGGTGTTACAGCAGGTCTCAGTTGGAGGCCTGTGTGTGCATTTAGTGTTAATCATTTTGTGGATCAGCTGTTGACCAGATGGATCAATGTATAGATGGACCAGATGTGCCATGTATAGAGGCTGTAGTCCTTCTGGTGGGCAGCCCGGGTTCAAGTCCGACCGGTGGCTCATTTCCTGCATGCCATTACCGGCTCTCTCCTGATTTCCTAATCTATCCACTGGCCTATCAAAAAGATGGCAAGAAGCCCAAAAATAAAGCTTTAGAAAAAATGATTAAAAACAGTTTGCAGATTAAAATTATATTAACAAGCATGTCTCTCTCTCTCGCCCCCAAAGTGCAGCAGGTTGGTATGAATGGGCTCTCTTAAAAAGTAATATCAAATCAGTGATATGTAGCCTAATTCTATTTTTTTTTACACATTTAAATATTCTTTCTGGTGTAGGTTTTCTGGTGAAAATCTTTGCTGTGAACCAGTTTTGATTAAAAAATAATAAAATGCATGTCTTGTATTGACGCATGTCCCAAATAAGGACAGGATCATTTTATTGATTTAAGTTAAAAAAAGCCTGTGCTTAAAGTTTTCGGTATGGGGACTATTAAGAATACTCTTACAGTATGTAGCTAAAGCTGACGTACACTGTACATGGTATTAAAGTTGAGGTGGAATGTCAGTTCACACTGTACGACTGATTCACATTACAACGCAGGAGCAAAACTCATGATTTATGTGCGCACAGCCTGATTGTCGGATATAACCTGAGAGCTCACACTGTACGAGTGACATGGGGAGGGAGTTGTCTTATTAGCATGGCCAATGTGTTTGATTGTTTTAAAAAATGTGGTATCGAAAAGTACCAAAGTAAAAGTTGTGATATCTTATCTCCTCAGAGCTGGTAAACATCTAGTCCAAAAGTCTGCTGCTGAAGTGAAAAAGTTACATGTGCAACAAATAGGCCAAAAGACTTTCTAGTTAATAACCTCCTCAGTCATGAAATGTTGATGTTGTTGAATTTAATAAACGTAGAAATTATTCAATCAATAAATTTTGATTATGGACGTTAATGAAAACAAACTCCAGCCTGATTCTGAATTACTCCAGAAACCAGAGACCATGTTTGGATTTCCACAAACTGCCAAGACTAATAAACTGCCTCTAAAATACTACACACACACACACACACACACACACACACACACACACACACACACACACACACACACACACACACACACACACACACACACACACACAGGTACACACATATAAAACAGCACAATGTGAAAACCGGCTGTCTAAAAGGCAACATTTAGGGAAGCGCTGGCTCGGACACAGACGGCAGGCGAGTGTGTTTGCAGACAGACAAATTGTTTCAGGTTGTGAAAGAGCCAAAGTGTGTTTTCAATTATGGCTGCCGTGGCACAGACACACAAACAGACACACACAGTGACAGGGAGGCTCAGAGGAAAAAGAGGAAATTAAAAGAAGAAGATGGAGTGAGGACAAGACAGAGAGAGAGATTATTTGTGTAAAAGCCGGTGTGTTTCTCTCCTTTGAATTAATGTGAAACATGTGTGAGCTAAGTGTGTGTGTGTGTGATTCTTTAACTTGCCAAATGATTAGTAGGTGTGCAAATCTCTACAATGCGTTTCATTTTCCAGCCATAATGCAACATGTTGACATCACTGCTCCGTGTCTGTGTGTTTACTTTCAAGTGTGTGTTGCTAAATACCAGCAGACATTAACATTCCTTTAACGTCACAAGACACACGCACGCATGCACGCACACACAATCCACTGATCTAAATGCTGTGGAGGGTGTACGTGTGTGTCACTAAATTACTCATGCAAAGAAACTTTTAACACAAAATATTTTGAGAAAGACTCAGTGGTTGAGTCAAACTTCACACGCTCTTTCGCTAATCCCTAAACATTTCGGACACTACTCCGGCTGCCGATAATGACCTCATTACTGTCCCACAACTAAAACGTGCAGATTGACACCTATACTTTTCACAATGCATTGTGGGATACAATAAGTCCACTATATAGGGTATGATCATGCTCACTTCAGACACCACTGCAAACTGGTGTATTCACTATATAGGGCTCTAGCTATATAGTTAGTGGAGTGTGATTATGGACACAGCCAGAGGTTGCTATGGTGAGGTCATAAATCACAGCACCTCATGAAGGCATGCACTCAGAAACAAACACATTTAAAAGCTCTGCAGAGTTAATCGAGGGATCATCTGAAGTGTTTCCTCAAGTAACACCCCTGAACACACACCCAGCACAGGAAGCAACCACTGCAACAATACAGTCAAACACAAATGTGTGTGCGTGTGCGTGTGCGTGTGTGTGTGTGTGTGCGTGTGCGTGTGTGTGTGTGTGTGTGTGTGTGTGTGTGTGCCTCTGTGTGTGCCTCTGTGTGTGTGTGTGTGTGTGTGTGTGTGTGTGTGCCTCTGTGTGTGCCACTGTGTGTGTGTGTGTGTGTGTGTGTGTGTGCCTCTGTGTGTGCCACTGTGTGTGTGTGTGTGTGTGTGTGTGTGTGTGTGCGCCTCTGTGTGTGTGTGTGTGTGTGTGTGTGTGTGTGTCTTACTCAGGCAGGGCTCTCCTGATGATGCTGTGGACCTGTTTGTAGACGTCCAGTTTGGACAGACAGCTGCACTGGGTGTGGTTTGCCACGCTGATGGTCACTGGTTTGGTGCCCTGGGTGATCGGTACTGTGATCTCAAACAGCTGCAGAGAGAACGAAACAGAGAAGACAAAATGTCAGAAGCTGCGTTTCTGTTGTGTTGCACCAATTTAATTATGGCAAGCAAGGACACCTGACTGCTGATTCAAAGTTTTTGTTATTGGGCAGAAGAGGCACCTTTTGGAAAAACTCTGATCTGACACGTACGCATGATGGCTGTCCCATGGCCCCTGATTCTGTTTGGCAGAGTGTAGGGGGCAGTGTAGACAGACGAGATGTTACAGAATCAAAACAGGAGCAGGGACAGCAATTGGCAGAAAGTTTTTAAGACAAGCTCATACGCCAAGTCCTCAACCCTCCACATCTGTATGATGTGTCATTGTCACTGCACAGAAACAAACATGTCGCAATAGCTGACAACAGATAGGTTCCATTTTAGGAGTCAATGTGGAAACCTGCAAATCTCGTTGTCAAAACTAAATGACAACGAGATCTGTGTTTTGGTTCAACGAGGACTATCTCAATAGTCCTCGTTAGTCTCCTTCATTGAAACCTCTTAAAAAAGGCTCTTCTCCCAGCACTGGAGAGCAGCCCTCCCCTGGCAGCCCTTCAGCGTTCTGCCCACTCAGAAGCTTCAAGAGAGCTGGCCAATCAGAAGAAAGTGGGCACGTGGGGACGGGGGCCTTAAAGAGACAGCAGCTGAAATGAAACATTTCCGGCAGAGGCTAAAATGAGGGTTTTTATAGACGGCATGTATAAGAAAAATAAGGAGTTTTTTTTAGCAAATCATGCAAAGCTGCTCTACAGGAAAGGTTTCACAGACTGACAACATGAAAGCTGAAAATTAGTCTAATATGGGATCCGTAACTCTTTTTTTCTTACCTCATATATTTTACAGTGTACATACATTTCAAAAGGTATCCATCAGTGTTGTAGTTCTCAAATCCATGACTCGGACTTGTGCCTTGATTTTGAGGACTCGTGACTCAACTTGGGCATGGAGCACTTATGACTCTGACTTGGACTCGAGCATTTACTGAATTTGGACTCAAAAGATGGAGAGGAGGACTCCGACTTGTTTTCTGATAAAGACTGTGTTGATATTTTTGTTATGAGTAAAGGCGTGCACATGTATTCACCTGACTACATCACTGGTATCCATGCTGTACGTCTGTGTGTCTGTGTGTCTGTTTCCTTGTATTTAAGTGCAGCGACTTCAAGTGTATTCTTTGTTTTTGCACACATGTATCCTAATTGAATATATTAAAGATCATTTTTTGGGAAAGTCCCGAAGTTTACTTCAACTTGTCTAAGCTTTAAATTCAGTCAATAAAGAAATACTCCATCACAAGAAGCTGCTATTTCACACACTCTGTTAACAAAGGCCCCGTCATCAAGGGCCCTCAGCTTGGACTTCAACCTGCAGCTTAAATCACTGGGAAATCAGCACATTTTACACTGAATGCTGAGAATGTGAAGGATCGAACAAAAAGAGGAATGACGAGCTCGGCTTTAGTTTTCACACGGCACTGATGAAGAGTCTTACACAAGACTGCTGTAGAGAAAAGACGAGAAACTCTGAGAGACACTTCATTCAATCACAGTTTAACAACATGAAGAGAAACTAATTAGTCTCAATGACTTCATTCAGACCCTTAAACGGTCTCTCCTCCTCTCATCCTAATGAGGACATCATTAAAGCTGACCTCAGTCGCTTTGACCTGCTGAGGGCTCACTATGGGAACACAACACTCACACAAACACACACAAACACTTACACACACGAATTAAGAGAGTGCTTTAAGATCACGGTGACCACCAGTGGGTTCAAAAGTTCCCCTGCACACATTTCTTAAGCGGGGTAAACACTAAAGGATTTTGGTCCCAATTCCCCCTTCCTACAATCCTACACAGCCCTGATTTTTTTAAGGTTCTAAAGATGATCTAGTCAGATTTTCCCGTGGTGTGAGGTGTTTTAGGAGTGATCCAATCTGCTCATTGGAAGAACATCAGGGCCAGCTAATCAATTCCTACTCACCTCCAGACTATGTTCATGCCATCTGCATGACTTTGTCCATAGTTTTTGATTTTTTCTTCATTCATTTTTAGTATGAATTAATCCAAACACTTTTCTCCCTGCCTGTTGCCTGACAAGTTTTTTTACTCTGAAGCTCTGTTTGATGGTGAGCGATTTAGTGAGATTTCCATTTCTTAGAGTCAGGTCTCGGGTTGTTGGTTAATGAATCTGTTAGTGTGCGGTGTGCTGTTTAAGTCATATCATTGCTTTCCAGACAATTTAGGACCAAAACTGCTTAATCTATCTGTCGATGCATTATCAACATCTGTTGGCTCACTTGTCATTTACTTATTCTGCCTTTCCAAACTAACGCACCGCAGTGGTTTTATTGTCGAACATTATGCTTTAAAATTTTATAAACTTTTTTTTACCAGCAGACTTCGATCCCATGCCTTTGTAAAAATGAGGAAAATCATGACTGTATTTTACCATGAAGTGAACCAAATCTTGTGATGGTATCATATCGTTAAAATCCTACAATAGATTATTGACTTCATAAATGTCAGAAAGTTTGCGTCTTCCTGGTTATGACACAGTATAAAAGGATTTTTTAATGTAGAAAGAGCCAAACGCCTAAAGCAGGACAATTTTTAGATGAGATATGTAAGGTGTTGATTGCTCACTAAATTGCACGCTATACTATAGGATACATAGAAACGCCGGCACCTTCAGTTACTTTTTGTGACTGTAGCTTTTGACCAGGAGAAGATGTCCTCAGGTGGTGACCAACTTTTATCAGATGTGTCGAACCTGAACCACAACATCCTCCAGTTGGAGGGTCTGCAGTGGTGGCCAGTCACTGCCCATCTTCTCCTGGTTTCCAGCTCGTCTCCTCCAGCCTGAACCAAAGCCAGCAAGAGCATCTCTCTGCTGCTTCCCCCAACCTTTGAGCAGCCCTCCTATTCTCCCTTACTAATATTCCTAGGGATGTTAATGTGTTCCTCACAGACTACACAGAGAAACCCCTGCAGCCAACTTCCACTGGGAAAAGCCATGTCTGCCACCCTTTTTTTTTTCCTGCACCGTGGTCTTTGGTGGCTTTCCTCTCAGAGGCCTCCTCCCAGCCGTCTTCCCATTGAACCAGTTCGATCAGGTTGATCTACTTCCCCTCCTAAATTGCATGCAATTCTGCCTCAAAATCTTGTGCACAAATGGACATTTTATCCTGCTGATGGTGCAAAAGAAAGAGTTAGAGTGTCTTAAGGTCAAAAAGGTCAACACAGCTGGAGGGACAAACCAGCAGATGTTACCTGTAGTTGAGAAAAAATCCATTTGATTTAACATATGTGAGGTCTTACAAGAAACAACCATCACATGCAGAAACATAATGCATTAGGATAAAGAGTGAAAGCATAATGTTCAGAGACAGGCACGGTACCATCTGCAGAGTTTAAAAACCTCACGACAGCACAGGTGTCAAACTGACCGAGAGAACCAGCAGACAGATATAAACACTTAAAGAAACTTACAGTCTGTCCAACAGTAAATTATACAGTTTAGCACAACATCTGTTACCTGCTAAATTACCAAACCTCTCAACGCCTGCCAGCTGCTTCAAGACACTGCCAAAATAAATCAGCTCAGGGTGACGAAGCAAACCACAGAAAGCCGTCAGGAACAGAGCCACGTTTGACCTCTCACCTTTCCATACTTCCATTAGCAGACAAATTATTTCCAATCACTTTTAGAAAGCCATTAGAATTCAGTTGGGCTGTAAAGATTCTGTCTGCTGTGCTCTAATTTGAATGATTTACTGTGTAGTGAATGTAAATCTTCAAACACTGGCTGGTGGTCAGAGATCTCAGCCAAAAACAGCAGTTAGGAAAAACTATCAGAGGGAAAGAACGGCTTGTGAAACCTCAAAAAGACTGCAGCTCAGCACACTGTGTAACCAGACTGAAGCCTCACAGCTTCAACCTTGGCCTCTTTTCTTCCAACCTCAACTGAAGAGGACATGCTGCATGAAGATTCATGGTTCTGTAGTCCAAAAAACCAACCCCACACCACTGTCCCAGTTTCAAAACACACAATACCGCTGCATGTTTAGTCTCTTTTTTAACTGGCTTTTTGAACAACGTTTGTTTTTTCACTCAGTGTTATGTCCTCTCTGTGGAGGAAAAAACAACAGATATACAAAAACATGTTCAAACACCACCGTGTCAGTCAACAAACAACGTGACCATATCAAGCTGACCGATGCAAGGCGACAATATGTCCAAACCTCCACAGTGGAACACTTTGGTTTACCAAACACTCATGCACATGTGAATATTATCCACATATGCACACACTCTTGGTGTATTAATCAGGATTTGGGACACTATTTCAACACTTGGCACATTTAAGAATAGACTTTCAAGCACTGTCATAAATGAGGCGATGCTTTTGAACTAGTTCTGAAAATAAAATAGCATCCCATCACTCCTCAAATTTCTTCTTAAAGTTAATTTAGGGGAAGAATGCATGACTTTTTTGTTTTGATCCAGTAAATGTCACCCGCTCTCCTCCAGCGACACACCTCCAACCCCCATCTCCTCGCGTTCACACAAAGGAGTTATCAATTGCAATGCACCATCATCAAAAGCAAGCGGCAGACAAAATTGTCTTTTGCTTGAGCTGCAATTGCCTGTGTCCTGCATTGTTGTGTTAGCAGGGCAATGTTAGCACACTTTAGTTAGCTGTAGCTTCACATTGATTAAAGAGTGATGAGGTCGGAGCCTAAACGCCAGACACAAACTAAATTCTGCTGTAATTAATATTTTAAATGATACACAAAGCATTTGGTCATTCAAGAAGTAACGTCACTGAAGTTCCATTGAAGGCAGGTTGATAAATGGACGTAAACTAACAACACCTTTACAAGTAGCTTAGTGACTCTTATCAGAAAAAGATGAGATGTCATAGACTACTCGCACATGACTAACAGCATAGTGACTGCCTTAATTAAAATGTGTTTATTGATGCAGACATATAAGTATTAAATTTGGGCGTTTGGTGCATTGCATATTTTCTGTAAACATCAACAAAAGAACTAAAAGTGTGTAACATTGCGTAACATTGCGTAACATGCGTAACAGAATTCAGTCTGGACACCCAGGACTGGTTTGTGTTGTCACTGTAGATTAAAGAGCTCAAGCCTTCTTGGGCCAAAAACAATGAAGCTGTCTACACGAAAGCTAAAAAAGCTGAAAGCACAAAGTGTTTTACAAGAAAAACAAGCACACGATTGTTTTAACGGATACACAAATGAATCAAAACTAAAACAAATAAACAGTCTGAATGTTCACTAGATTGGCCTGATTTATCACACTTACTCCTTTGGAGTAAATGAGAGCAACACGGCATGCAGCGCAGTAAGAGTTTGATCTCAATGATCTTCTTTTCATGATCGTTGGAAGATTAAACCATGATTGAAATTGAAACATTATTAATTGCCCAGCCCAGTAATATCTCTTCTGTTCAATACATATTATTGTGGTTCAGGTCAATACTATATTTCTTATTCATATTTCTTGTTTTATTTATATGTATACCCATATATTCTGCAGTATAAGTGCAACTGTAACAACTGAAATAAATCCCCCCTGGGCATATTAAGTTTAGTATTAAATAAGATGAGAGCTGAAAGCGAGCTCCTCAACATTCACCTTCGTCATGAGAGTTGTGGAGAAGCAAAAAGAATTGTAGATGTTGGTGATATTATTTTTCACATCTTCTGTTTTCCACCTCAGAGTTTAAAAAACTCGTAAGGGACAGTTCACGTCAGCAGCAACAACAGGGTCAGTGTCTGAGTATTGTGAGCACTTCTCTATTCTGCTGCTCACAAATTGTCGACGCAATTACAAACACACACACACACACACACAAGTTTATGCACAAGAATACATTTGCAGATGCAGTTGGACAAACACACAGACAGACATGACAGCCACAGCAGACTTCCTGCTCGGGTTAAAATCAACTCGAACTGATAATCAAACAAAAGAGCAGACTGCACTCCATTTCATTAAGTGAACTCTTAGAGGAAATGAATCAAGCAGCTGAGCTCAAACAATAAGCTATCGCACAAGGCACAAGCCAGTGCATTAACAACAACGAGCTGGAAATGATCTACAGCGCATTATTCACTCTGTGTCAGCGTGCAACGAGGAAGTGACGATGGATTCATGTGAGTAACTCAATAATAGATTTCACAATAAAGAATATAACTGACTCAGTCTCACGTTAGGCTGTAAAGGTACTAATGATCTAATTTTAATCATGTACAAATTAGTCTTTTGCACTTTCTTGCTGCAAACAAACCAGCCAGACTGCTACTGTAGTTAAAGGTGTTTCTGAAGAGCATTTGGAAGAGGTCCGTTTTGGTGAGAGCCCATCCAGGGACTAATGGTATGGGCTAATTTTATCACAGATATGAGCCAATATTACAAGATTCATTCACCAGCATTTAATTTGAGTATCATTGCACTACACTAGCAGTTCTCTTTCACCAGCAGAGGGCGCTATATGGATTACGACAAGCATTCGGTGAAGCAGTGATGCACATGGGAAGTTACTTTCCAGTTGAGTCAACATCTTGTCTTCATGATAAATCTTTTCCACAAGTGATTGGTAACTGCATTTTAAAGAACAATGCAATACATGTGTTTATAAATATCTATCTATCTCTACAGATTTCATAGATCGAAGAAAGATGTCGGCCGATATATCTGTCTCAGATTTTTTTTTCTCTGCTCCAAAAATCAGATATCTGTCAGGCCCTAGTTTTGGCACATAATGAAAAGTTATCAATCCTGTGTTTTCCCTCCTCATATCCTCTTACAACAAGAATCATTGAAAGTGCGGTACACATAGGACATATTCTGTCTTTGAGAGCTCGTGTTGGTTGCTGTTTTTTTTAGTGTTAGGCTAACCCTAATTGCAAAGAACATTTTTTGACAATGTTTTCGTTACTGGTCCTTCATCAGGTGATCAGTTTCTTAAAGAGAGTGGCCATCTTGAATATGAAGTGGCATCTTGTCTCCAACCATAAACATCATCACATCGGATCTGAATATATAAACTAAACAATACTAAATAAAAAACATCAGCTTTCTGACTGAGAGTTAACATATCATAACATTACATTAGGCTATTCAAGTAATCCACAATAAATTGTGAATTCATGAAATCTACTCTATACTGAGACTGAATGTAAAAAGAAGCTATCCGTATACCGCCACTCTTCACAGAGATGCGCTCTCGTGCTGACTGAGCTCAGTACTGTCCACATATAGCTCTGGTTCAAACTGTTCTTGTCTTTTACAGGGCTGCAGCTTTCCTTATGTTGACTCCTTTCAACAGAGTTGTGACAGTCTCCTGAGAAATCAATTTGTAATTCTGAGGAACAAGATAATCTCGGAAATATTGCTCAAGAAATCAGACTTTTCATAACAAGGAAATATTTGTTTTGAAGCATCTGCCAAGTAAGCATCAGAGAGGCTTAGTCAGACAGAAAGACTGATTCATTGATGCCATGGATCGTATTCCTTTCCAGGCTGCTCTGAGGTCACCACCACTCAACAGATCTTCAATGTGATTCTTAAACTTCAGTTTTGCCTCCCATATTTCCACCCTGACTTCCCTGGAGCCTTTTATCTCCGGGGGGTCACCAGAGTAGAAAATCAATTCATTTTTATTTGTAACTGATTTAAGTTCTTTTATGACCCAGGGTTTATTATTCGGGTAAGTCGACACCTTTTTAGTTGGTATCAAGGTGTAAGCTCACTTACTGAACCATAGCAGAGCTCAAGTGTGGTTTTATTTAGTGTTGTAGCACAAGTCACATATAAGTAAGTCCTTAATGTTTTATTTAATTGCAATGCTTAAAATCCCCCAGGATAAACTTGGGTGAAGCTGGGCAGATAGGTTCTAGTTTGTGCATGACTTCAGCGATCAGTTAGGCAGCAGCAACCCAAATGTGGGTCCCATTCACTCAGCCATGTTTCAGTAAAGGCAGGAAGACAGGTGTCTTTTATTTTCTGTTTAAACTTACTGTTTAAACTTGGCGTACCTACCTGGCCCTTACAATCTTTATCGTAATATACAATCAGCCCATCGCACCACAATATGTTGTGTAAAACATATTTAGTGACCACTGCACATCTGTCCTGTTACTTATACCCAGACATTGTGTAAAGCTTGAACTATTCTGTCTGCACTGAGTGCTCATGTTGTGCACTGAGCTCCCCATCAGGCTGCAGGAAGATCGGACGCCCCACTGAGTGATCTTCTGCTTTAGAAAAAGATGACAGATAAACACGTGCTCTTCCATCCAGGACTTCCAAGAATCTTCAACCCAGAGCTCAACAGAGTCAACAGAAAGCAGCAGCACTTACTATAAACCAGAGTAAACATTACAGCTCATCCCAGAGCTCAACAGCAACCTGCTGCTCACATAACTCTGCTGCTTCAGGCGAGACGTCATCGGCTTCTGCTGCACTTATTTGCACAGAGCAGCTGAATCATGAAGCAAATCTTCGTTTATGTGCACTGTGGCAACTCTCCCAGCTCCCAGTTTATTTCTCCCCAAACAACTTCTATATTTACACATTTCTTTAACGTGTATGGACACTTAATCTTTCATAATCCAAGCATTATCTCCCTGGCTTCCTGTAAACGGAGTCTCTTGGCAGTAATATACTGTATATGGAAGAAAAATATCTGGATGACAAAGTACAATCCTGTGGCCAATTTCCGTCCTTTATATGAAGCTTTAGAATAAACCGATTTGAAGGCCTAATTTGTCATTCCATGGTTTTATTTTAATGCCCACAAATGTTTGTTTATATGAGGATTATGTGAAATGGATATCCTTCTTTCAAAGCAGTGTTTACACTCATGTAAGAAGAGCTTACGCTGTACAGCATTTAAACTGGGAATCAACCCAACATCCATTGAACTGCGCAGCCTCTATTAAAGGTTTGCTGGCCGAGTAGCACTTTGTCACCAGGATTGAATTACATCTGTGCCTCTCTCGTCATTAAACGTCTTCGGTGCCACCTTACAACTCTCAGAAGAATCAAAATAAGGGAAACATTATGTGCACATCAAGTCATTGCCTGGAAAACACAAGGTGCACTACATTGACTTTAAGTGTAGAAGATCGCAGTGATTTATTTATTGTAGCTGTCATGTAATGCCTCAACGTTTTCAAGAAATGTCAGAAGTTTGAGTGAACTGCAGACTTCTTGTATCAGAGAAAACGTGATGCACCAAACATATTATCATTAGAGCTCCCAGTAATAATAACCCTGTGAAAAAGGGCTCTAGTTATGAAATCATTTTGTCCCATTGCACCAGTAGCTAATTAAAAAAAGAAGAACATGACCTGTTGAACCTTTACATGTTTATGTTATCATCGTGAGAATGTTAATCTGGTGATATCTGCATCAAGCACAAAGCAGCTATGACCTTGTGGCTTGGTTTTCTTTGTTTGTTTCTCTGTTGAAGGAAAATCTAAGTTTGTGAAAGAGGCATTTTGTGCAGTTTTGGGTATCTAAAAGTCAAAAACGGTATCAGCAATTGACACTGCAGCTGATGATAGACGCTAACACGCAATAACTCCAAACATTGATAAAAAGTTTGACGAGCTGAGAAGTTGTCTTAAAGTTTGGTAGTATAATGATTCACCATGTCAATTACTTTTTGTACAAAGATAAATTTAGCCTTATAATGATATTACACGACCAGTGAGGTTTCACCAAACAAACAAGAAAGTTTTTGCTCAAATATGTTCTTCTCATTAGTGCACTGTTCCTTTTCACAACCCTGAAGACTCTCTTTCAGCTGAAAAATCTGTCAGATCGTCATTCAATCTTCTGTTTTCGTTCTAACTAAGGATCCACTGGATTTATTGACTCTATAATTAATACTTCAAATGAACTTTTAATTGATTTATTATCTCACAGTGACACATAAAGCTCCTTTTATGGCCAGCTAAAACAAACTCTGTCAAATCATTTTTCTGCAGCGATTTACGAGACCACAGTGAACGGGGCAGACGCAGGAAGGGCCCCCAACTGAGAGACACCACACACACACACACACACACACACACACACACACACACACACACACACACACACACACACACACACACGCACACACACACACACACACACACACACACACGCACACACACACACACACACACACACACGCACAGCATGGTCGGACCACTCATGGCATGCTACAACTCTTTCTCTGTAACTGCAGTTGTACTCTGGAGACCATTACTACCACTAACTCATACATTCTACCTTATGGCAATGATTTCTGCAGCACAACTACACGCTTTAAGGACAAAAGGACTTGTGAAAAACTACAACAACCAGACTGCAGTGCTCCAAAGTTCTCCATGTCAAAGATCCACTATCGGTAGGATCAATATTTAGGCATGTTAGCATCATAAAAGGAGAGTTCAGCCATTGTTCTTACCGTTTTGCTGAGGTATCCGGTGGAGATATTCCGACACTGTTTGTCCTCAGAGTGGCAGCACCCTCCACATCTGTAGACGGACACACACGGCGGTTTATAGAAGATGTTGGTGGGAGCCCCGAACTCCCTGCCCACGTCGACACACACTTCCCTGGGCATGCACTGAGTCTTCCTCCACTCCAACTCTATACCTGCACGCACACACACACACACACACACACACACACACACACACACACACACACACAGAGGAAGACTAAGAACATGATCATGCAATAAGTCTTATTTGCAGCTGCTGCAATAATGTTCAGCAATACAAAAAGGCAAAATGATACGTATATCTAATAATCATCAAACCTTTAAAGGTGAAGCCAGCAGGGGGACAGAGTCCACTGGTTTCAATAAGAAGCTTGATTGTGGATTAGAAATCTATCTTTCATCATTGTTTTGCTACCTCAGTATTTATTTTCCTAAAGAGTTCATGGTCTCTGTTGCTGCTTTCAAGTCTCCTCAAAAAGAGAATGCTTTTCAAATTGTACTACTCACATTTAGAGTCAATTATTACCTAACCTTATCACCTTAACATCTGGCTGGGGTGCACTGATACATACATGGAGTGAAAAGTCTCAGTGATGTTGTTCTGTATATTTGCACTCATGGAATTAATAATGTCCAATCAGAACACTCGATCTGAGCTCACTGTTGCATAATAAAGACATAGCAAAACATACTCTTGAGGAGATCCAGGTTGAGGTAGGCAGCGGCGAACGTGGGCTCCTCTGTTTCAGCCGGCGGTCTCTGTCTGCGAGGCTGAGGCCGCGGGGAGAGTTTGGAGGCCGATGAGGCGGCGGCAGAAAGTTTGGATCTGCACTTCAGGGACGCCCAGTACGAAGGATAAATGAGACTCATGAGTTCATCGACGCTGGAGGCTGAGCGTAACTTCTCCTCCATGTCAGGTTTTGGTGGAGAGTCCTGAAAGAGACCAGAGACACCTTCACTGATTATCACTTTTGCATTTTTTGAGATATGGAGATTTCCTTCTGTACTCTAGCATCTGTAACACACCAATATTTCAGTATGAGCTAATTATTTTGTACAAAGAGGCTGCGACCTGCTCCCTGATTTGGTTATAATGACTATTTCTTCAGGCCTTAAAAACTCAAGCAAACAGACTTTGCTGATCATTAAATCATCTGAAATATTGTATGGAGGGCGGGATTAACTCAGTTTGTAGGGTCTTGGGTTGGGAACCGGAGTGTCGTCGGTTCCCATCCTGTTGCAGGCCAAAGTATAGGAATTGGTCTGGTGGCTGGAGAAGTGCCAGGTCACTTCCAGAGTACTACCAAGGGGCCCATAAGCTAGGCACCAAACCCCCAAGAACTCTGGTGCACTCCCTCTATAGCAGCCCACTCTGAATCTCTCCATTAATGAATGTCCATTGGTCCTGTTTGTGCATGTGAGAAGCATGTCTTTAAATAACAGAGTGTAAACCAGAATTTAAAAAGGATATAAAACAAACGATTCCTGCAAGTAAGTAAATAAATTGCTTGAGCGGTGTACCATGAAGAAAAGATGACTCCAATGTTGAGATGAGAGGAAGCTGGGTGTTCGGGAACCTAAGGTTATCAGTCAATCAAAAAAATACAGGAAAAGAAGTGCATACTGATTTTTAAACTTCCTGAATAAGCCAAGTGGCAGTCTCCTTAGTGAGCACTCCAGCCGTGTGTGTGTGTGTGTGTGTGTGTGTGTGTGTACAGATAGAGTGAGGGTGAGACCTCTGATATGGAACGGTGTGCTGGTATGACATTTACTCAGGTTATTTGTGAGCATTGAATGTTCAGTTTGAGCTGCAGTTTGTCAGTAAATAAATCCAGCAGTTCCTCGAAAGCCAAGCAGAGCTCTTCATATGTGTTTATCAACAGCTGAGTTTAATGACACAGATGTTAAACCAAACCTAAACTCACAACGCCAGCCGAGCTGTTCACGAGCTGTAGGAAGCCCCCCGCTGCTAACTATCTCACACATTTATTTCAGAAATTAATGGTAGTCACTCTGTACCGTTAAAACAATTTTGCTGCAGGAATTAATATTCAGAAGTCAAATGAGTGTAAAACAGAAGTAAACATGATATTCATCATGAAGATAAATGAAAACGCAGTTACAAAAGGGGTAGCATGGGTCACCGGTGTCCTATCGGCTAGGTCGAACCCCATGTGAGGAGGCTTGAACATGGGTTCAAGTTTCAGGTACTTTCCCACCTCTTCTCAAATTAATCTTATCAAATGGGTCAGGACTCATTATGGGGTGCTGATTGCCTTGTGGTTACAGAGTGTACGGTGGCTATAGTCTTCCAGGGGGACGGCGCAGGGATTCGAATCCAACCCATAGCTCCTTTCCCTCCTTTATGTCATTCCCCACTCTCTCTGTCCCTGATTTCCAACTCGTTGACAAAGATAAGGGTTATGAAGGTGGTCATTTGTTGAGACTGACATTAAGATTGTATCATAAAAATATCCATGCTATAAGTGTAAAATACTCATAAATATGGCTGACCGAGGACATTTATACTGCATGTTCGGACTCGGCTCATGGCCCTCCTGATTCGTCTTCTCTGACGGATGTATTCAGAGTTTTTGTGAATGTTATCTCACTTCCTGTCCTTCAACACAACATAGATGGATAGATGCCATTGTGCTATTTATGATAAATATTAATTTAACATCCACACAAATACTGTGACAGGAACACACACACACATACGAACAGGCCTTTGTATTTAAACAGACAGACTGTAGCTGTCCATTGTATTTTGCTGCCTGTAATAGTTAAAAGACGCAGGCGCGTCACACACACACACACACACACACACACACACACACACACACACACACACACACACAGACACACACACACACACACACACACACACACACACACACACACACACACCATTTCCCACCAGAAACAATGTGTTTATTTATGTCTGTTTCTATATGCATTTGCATGTTTGGTGTATGTGTTATATATGTCCTGTCTGTGTTTCCTCCGTCTCGTGTGTGTGTCTGTGGGTGTTACTGTGTTTGTGTATTTTTGTCTCAGTTTCCCCTGATTCTGGGTTTCTGCTTGTGTTAAAAAAGAGTGTTTTCACACACACACACACACACACACACACACACACACACACACACACACACACACACACACACACACACACACACACACACACACACACACACTGTTGTCCCTTCATGTGGGAAAAAGACATTTTTCTGCCGTCATCATCGACTCAAAGAAGCCGAAACAAACAATCGAGAATAAAGCAGCTGAGGTCGCCTGAATCCTATTTCTATTCTGATGTTTCCTGGATGTTTCAAGGTTTTATTGTTTGAAACTGAATGGAAAATTAAGCCCTGGTTGGTTTCACATGGCTGGAAATGTTTTAGAGCCACACACTGTCAACTTCTGCTATTTCAACTCAGACTACATTTTTTGTCAAATCAGCTTCCTAAAGATTTGAATCTTCAGTCATCCATCTTTGCTAATAGCCACGTCTAAGTGTTATATAATCGTCATGGTGAAAGAAGAAGAAGAAGAAGAAAAGAAGAAGCAGATATGCCCCCACTTGCTTGAACTCCACAAAATGTTGGATCACTACGTTTCGACCAGAGGTCTTCTTCAGGTGATCCTTCACATGTTTACCTGAAGAAGACCTCTAGTCAAAACATTGTGATCATTCAGCAGTCAAGTCGAGTCAACTTTATTTATATAGCATCATTAAACCAACCAAGGCTGACTAATGTGCTTTACAGTAAAAAGTTGAAAACTTAATCATAAAATTGATTTTAAAATAATAAAATGTATCGGGTTAAAACGTGATAAATGAAAGTAAAGTAGTTCTAAAATATGTTGGGATAAAACACTGTCATCGTAAAGCAAAAGCTAAAGAGAAGAGATAAGCAGTGATTTAAAACACTCGGGGGTCGGGGCAGATCTTGTGTGTAATTTTGGGCCTGTTAGGAGGCTAGCAGTCACATTTTAGACAAGCAGCAGCCGTTTGATGGACGACTGGGTGACGGCTGTATCTTTTGTTCCCAAGCCTTTCTGAGGCTATTGCATGACTACATCAATGAAATTTATCTCATAAGAGAAAGTGCTCCTCACAGTTTTTCAACAGCTAACATTAAAGGCTAACTGCAGACTGTGAAATGGTGCAATGTCTTTGTCATGGGAAATTTGTAGACACACAAGGAGGAAAAAAGACTGCAGGAAAATGTTTGTCTGTCACAGTACTATAGGATCAACTGACTCACAGCAAACAGGTTAACTGTGATAGCACTTTTAGATATCAAAATACTGGACCTGGAGCAGTAACAGGTTGAACGTGACAAAGTGGAAATACCAGCAGACAGAGACAGGCTGAGATATGAACAGACAGAAAGTAAACCAGCTATCAGACGGCTGCACACCTGTCAGACAGCTCAGAAGATTTCTGTGATCGTGAGACTCCCCGAAGCTTGAAACAAGAGAGCGTCTTTCTGCAGCGTGATGTCAACAGCTGACACTCAGCCTCTGTATCGGAGGGATCGATTTCTGACGTTTGTCTGAGCTGTTTCACCACAATAACTTTATCTCACTGAGAACAAGAGCCAGGAGCCAAATCCCAGGAGTTCTGTCAAGCTGCAGAAGATTTGTTTCTGCTCATGAGTCTAAATTCAACTGTTAAACTGTCAAAAAACATCAAATACCAACTGTTTTTAACGGGTTCAGATGGTGTTAAATATCCAAACCAGTCGGCTCTAAATGGCTGCAGTGCTAATGTGTCCCACAGACAGATTTCTCTGTAGTTAAGCTTAATCGCAAAAAAAGTGTTGCAGTGTTTACAGCATGTGTACAGTGATGCTACATGCAGACTTTTGGTGCTGCACCTGTAACATTAAGGATTATAGTAGATAGTATATAATGTGAATATCCATAGCAAAGCCTGCAATGGGATGTGTTCATATGCAGAACAAGAAGACTTTAGTTTAAACATTAGTGTGCAGCCCAATTATGAAGAACACAAGTCTGCTGGGTGGTGTTCAGTGGCCATGCATGGGTCAAACAACCCACTTTTTATTTTATTTTTTCTGTGTCTTTATTGTAGAGACAGGACAGTGAAATAGTCCTACATCAGGGACAGCGAGAGAGTGGGGAATAACATGCAGGAAAGGAGACACAGGTTGGTGTTGCCCGCTTCGAGGACTACAGGAACTGTACATGAGGAGCTTGGACCAGCCACTAGGCCAACAGTGCCCCATCAACCCACTTTTTGATGAAAAAAAACAGGACTTATTTTTGGAGAAATTACTGTCAGCGATTACAGAGAAACACGTTGAACAAAGTTGTAAAAGTCCTCCTGTTTCCCTGAAGTTTTGCTGTGGACACTCTTTGTTTTCATTCAACACTCAGTCTAACAGTAAAGTCAAAATAACTATGTTTATATGCACTAAAGGGCGAGATTTTGAGGGATAGACTGAAGACACTAGAGTCACTGTTAAAATAGAGCCTGAGGAGCGCCTGTAGCATCGTGCTTAGTGTGCACAGCACGCCCCATCTGTAGTCTGTAGTCCTCCCGGCGGGGGGCCTGGGTTTGAATTCAACCTGTAGCTCCTGTCCTGCATGTCATTCCCCACTGTCTCTCCTTCCCCATTATCTGATTATATCCACTTTCCTATCTAAGGTATATCAAGATCCAATAAAAATACAGCCTGATATGTTCAGATGTAACCCAGCCTGACTAGTTTTTGTCAGAACATGTCGCTGACACTGTGAAAAACATGGTGGTATGAAGCTGAATCAACGTATGAATATGATGTTTACATGTCCAAAGAATGCACCTGAACTGAACTATTGTATTACAACTAAAGCATGATCTTTTTCCTGAACATGACAAAAGTCAGATTGGCGCCCCAACATCACCAAACTGTTATGACCACTGTGATAACGACATACATTTAACGTTTCCTGCCTGGTTCTCTTCTCTGACATTTTCAGAAATAATATCTGACGATCACAGAAGAAACATAAAAAAGGTTATATCAAACAAATGTTGCTCTTTCCTTTAACACTGGCAGACCTCTGTTTCCCTCAGTTTCCCTCGGTAATGACCGTTGGTCTTTATTTAGAAAGCTCTGTAAGCTTTATTTATTTATTTTTATTCAAGGAAATAACATGAAGACGATGTAAAGGAATCCTGTCCTGGCAACAGCTGCAGCTCTAGCCCTTGAACCTGGAGCTGGTCGAGTCACATTAGTTTCTTCTGTTGTTGACAAAGCTGATATCAGAAGTCCTATCACGGGGTGCTGGGAGCGTAGTGGTTAGTGCCCGCGCCCCATATTCTGAGGCTGTAGTCCTCCTAGTGGGCGGCCTGGGTACGACTCCGACCTGTGGCTCATTTCCCACTTGTCATTCCCCACTCTCTCTCTCTTTCTCTCTCACATGATTTCAGACTCTATCCACTGTCCTATCTCTAAATAAAGGCAGAAAAAGCCCAAAAATAAACCTTGAAGTTCCACCCCTTCCTGATTTTCATTGGTTGGTTGGGGAGGAGTGACATTGACTAGTATTGGGCTATTCCAAAAGTTGGAAAAAAAAAAAGGGACAAAAACCAGCTGTTGTCGAGGGCGTTTTTGCGCTCAAGGTGCTGATCGCTGAAAACGTTGAACTACATTGTTTGTATTGAAAATGGTCGCTGCCAGAGCAAAAAAAAAAAAAAGAAAGACCTCAATGGACACAGGTCATAATGCAGCTGTAAAATTAGTATAATGTAAAACACTCACAGGTAAATTATTACTGCACTTCTTTAACAACATTCTGATGACAATTCTGATCAACTTTGAATGAAGGACTTTTACCTGTAGTGGAGTGCTTTCTCAGGCCCCATCCACCCGTATACGATTTATTTGAAGACGTAGTATTTTCTCTCCCTTTTGGCCTCCCGTCCACATGAAAACAATTTAAAACTGAATTTTTGGTCACTGCAAACAAAGTTTTTGAAAAATGCATGCCAAGGTGGAGATTTAAAAAAAATTATGTTTACTTATTATTCGTATTCGTGTGAACAGTTAAAACGGTTAAAACGGTTAAAACGGACCTTTATCTAATAGTGACGTAATTACGTCGACTTCCGTGTTGAGCATGCGTCATAACCAAGATGGTGGGCTACCGGTTTGTTTACATCTGTTCGCTGCTGTGCACTTATTTACTTTATATTCAAGTGTGACTCTAAGCAGCAACTCCACTTCGTCGTCCGTCCAAACGAATGAATCGGCGTTGTGTTTGTTGACTTGTTTTGCCATCTTTCCAAATCGCCGCTGTCAAAAGGACGCTTAATACGCATGCTCGCAATGTTCTTTTACAGTATTTGATGTGAATGAGGCACAGCTATTATCGCCACCTACTGGCCTGGCATGCTTATGTGAGCGTTTTCCATCGTTTTTGCGTTGCCATGTGGACAGAGAGATTTTTAAAAAACTGTTGGTGTGGACAGGATTTTTTTTGCAACCGGACGTGGGGGAAACAAGTTTTTAGAAATATCCGTATACGTGTGGACGTGGCCTCAGTGTGGTAAGAGTACTTTTATATCTGTGTGAGCTGCAGATTTCATCTATCAAACAGCTTATTATACAGCTATACAGCGGGAAACATGAGCATCATAAGGTTACTAATATTATGATACCAGTCAGACATAACTCAGTCACCATCATCTGCTTGTTAAAACTCGCTATCGTATCAGCTGGTGCTCTCTGGTGAAACGAGAAAGAGATAAGCTGCATTCAAAAGAATAATCGCAAAAGATATTTGTACAATTTTTTTTTTTAATTAACTGAAAAAGATTTACATATTTATGCACTCATCTAGAAACGTTTTTTAAATAGGTGTCAGGGACTACATTGTGAACATAGACAATTAAAATGATTTAAAAATGTCTCTTTCAGCTAAAATCGACTGCTCTATATTAGAAAGAGTCCGAAACACTGAGAAGAACTGTGAACGCAAATGGTAAAACATTCAGACTCAGCAGACGTGAAAAGACCTGTCAGAGCCTCAAAAACACAGACAGCATCAAAGGAAAGAAACATGATACATACAGTATCTATATCAGTTTTCTAGGAGACTGGAATAAAGAACAGTCATCCTGAATACAGCTCAGAGCATTTATTAGTTTTCAATGTAACTTTAGTAGCTGACTGATAAAGATAGAATTGATGAATGCTCACCATTCACACGAGGACATTAAACACATTAAAGCCGCGTTCAGACATCAGCTCACTCTGACTTTTTGCGGAAAAAATACTAGGGGTCTGGCCGGAGAACCTCCAGTTAAAGTCCGCGAGAAAAATGCGTCTGTTTGCGTTCACACATAGCCTAAAGATCCTCCGGGAAGCCAAATCTCCGGAGTTTTTCAGGAGATTTCCGTATGTGTGAAAAGGGTCTGGCCCTGCCGCCTGGTGTCTCTACTTCTGTGGGGGGCCTGACACAGTATGTAAAAAAAGTAGGAGGGGTTTTGAGTTGAAAGCAGAAAATAACTTAAAGATTTAAAGTATGAATTCAATTTAATTGATTCACATGAAATGAAAACACTTCACATGGAACAGATTCCTGTATCTTTTCATATTTAGCACTAAGAAAACATGGTGCAGCCCCACTGATAACTGATGTCTTGACAACTCTCAAGAACATTAAACTCAGTTTTCTAGTCCGACATCATGAAGGCTCCAGTCAACAGGTCAACTTCTTTCCCACAATGCTCTGACACCACCTCGTCAATCCAAGCCTGGTCACCGCCTTTTTTAGAATCTTGTGTTCATGTTAATGAAACACAGAAGCTTTAAAACTATTTCAAAAATGAAATTATATGTCCCCAAAGATGTAATACATCTAGATGAATCGCTAAGTGCAGCACAGATGCTCTCTCTCTCTCTCTCCCGAATTTGTCATTTTTACTATGAAGAAGTAATAACACATTCTTAGAGACAGAAAAACAATCACAATGCAAGAGCTGATCAACAGGAGAACATCACATGTGATGCTCATGGATATTAATTTGTAGATGTTTGGCTGAGGAGGAGTGTGTGTATTTATTTTTTGGGTGTTTTGCAAGAAAGCCTGACTTTTTATACCAAACAAACCCAGAGCTTGGTGGTCTCCCTGAGAGTCGGTATGTGTTTTCCTTTTTTTTGGTGTGTGTGTAAGAGTTGAAAATTCATCATGGCAGAGTATTTGTTTAACAGTGCAGTGTTTGAATGTGCATCTTCCCAGACACACACACACACACACACACACACACACACTCACTCACAGTTTACATCAGGACGGCCAATGTGTAACCCCAGCATGCTCTGTCGAACAACAACAAGCGCTGATGTCATGAGTGCTGCAGGACGCGTTTACAGCCTGAAACAGCTTCAGACTTTAAATAAGTTAGGACAGTAAACAGTGAGACTCATGAGGACGCGAGCAATAGTTAATCATTCACTCTTTTCTCTCTTCTTCTGTTACACTGGATATGTTAGAGTTACATTCATAGCACTGGATAAAGACGGTCCTGAGATAATGAAACATGTTTGTACGGATCAGTGATTAGTCGCGCTTTAGCGCTCCACCATCAGACCAAGATGTTGTCTAATTCATAAAGAAACTAAAACATCCAGTGGACATGTTGTAATCGATGGTTAAAGTGGGTGAAAGAGCAGATATGGAAAAGAAGAAGAGAGTGAACATTTTGCAGTGCAGAGGGAACAGAGCTCATTTGGCTCTCAGAGAAAATGTTGCATGAACTCTTCTGAATCTCAAAGTGCAAAGCAGGAAAAGTCCAGGCTTTACTGGTGACGTCTGACTCAAAAAGGCTTTACATTATTCAAGTCGTATATCCATAGAGCTGAACGATGTATCGTTTTACCACTGAAAATAGTGATGTGTGCATGCACAATATGTATACTCACGTCCTGCGGTGTGAGTCGAGTGACCTGAGGCCCGTCATGCAGCCACTTTTATGTTAATTGATGCAGACCTAAATCGCCAGTTTTCTCGTTTCCAGGACTAATCTACACTGTGAGTGTGCAGAGTTTTTCAGGCACCAGCCGACGCTGCTGCCGTCACAGATACACCTGCATGCCACTCAAAGCAGACGGTCAAACACAGATTGGAAATAAGTGTATTGTTCTTTTTAATGTTGTGGACACTTTGTGTACAGATACACCTGCAGCGCAGGAGCTTTAGTTTAAAAAGAAGTTAAGATCACGGGGCTGCTCAAGTTGACTACACGTAGCGTTGAACATCATTAGAAATGGTTGATGACATTTAGGAAACTGAGAAGCACAAATGTATTTAAAGATTAGGATGATATGTGTCGCTCTACCTGTTCTCTCTTCACCTTTCCTCCTCCTCCTCCTCCTCCTCCTCTCAGGGCTGATGTCAGAAGGCTGGACGGTGTGTGATGAATGTATAGGAGGAGGTTTATATTTAAAATTAGAAAATGACTTAAAGGTGCACTTTCGAGATTTGGTCATGAAATTTGAAAGTTGGAGAATGTTAAACAATACTATGCTTTATTTTCTGAACTGAAAACACAAATTTTACTCAAAGAAAATAAATGGATCCCTGGAACTAGAGCTTAAAAGCTACTAGGAGAGTAACGGTTTCACTATGTCTTTTTCAGTGGCGTGCATCGACATGTTGAATCTGTGCTGCGTTTGAAAGTTTACACCTTCCTGTTCAGAGCGTTCAGATTCAAAATCTATGCAAATCACAATGAAGGAAAATATAATGAAATCAAATCAAATCTCCAATTGCTCATTTTGGCACATGATCCAAGTGTTGAGTGAAACTACTTCAAAGCAAATTGGCAGGGCCCCAGTGGCCAAGTGGTTAGTCTGCACGCCCCATGTGCAGAGGCTGAAGTCCTCCAAGCAGGCGGTCCAGGGTTGAATCCAACCTGTGGCTCCTTTCCTGCATGTCTTTCCCCTCTCTCTCTCTTTCTCTCCCTATTTTTCCGACTCTCTCCTCAAAAATGTTATTGGTTGGCTTTCAGAGATTCGATATTCATGATATTTCACTGAATGTGTGTCTAATCTGTTATTCAAAAAACAAGCGCAGGAGAGAGGAGAGGTGTGTGTGCTGCACGGCAGAGATCAAGAACAGCGTGTGTGTGTGTGTGTGTGTGTGTGTGTGTGTGTGTGTGTGTGTGTGTGTGTGTGTGTGTGTGTGTGTGTGTGAAGTGAGTGAAAGACGGCACATCTTAAAACGCTGTCATTAATAAAGTATCAGTATTAATAAAAGGAAGTATAGTGTTGCTTTGAACAGCTGCGTTCTTATTTCTAGTATCGCTATACTGTGCAACACTAAGGTGTTTATGAGATTATAAAAACACAACCTGTCGCCTTCATACCTATTTCTGTCACCTGTATTCGGCTCATGGAATTAAGTTCACATTCGGCCGACCAAAAATAAACCAAACTGGTAAAAATGACTCAAATGTTACTAAAACGAATACAAAAAAATCTTTTGAGACTAAATAATAATAATCTGAATAACTGTGGCCTAATTTGCAAAGTATGTGAACACATGTTGCCACCCGACGGGTCAAACATTTGGATTTACACTCACAGAGGTTTAAATATAAAGGAAGGATTTCGGTAGACACACACGCACACACACACACACACACACACACACACACACACACACACACACACACACACACACACACACACACACACACACTGAGACAGACAGACACATACACACACAGTGTATGCCATGGCAACACTGTCAGTTTCAATCACATTTCAATTTTAACTGCCTATTGATTCAAACCTTTTTCTGTGTTTCAGAACTGATTGTTAAACCAGCTGTTCACACACAAAGACACACACACACACAGAGAAACATCTGCAAATCCTTAAAGAAATCTGAGAAATGTTCTTGTATTTATGACATTTTATAAAGTGTCAGAGAGCGCGGTGCACTCTTAGAAACACTAAATCAGACGGTGGAGAATCTCAGAGATCAGAGAGGAATTATTTGATTACCATGTATTAGATTAGATCACTTTAGATTGAATTAGGTTAGTTCAAATTGAATTAGATAAGATTAGATAAGAAGTCCAAACAATCTCAGTGTATAAATTGAGTTAAAGAAAATAATTTAATCTCTCACTTTGAAGAAAAGGAGCAGTTTAAATCCAGACTGTTATGAAGGTTGGCGTAACTGGATAGAGAATGGTTTGCTGTCAGAGGGGGTCCAGCAGATACTTCTGGGACAGTGAAGATATTGCAAAGCTCGATTTTTCAGCTTTAAACAGCTTTAACTGGACATTGTGTCTGTCAGTGTTCATGTGCTAAAGACGAAAACTCGCCCTCAGTACGAACACAAGAACCAGTTGAGTAAGGTAGTAACGATGGGAACCAGAGCCGGCTATTACGACGGGCCTTTGGTCTCCGTAGTTAGGAAGCACACAAAATGCAAACACATACACACACGAGACATTCACACACGAGACATTCACACACAATTAGGCGTAGGCATACAGTACCAACCATGTGTTGAACTTTACAGTTGAATGGGTAACTGACTCTATAGTATTTGCAAAGTACAGAGGTCAAAGAGAACCAGGTCAGAACCATGGATAGCGTCATAGCGCTGTGACAGTCGAAGCTGTAAAACGTGACAACAAGCAGCTAAGAGCAGAGAAGCTGTCCATCACTCAGGTGAATTCCGACTTCTACGAGCATTTATAATACAATAACTTCACGACTCACAACAACCCCGCACTTCTCTTCGACAGAGAGGCACAAGATAACACGTAAGAGAGACTAGAGCTGCAGTACTTATCAACAAGCATCTCCTTGTCCCGAAAACTGACGAGCTACACATAGACTGTTTAACTGCAAAAGCACATACACACAATGGAACAGGTGCCCGCCGGCCACCTAAGCTTGTAGAGAACATATTACACTATGCATCGCCTTGTCTTAAAATTCAAATCTGAAACAAGTCTAATGTTCTGATTGTTTAGAGCGACATTGTCTAACTTGTTTCTAAGGTTCCCTCACACACCACTGAGTGCAGCAGCGGAGATGCATGCTGAACTATTGTATAGCTACTGCTGCTGGGAGGGGGCATGCATGGGCTGGCTACTGTTATTAAAAAAAGAGTCTTATTTAGGAAGCTGTGCGACCTTCTCTTGCAGGTGCAGGTTTGCTTCAGCTCGTCAGTCTCGCTAGGGATCTCTATGATTGGCTGATCGGAGGTTTCATTTCTCTCCAGCTCTCGACACAGGTTCAGGAAAGCCCCTTGAGCATGCCGCTGTAGTATCCATGCTTTCACCCATTAGTGCAGTTTCTCCTTAATTGTCGCCTCCGCCTCTTCTTTTCTTTTTCCACTAAATACGCCAGCGCCATTTTCAACTTTTTAGTAGGCTACCTATAATACGAGTGTTGAGCGACAACGGTGTGGAATTTTTTTTTCTCGTGTCAGAACAACGGACTACCGCCGCCTGCTGGCATGGAGAGTTATTTCCTCCCATGAATGTGCAGAACGTTCATGTACGTGGTGGTTGGCCGTCGGCTGCAGTCTTTGCAGTGTGTTCTAGTGCAAATCTTTGGCCAAGAGAAAAAGCGACTTGAGGTGACGCCACAGGCAGTCTTCGTCGCCACTAGTGCTTTGCCGTCTGCTTGGTGTGTCAGGGCCTTTAAGGAGCACTCACACTAGGCACAGTTGTCCCGTACCCTCACGCCCTTCTTTGTGCAAATTTATGAATAACTCTGAGGTCAAATCTAATCAAATGGATGAGAAGGAACTGTGCTAAAGAAATTAGCTATAGACAAAAACTGTCATTTGTTCCAGGTTGTAAACATGTTTATTTCTGCTTTCAAAAGAGGCATAATAATAAGGAACCTTAATGGGGATTCTTGGCTTTTTCAGCCAGCTTCAAGTGGACACTCGAGGAACTGCAGCCATTTTGCATGTTCTCCTAGGCTTCAATTTTTAAAAGTGGAGGTTTCCACTTGTGCTTAACTCGATTAAGTCTCATCATTTCCGTTACTAAAGACACAAACAGACCAGCTATGAAAAGGGATTTGGTTTAATGGAGTGTAGAACAGCACACATGGAAAAACTTTTGATTAAGTAGCTTAAATGTTGAGCTTCATAGTGAATCACACACACTGCTGCTGTAAGATCCAAAATGCAGAGGTCAGCAGATAGTAACACTGCAGTAGCTGACATGTCTTATCAAATACTTGTATGTGCAAATAAGCAAAAGATACAAGTGGTCCTCCAAGCACCCTGTTTTCAGTTGAACAGATTACTAGACTGCATGTTCTCAGCAGAAGGAGCCTCTTGGCCCCTCAGCTGTGACTTCATTATGCATTCTATCCTCATTGACCCTCTTTCACCCTCCATTCACTCCCATTAACGGCTCCCCCCACCTCCCATTCAGACCCTCACGGCCTAAAACACAGTGTGTCAACTGGTGAGGTCTGCAGGTCAGTCTCTGGAGGGTCTGACACCAACCGGTTAACCTTCAGATGTCAACACAGGCTGAATGAGGCCTCACATACGCAGAGTTCAAAGAGCATTAGGAGTCAAAAAGTCCTGCATTAATACCGCTCCGTCACAGTGCGGGTCCCCGAGAAGCGAATCTGACACAAAGAATTCAAGGTTGTTTAAGTTAAATTTGCATGTGTTGTAGTGTAAAAACGAAGAGACATTGTTTTCTCCTTTTGGCAAATTTAGTTCAGGCGGGGTTTATATAAATCATTCTTTAGTATTTAAAGGGCAGAACATTTTCCACTTATCACATTTCTAACATCTTTAACTGATGAGCAGAAATGGATCAAATGGAAGTGATGGGAAGAAAGAGAGATGGAATAGAGAAGGGATAAAAATGGAGGACGACTATCAGTTTACATAAGTTTGGGTTAGATCCAATCAATGTCCAGCCATACAACAGATGTTAAGATTTAAAAAGAACATTATTACATTTATTTTGGGATTACCCAAGAGGGAAGAAACAAAGTAAAACTCTTCATTCTGACAGAAACTCGGCTCATGTTGTTGCTCTGAGGACATTTTTATTCTACTCTCCACAGAAACAGTAATGTTGACGGAGAAGGTGAGAGCCAGACAGTTCAGCTGGTGCTCACACCGACATTTAAACGTGCGATGTGGAGTAACGTTACACGTAAATTGCTTGTTTGCGATGAAATTCCAACGTGTGAATGAGCTGTGAAATGACAAAAATGAGAGTGTCTCAGTCCTCTTTGGTTGATGCTTACAGCCTGTGGACTGATTCATACGTAGAGAGCGTTTGTTTCCGAGGAGTTCAAAGGATTTGCTTCCAAACAGTGCCTCTTAAGTTAGCTTAGAAATGGAGTCTGCTAGTGTCAACACACAGTCCAACCATGCAGCAACCTCAGGTGTTGAAAAATTGAGCCAATGCGAAAGTGAAAAAAATGCAGTTCCTCCAGCGTCCACTTGAGGCTGGCTCCAAAAGAAAGGAACAAAGGATGAGAACCAATGCACTAGATCAATGAACTTGAAGGTTTCTCAGTGAAGAGCATTAGGGGAGACAGCTCTCTCTCTGTTTTAATTTGGACCGCAGTACCCAAATTTGAACACTAGGTGTCAGAGTTACATATTGCTCCTTTAAGTGTCACTTTTGGTAAATGCTTTTTGGTTAGCTTATTAATACAAATACATTCTTTTGAACCAGCAGATATAGAAAAAGTCCAACAGATGCTAATCGGAAGCACTTATTTTGAATCTGGGAGAACTTTTCTTAATTTCTTAATGATATTTTTAGAGCACACGATCCGTATTTGGAGCCAATGGCTGCTCAGCCAGAGCAGTGATATTGAGCTGGACAGTCCTTGGAGAAATCACAGAAAAATTCCATCCAAATTATTTCTAATGACACACTGCATTCTTCTGCAGACTCCAGGGGGATGTGAAATATGGGCGAGAGATACACATGGAGAGAGAGAAAGAAGGGGTGAGGCTGCAGAATAAACAGAAACCGAGAGATGAGAGATCATGGAGTGATTGAGTAACGCTGAAGGCTGAAGAAAGTGGACTAATACTGTTCTATTCTTAGTCACATTCATCATGATGAAGTAAGAATGATGGAGAACCCTAACCCCACCGAGAGCGAGAGAGAGACTTGGCGAGACAGAGAGATTCTGGCGTTGGTTCCGAGTTCAGGGTCATCCACAGATTACACGCATGTTGGAAACTTCTTGGCGAGATACACCATCCTCCTTAAACCCATCATCACCTCTAGCCATCATTGCATTTCAAAAATAACACTCATCTTCCACTCAGAGGAATGTTTTTTTTATCCCAAAGCCAGACTTTCTATCAAGGTTTCCTGGAGGGAAAAGTAAAAAAGACATCTCTGAAACACAACTCGCACTCAGCTGGAAAGTTTAACACTCAACATGAACAAGCAAATGTGAAAACAAAAGCACCAAGATGGGTTTTTTTATGAACTTAGCAGGAAATACATCCCAATTGTGTATGTAACAACTGGCAGGATAACATAGAATGCTTTGAAGAGTTCAAATAAGGCAGGAAACAATGGTTGGGTTAAGTTTTCATGTGTAGTTCGTGTAGGAGAGTGTGCTCTGACTCCACATATCACAATCTTCTCAGCACTGTCAGCTGCACCTGTAGCAGACCATCACAGCGAAACAGACGACCAGCCGCTCTAGAAAAATACTTTTGAATGAAAGAGTAGACAAACTAAACCAACAGACTTCATTGAATTTAGACATTAAGTTGTGTTGTTGATTATTTCAGGTCCAAATCTTGACATTGGTGTACAAACTATTTAAATACAATAAATTGTGTTAGAAATATGTACAGCGTCTACACTGCACAGGTTGAACACCGGCTACTGCAATTCAAAGCTTCTATTGGTCGAGGCAGGTGACGTATGTGCTGCCAGCTCTCATCACTAAACCCTATGAAAACGCAAAAAGTTTTGACATTTTGGTGGCAGAGACCAAAGCTGGCTATGCCCCTCTTATGATTGGTCACTTTCAACACCGCTTTGGTTACATGAAGCCCGCTAAGGCTCAGTGCAACAGTTTATTTATCTTTGAGTTCTTTTATATATTTTATTTTCATAATTTATTGAAGAGAGAGTCAGAGGAAGACGAGGAAGTGGATGTATTGTTCAAACAGGAGAGTGACTTAGTTTTACAGCCAGACAGTAACGTTTAAGTTTCAGTAGCCGAGCTGTGAGATTTCCACCCAGTCCAGCCTGGACGACAGATCTGAGCAGAGGCTGGGACTCCCTGTCCTTAGAGCTGGACATTTGGCACAGCCAGCTGATGGTACCGCTAGTCGCACAGCTAACTGAGCTCTGCAGTTGGAGGAAGTTACACTAAGCACTAAGAGAAACGGTCTAACCTTAGTTTGACACTAATCTGGGATGGTAAAAAAGCTGCATCGCTTTGGACACCTGAGTATTAATGACAGACTGGAGTCCATGCCAACGCCAAGGTTTCTGGCCTCTTCTTTAACATTGATGGAAAAAGGACCTAAACTAGACACAGACTTTACTGTTACGTTTATCAACCCTGTTGCCAGGACAACCGTTGTCAGAAATCGTGGGCAAACTGTTCTGCACAGGAAAAGAAGAGGAATGGACGTTTAATTGACGATTAAAGATTCAAGAGAGCACAAAACAAATTTGGATCTTTTTTGAAAGCACACAAGCATATCGTTTGTAGAATAAACAAGAACTAAACAGGACAAATCTGCTGTTTAAAATCAAAGTCTTGATCGTAGCTGTAACTTTTGCAACATTGCCAACTGCAGTGTCAGGGTCTTAAAATACTCTCCTGAGTTGAACAACTTTCAAACGACAGATGAAAGTTTCAAAATGCTTTCACAACAAAAAACTGCACTGGGATCTGAGAGGTGGCCAATAAAAACACATATTTCCAAATTACTCATTTAAGTACCCCGCCGTGTCTAAACTCTCGGGCATTCACTGTGTTGCATGAAGTTGTAAAAGTCCTTTCATTAGGTAATAGTGAAGATTATCATCCACCAAAACTGTTATTGCAAAACACCATTTGATGTAGGGCCGATACTTTGATAGGACTCATAACCCTAATGACGCAAACAATGTCCTGGAGCAGATCCCACAGGTCAAAATGAAAACTGGACGTGGCAGCCAATGAAAACATGGAGGAGAGGTGAAAACAAAGAGGAACCACTAGAAAGTCATGAAGACAAATGGCACTGAACAGGCCTCATTGGACAGGCTGACGGGGGATTTTTCCCCCTCGTATCAAGCCAAGTGTAGTAAGTCAAATGAGTCAATGAGGATCTAGACTGAACCATGTGCAGCTCTGTGGTTGTTGATGTGCCATATGCAGTACAGTCAGTACCTGTCAGAACTCAAACGTCTTAGTTCTGTTATTTTTGGATCAAGCTCACTTGAGTCATTTGTGTTCTGCACAAAGACCTCCTGTGGCGCACTGATTCATTTTTCACTCAAAACACATCCAAAATGATTCCAATGCTCCACACGTATCTGCCTGAGGCTGAAATATTCACAACAGTTTACACATTTAAAGCTCAGAGAACAAGGCAGACTGTACACTGTTAGAAAATGTCCCCCAATGGTGACAACATAACTGTATAGATAATGGACAGCACAATGACCCTGAAGGGAAGCCAGACATTTAGCGCTCCCCCTGCTGACTGGTTGCAGTATTGGTCATAAATCCCGCCTCCTCCATGTTAACAGAAGACATACTGGCCAAACTGGAAAATCAAACTACAACTAAAAGTAATCCTTTTAACTCTGTTATGTTGCGATAGTTATCATCACTCTGATATGTGTTTAAAGTTACTCTTAAATTAGTTACTTCATGCTATAAAAACGAATTTAATGCCATGACTGCACCAGAGTGAGTAGACCTTCAGGATTTAACCTTGGTGAGAATTTTTCTGTCCATAAAAGATGTACTACATCTGCCAGGACCTGCTGTCCCAACGTAACATTCTGTTATTTGTGATGCAGTGTGTTAATAAAGCTGCGATCAGAGGATCATGGCGGACCCCAGCAAGTCATCAAAAGTTTGACTAAGCTACACTGAAAAGATAATGACACAACAAAGTCAAACACGTTCAGCAAAGACATTTCATGCAGGTAAGGAAGCACTTTTTAAAATGATAAAGCGTTTTCTTCAACACAACAGTATGAACTGTATCCGAGATGTTGCAGTCACCCATCATAATGCCCCGCACACAGCTAGTGGCAGCAGCTGTAGATTCATCTCGTCACGCTCAGGTACAAAATACAGCTGAGCTCACATTCACATTTACTGTATATTGAGTTAATCGAATCATGTCTACAAATAGTTCAAATATATAGATCAGAGTTCAAAGATCACCCCTGCGTTCATACAAAAGAGACCCTGTAGTGCAAATTATGTGCAGAAACTCTGTTCACTTCAGTGCTGACTGAACGAGGAGAGAGGAGGAGGACTGACACTGTGCAGTAACAAGATTTGTTTTGAAAGGGTTAAACTCCTTTGTCACTGTTGTGAAGTGTTTATATATAAAACATGCATCACTGATATCTGGTTATTCAGTACTACGCATATATTTAAGTCTTGTTTATTATTTTACCATACATCAGAAACAGCTAACAGAATAACTAAAATCATAATGTGACAAATGAGACCGAAGCCCCCTGCAGTAACAGATGGGTGACGTCACTCAGGCTTTGTCCGTTAATATTTAAAGTCTATGGTTTGAACCAGGGTTTACGTTAGCCAGTGTTTACCAGCTTTCGGCCGGAATCAGGTGCATCTGTCCGTCAGTTAAATACCAACATTCAAAATGTCAGGCGGGACATGTTGCAAATAAACATTTAAAAAATCATAAAAAATGTATAATGACACATGAGATATTGTGTTTCCAATAGGCTACATGGACAATATTTGCCGACCATTTTACCGTTTCTAATATCTATAAGTTGGACAATCACAATCGATACACTAATGTACAGTCCTCGCCCTCCAACCCTCGGTAATGTGTGGGAGGTCGCTTTGACACCTGATCTGCAGATCAGAGGGAAACAGAGACGTCCGCTTGTAAGTCCCTTGATTGAGCTGTGAGGTCTCATTCTTGTGATTTTGTTTCTCTCTGCAATCTTAAGTTTTGTATCATTGCCTTACATAGCGCTAGAAATGAAATATCGAAACGGAATATCGAAAAAGAACATTTACAGAATTACTGTGGAATAAGTCTTCGTAAAACATGCTGCTAATGATTAAGCTTCTGTCAATACAGCAAAACCAGGCAAAGAGAAATGGAAAGAGACGAAGCGGATCACACCGCTGTATTTAGAGAGAAGAGGTGCAGGTGTGTGTGTGTGTATGTGTAGTTGTGTGTATGTATGGATCAACCAGGAAATGGCTTGATCCTGAGACTCTTTTCTGCAGATGGCTAAGTAATATGAAACACAACTTTTTAGTATTTTTTTATGAAACAAAACAATTCAAATGTGTTAAAACTAATTTTATGCACCATTTCCAGCATGCAGAAGTAAAAATCATTATGGTTTTTGCTTTAATCCTTTGACACATGCGAGCAGAGATGAGATGCTATCAGATAAATTCCTCGGAAAAACAAACTGTGAGAGCTTTAAAGGAGGAAGACGGGAGCTGTGAGAAATACTCATCATCCCAATTAAGAGTTTACTGAGATCAAATGGCAGCATGTTACTGCTTAGCACTTATTCCCCCTCACTCACACACACACACACACACACACACACACACACACACACACACACACACACACACACAGACACACACACACACACACACACACACACACACACACACACTTGACCCCAGTGACACCTGCCTTCATTGGCTCTTTTCTCTGGCTAATTTGAAAACCCTCCCTCCTAATCCTCCCCCCTGGAAAATGTTCAGTCCCCCCCCCCCCCCCCCTTTCTGTTTTCCTTCCTCTCTCGCCCACTTTCTTTAGCAGTTCAGGTCAATTTAAATCTGCTCTGCTGGCATGACATTAAAGAAAAGTGTGTTTTCAATGGTGAATCAATCCAAATCTTGTTATAAAACTTGGCAGTAGGATAATGACCAGCTCAGCCCCGTCAGTGTGTGAAGCGGAAAGTTAATAATGTGAAACATAGACACAGACTTTTTGCATCTTTTTCTGACATCTCAGATTGTCAGAGTCAGCAGAAAAATCTGATATCCTGAACACCGAAACAAACGATTATGATCTGTTAGGAAAATGCACCGAGACAAATCTTCTTTTTGACTTTAATGCACCAAACACACACACACACACACACACACACACACACACACACTATACAAACAAACACACACACACACACACACACACACACACACACACACACTATACAAACAAACACACACACACACACACACACACACACACACACACACACACACACACACACACACACACAAACACAAACAAGGGAACTGTACAACTTCTTCAGAGTTTTATCGGGTATTTGTCTGCATTAACTAACATTTTGTCTGTGCGGTTGATGGACACGATTCATTTGCATTTTTTTCATGTTTTCTTGGTGAGATTCCCTTAAATAAAAACGAATATTAATCACACAGAGCTATAAAACTAACCAAATGGGCATTACTGAGGGAAGTGGGGGTTAACTGACGTAACCTAGCAACAATAAGCGTCGGTGAGAAGCGCTCTGAAACTGAGGTATGAAAGGCGTCACAAGCCCTAAATGTCTCTACAAAAATGAATAAATGAAATACTTGTCTAGCCATGGCCGGAAAGTCTACAAGTAGGGTCAGAACCCAAAAATAATGTATATTCTGTCACTGCAGCGATGCAGAACCATGTACGTCAACTTCTGTAGTCACGTTTGATCACACAAGTTTCTGTGAGATCTCGTGTCTGTGTCTGTGGGAATCGCCACTGGGAAATGGTAACGATAAAACTGCAGGTGTGTGAGTCCAGCGTGCGCGTTCTGAGGATTCTAATGTTAAAAATCGCTTGAAACTAACTGTCCATATGTGAAACTATTACCTCATTAATACCTTCCAAAAAAGCTTGATCCTAAAAGTTCCACAATGTAAATAAAAAGCAACTTCCACTTTACCTAACAGCCCTCTCAAAGACCACATCCTTCTTGACACAAGCTTCCAGTTTGAGATAAAGCCGGCTAAATAAATCCAATTTAATCAGGACTTTTAAAACCTACATGCACAGTAAAATAAACACACTGCAAATGTCTAACAGGATAACAACGAATACGGATTTGTTTTTACTCGCAGCTATTGGGCCGTTAAGATATCGCAATTTTAAACATCAAAAGAATTATAAGATAAAATGATATCGATACCTATTTTGAAACCACAGCAACAAAAATGCAGGCATATTCCTGCAGACCGTTTAAATTGCACAAATATTTGGCATTGTTTCGTTACTGGAACGTTGCCAATGAATTTGTGCAATTTAGACATTGCTCTCTCTCTTTCGCTTGCAGCAGCTGTTGGTTGAAAAATATGACTGAAGAACTTTTTTTAAGCTTCATACTTTTCGATACTATTGTTCATTAAAATACCGATGATTGTATCGTTTAAAAAAAAGGTGTGGTATCAAATTGGAGTTAGGATGCCCTCTGCTGGATGAACTACATAATGACGTCAAGTCAAATTCAGCATTGTTTTCTGCATTATATTTTCTGTAAGTTTGAGTAACTTTTTTAAATATTTTTTGTGTCCCACATTTGAGCTGATATTGACACGTATGCACATATTAGGCTACCTTAATATTAAAATATTATTTGTGAGGGTTTTTAAATGTCTTTCAGGTAATTGTTGCAGCATGTGGTTATAAACACATTTTCGAGGACCTATTTTCCATATGAATATGATGGGATTTTATTCCACCTTCAGCATGTGGGTTCATGAGTTGCAAAAGCTCAACTATCCAATTCTGACTGTCTTATTTCAGCTTCGACTTTTTTTTATGTTAAACTTGGTTTTAAGATGAAGAACCCCTGTGAAAACAAAGTGAAACTCAGGTGAAATCATAATCCTCACAACTGCTCAATGGGATGGATGCATCCACAATCTCTCCTTCCTTCACTCCTGATATTCTCCTAATTTCACTTCAATTTGCAGTGATGGACAACGGTGATATCAAACCAAACTCCCCGTGAAAAAAAAAGCACAACAAATAATGGTAAAATAACCACATCATGGTATCCCCCCTCCATCACCTGTGAGCTAAAATATGAAACAGGTATTCATCAGGGTTTTCGTCAATCTAGACCCCCCTAAAACTACACTAAAATAAACTAGAGCTGGCCTACATTTCTCCAGCAAACATTCAAATCAAGCGCTGGTCCCTGCAGCCTCTCACTCACAGAATCAGGTGAATACGCAGCCAGGTTCAGATCAGACAAGTTTCAGATCATGTTTCCTAAAACACTCACCGGCTCGTCCATCTGCTCGTGCTCGTAGTAATCATAATATTCTCTGTGGCTGAAGTCGCTGGCGAGGTTTGAGTACAGGAGATAAGCCAGTGAGAGAGATAATCCCAGAAGGTGCATGTTTATAAAGTCCGCGAGAGTTTATGATCCGAGAACCATAAAAATTTAAAAAACCCTCCCCGGTGCGCGCGCTCCCCTCTCCTTCTCCTGCAGCAGATCACACACTTTCATCTGGACTCTCTCTCTCTCTCTCTCTCTCTCTCTCTTTCTCTCTCTCTCTCTCGGTCTGGTACTCCACTCACAGACAGCAGCGTGTGTTTTGTGAGCCCCGCTGTGAATGAAAGTCCGGTCATATGGAAACACATAAATCCGGTGTCTCGTCCGGACCGTTAAAGCGCAAAATCACAGGAAAACCGGACGACCTGCCTTCAAAATAAAAGACCACAACTGGCCACTGTTAAAAGAACAGCCACACAAGGTGCAGAAAGTCATCCATACTTTCTACTGCCCTCTATCGACAGTTAACTGGAATGTAGGCCTATTGAAAATTGAGGCATTGAACTTCCTATGCTGAAAGGTTATGATCGGCTGTTCCCAAATAAGTCACATCACACAAAAAAATGGCAAACAGGGTTCATCATAATTTATTCCAAGGATTGTATTCTGTCTGTCAGCACTTTCTAAGATTTTATATTTTAACACTCATGCCTTCTTTATACACTGAAGCATTCTTTTTAAAAGACTCAAAAGACTATGTCTGACACTCTCACATATTGTTGCATCATGTCCATGGTGGAAATGTACAATTCATAAGTGTAAAATGGAAAGAGAGGAGGAATGCCTCTTTCATGTCTTGTTTTTTTTTTTTTTTTTTTTTTTAGTCGTGGGCAGAAATCGCTGCCGCCCTCAGAATCCAGAAAATAATCATTTAGATACCCGGTTGTCACAGAGATGTCCCTGGTTATGATATATCAAACTAGTTAATTAAGCGGGAATTTGAGAGCTTCAGCAATTTCTGCCCACGACTCCACCGTGGTATAGAGTGGAGAAGTTTCTCCTTAATTTCCACAGGAGAACACGTTCCTTTGCTTCGCAGTCCTGTTTACTAGTTTGCAGCTTCCTCTTTGGTGCTGGCTAGACCGTTCATATTGGTTGTTGAAAACAGTCACAACATTGAGCAACACAATTTGCACAAGACAAGACTAAGACCTGCGATAATATGAACCAAAAAAAAAAACTGCCTTAAAACAGCTCAGTTCAAGTTCTTAAACCACCTCACCAAACGACTGAGCTCATGGGAGCGCCTCTAACTCATGATATTACTCCAAATTTGGAAATATGTCTGAGATGGCTCTTGAATTTCTTCAGTAATGTAATTGTGTAATGTGTTTGCAGAAGAGCCAATTCTCTTCCAATAGCCGCAGCTTCCTTAAAGCTACTGACAAAACAGTTTATGTTAACAAGAGAGTACAGTATGTACAGAGGAGACCTTTCGCAGCGCCATCTTTGTCACTGAGAAATAACTCTGTGTCAGAACGTAAGAACAGGCATTAACTTTGAATATTTAGACTTGTTTTATGTTCATCTGATATTGTTTGGCCTCCTTCACATTTTATGAAACGACCAAAATGTCTCCCGTGTTTTATGGACATTTCAGAGATTATTATTACAAAGTTGGACAGTCAGGGCTGCGATGGTGAAGCCAGAGCGCAGCATGAGCAAGTTCAGATGAAGAGACAGGGTAATACAACAGGCCTTAGGCTGTGGGGCGAACACACACACACACACACACACACACACACACACACACACACACACACACACACACACACACACACACACACACACACACACACCCACACACATGAAAAGTCGCGCTAAGCAGGGGGTTTCTCTCTATTTTCCAAGTTGCCAAGACTCTGTTATACTGAAGAATGAGTGTGTGTGTGTGTGTGTGTGTGTGTGTGTGTGTGTGTGTGTGTGTGTGTGTGTGTGTGTGTGTGAGACCACTGTGATATTTAAGGGATACGAAATCCTTCAGCATGGCCGGCATTCCAAAGTATTACAAGAAACACACACACACACACTCACAAACACACACACACACACACACACACACACACAGAAAACCTGAATGGACTGTTCTCCTCTGTTTGGATTAAACTGAGGAGGTTTTAGAGGAAACAACATGGAGCTGAGGTCATTCAGACAAACTAATTATTTCAAACAAACTCACTTTTGGTGCATGTCTGCTCAGGGCTTCCATAGTTCAGACAAAAAGCAAAGAGAAATGTTCTCCCATGTGGTTGTTTATAAAGTCAACGTTAAGATGTTAGAAGAGGTCAAGCTTGTCTTTCAGCTCCTGTAAATGAGAGAATGAAATGGATTCAAGGATTCTTCAATTTTACAAGTGTTTTTAAAGGATGTTTCCCCAAAAATATTTTTTTTATAATGACAGTAAAAACGAAACAAAATTGCTGACAAAAGTATGTCATCATTCATGAATCATTTCATGAAGCCTCTTGTGTTGTTTCCATAATTCCACAAGCTGCTCTTCTTTTTCAATAATCCTCTTTGGCTCGGGACAAAGTGGTGTTGTGTTCGCTGCCATGTTTGTGAGCCGTAAAAGTCCTTACTGTAACATTTTGTTGGTGACTCTTCCCGGTCTGCTTTGATTGGCTATTCCATCAGAGACAGCCCGATCTGGAATCATAAAAATCTATTGTTTGATATTTATGATTCCAGATCCCGGAGGCTCCGTCTCGATCAGTAAAATAATCAAATTGACAACACACACTTAAGGAGTACTTGGACAAGCCAATGAAAATGGGGAGGGGGGGGGGGGCAGCTCAAGCCAACCTCAGGACTGAATGGAGGTCCACACACTTTTTAAAGCATTGATAACACACGAGCTGACACCAGCGGTAACTTTAGCAGTCAGTAAAAGGCAGACTGAGTGAAAAACATAAAAACATCCTGTGAACAGGTTGTAACAAACACTGAAGCAGCTTGTGTTTCACTTCTGACTCTGTGAAAACACAACGCTCGTTACGAACGTATGAGCGAGCCAAAGTCCAGCAATTATTTTCATATCAGCTCAAATTCCACAGACGTCTGTGATTGCACGAACAAATGCATTCCAATTAGGAAACACATATACACACATACACACACACACACACACACACACACATGAGACTGGCTCTCACAGTGCACAACCTTGACTTGCTGTCTGTGGGGGGTCTAAAATTTTAGTCTCAAATGAAATGGGTGTGTGTGTGTGTGTGTGTGTGTGTGTGTGTGTGTGTGTGTGTGTGTGTGTGTGTGTGTGTGTGTGTGTGTGTTAATTGCCCAACCAAGAGGTCAGTGTTGAGCCAAAGATTTCTTGTTTATGTAACAGAGAGCTGGGGGGACGCAGGGAGAGAAAAACCCGGCATAAACTTCCACAGAATGCCAACATTCATACGCCTTCATTGAATCTGTGAAATATAGAAAATCACAGAATCAGTATATATGATTAACTTTAAGTTCTTAAGATGCCCATACCCAACACCCTTAAAACTTCAAAAAGCACTTGAAAAGAATAATCGTATAGAGCAGCATATGCATTGTGGAAAAAGGAGCCTGAAAAGAGCGATATGTTGCAGGCTTTAAAGCATGTTTCACTGCTGCTGGCTGGGCAATCACCTGGTAAAAGTTCTAACTTTTAAGTCATTAAGGCCATTTAATACATTTAAAAAAAGGCTCCAGGTTTAAACTCTGGAAAAACGGAGCAGATCGAAGTTCAAAGCTAAAATCAAAAACACAGCTTCAAATCGCTTCTCTTTGAAATCTGTTTGGAAATGTGAGAAAGTGAGGAACCCTTTGTAATGCTCTTTGTAACACAGACGCACATACCCAGATCTTAACACACACAAACACACACACACACACACACACACACACACACACACACTTCATTGGTTAGGTCATTGACCTGTTTCCTGTGGCCCGGTCTAATTAATGGTGCTTAAGTGTCAACCAGCTAACAAAAGAGGCTTATCTCTCCGCTAGCATGCTTTCCCTCCAGCCACTGTGTGTGTGTGTGTGTGTGTGTGTGTTTGTCTGTGTGTGTGTGTTTTCCCTTTTACATATAGTTATAGAATATGTACATCAGGATTATTATGAGAAAATACAAATACTTTTCAGGGTTTTTATAAGCTTTTAGTAGCGCTCTTTGGGTCCATGTAAGGGGAATCATCACCACTTCTCTACATCCTGCTTCGTCGTATGATCTTTGGAGTGTTCATGTGTTCTCCTAAATAGACTTCTATTCTGGTGTTTATATGGTCACTGGTAGGGAAAAAACCCTCCGGACAGGAAATGACTTACAGAGAAATTGGCACTGAAATAGCAGCAGCTCAGAGGTTCTGCTGTTTTTGTGGTATGAGGTGAAAATTATGTGAAGGGTGACTAATGGTGGTCAATGGCGACTCATTTATCTTTTTTTTATTGCCTTAAAAATAAAAAACAGAATAACCCAAAGAGAAAATGAAAAGCATCTGATATGAATCTAAAACGGCCTGATTAGGGATGGGATCAAATATCAATACGGCAATATATCATCAGCTGCACTCGTGCAATACAATTATCAACAAATGATTTGACTCTCCGCTTTATTTTTTATGACTCCTCACGGTGGCGCTCATGGCATGAATATAGGAAACATGGTTAGATGTTAATTGGAAGGAGAGGTTGAAAGCAGGAAACAGAAGAAGAAGCTAGGGGGATAGTGTTGGACAGCAGTGAAAAGTGAATCGGATAAAAAGTGACACTGACACCAAATAACGATGTGTCGCGAGTTTCCCTGTGATTGCCACTATTGGAGGGAGATAAGACCTGAGATTCACATCACATATTTTGATGTAGTTGCTTTTTTCTGTAGAGTCACGTTCCATGTTGGCTCTGATGCACCGGCCTACCAACTCACTAATAACAGTGACATACGCTCACGTACTTGTTGTAAACACAGAATAGCATCTCTTTGATTGGGCCCATTGTCGCTGATACCCAATAAGCTATATGAGTCAGTATTGGACTGATATCAGATATGGGAACCGGTTTGTTGCCGCCCTAATATGAATGGATGGACAAACATAAACATAAACACATGGACTGAGGGAAGAAAAATGGAAGAAGAACCATTTAGACTATCACTAGATCCTTTGAAATATAACTTAACCCCCTCCCCAACAGACACACACACATACAAACACACACACATACAAACACACACTAACAAATCACCCTCATACCACCCTGCCCATTGTTGTTCAGTTCCGGTGGTCTAAACTTCCCACAGAGGGAAAAGGCAAATATTAAGCAGTTCCCTTAGAAACTGTAAAGTAGGTCAGCATAAATAGAATAAATTATGATCACATTAAAACAAATTTTAGTGATCAATATTGTTATTTATCAAGACATTTTCAGTATTTGGAGATTTTTACCAAGAATGGGAGGATCCTGAAAATGAAGGATGCCTTAGCTATAAATAATCAAGCCTCAGAGTGTTGTCCAAAGTGTCTAATGATGTTAGAGAAAGAATCCATACTGGGACACTTGTTGAAGGAAGATGTTTTCACAGAAAAAACTCTTACATTTCTTTATCAGAGACACTAGACTTTATTGAAAAATCTGTAAATTTGCCTCACAGAACACAAATTAGCTCATTCCCATCGCTTTTAATAATACCATCCAGCCATCAGATGGAGGCAGGTGCAGATTCTCCCATTTTCTGCCAAGTAACACGACTCTTTTTGGGGATGGAGTTTGATGCTTTAGACAGGAGGAATGGTCTTTTATGACTTGCCTCCTCACAACAGATCTGTTGTCAGTGTCTCTCTGAATGCTGCTGTGGATGTGTTTGTTTTGTTTAGATGTAACTTGGTGAACTGTAAAACTGAATTTCCTATCTGGGATAAATAAAGTTGTCTGAATCTGAATCTGAAATGTGGAGAATCTAGAGAGTCAGTCAGTGATCATGAAATGTAACGTAAATTCCTCTGTAGATATGTATGGATCTTTGTTTCTGGATACTGCAGGCTACATTCGTACTTGTTGTCACGGTGATATGTGATCTACAAACACTGGGCCTGTCCTGACCGTTGACCTCTGAGGCACAGGCCAATCAAAACAATGCAAAGCTAAACAGTAATCCCTGTTTGTCTAATGAGGAGCACGGGACACCAAAGCACCCACACGCACGCACGCACGCGCACACACACACACACACACACACACACACACACACACACGCACACACACACACACACACCGAGGATAAACCACCAGGTCTTTAGTCTTTGTGGGTCAAACTCAGTTCTCATTCTGTGTCTCAGCTCCTTCTGGAGGCCACCAACAGTCGCCAACATGTTTCAGTGTCTCACGTTTCACTTGAGTCGTTTTCAAACCTATAGTTTGTTTGTTTTGGTCCAAAACATGGACAAATTTACCTTGTTAATAACCTCAAGTTTGGTCTGTGTTTACTCAAGGACATTTACAATGTGCCCTTTGATGCTAACACTGAAGCCATCTGCCAATCAGAAACTGTTCTTCTTGAGAAAACTGAGGAGTTTTAATGTTGACAAATCTCTTCTGAAAATGTTTTCTTCATCTTTTATTGAGTCCATTTTAACTTTTTTGATGATCTGCTCGTTTGTTAACTTCAGCATCGTTAACAAAAACAGGCTGGGGGTTATTGTCAAACTTTGCCAAAAGGTTGTCAGCATTGTCTTGCATGATCTTGGCTGTATTTTTTAAGTAAGAGCCACTCGGAAGGCAAAGACCATCTTGGAGGACCCTCAGCACCCCCTGCATGCAGAGTTAAATTTCTGCAGACAGGGAGGAGGTTCACTTAATAAGCTTTAAATAAGCTGTATTGTTGTCTGTCCACTTTTACTATGTTCTGTTGGTCTTTGTGTCCCTTATCTCACTCACATCCATCATGATTATATCCATGGGAGTTAAGTTTCTATGTGTATGTATTGATGTCTTTGTGCTGTTTTTAGGATGTGTTGCCTGTATAGACCTCTGTTACAAACCAAATTGCCCCTGGGGTACCATAAAGATTTTCCAAATCCAATTCCAAAATCGACCATAATTTGTGAAGCGTGAGGAAAATGCTCTAGAATTGGACAGAATTTCTTGCAGCAAAAGTCCCTGAAGTAAAGAAAGACTAGTTGACTCCTGCTGGCTGGTTGAAAACGAGGAGCAACTGCAGCTCAAAAATAATATGTTGATGTTCTGGAGTCGCCAAAGGTGCTTATCATGATAGTTCAGGAGAAGGAGCATGTTAATCCTCCTGAACCATGACCTCCTTATCCATCGAATAGTTTCAGAAGATCCATCAGGTCTGCCTGTGGTCTTTAACACGTTCAGCAATGATGATGGAGAGGACCCACGGTGGTTCATTCCTGCAGTACGGTCGGATCAAGGTCGATTCATGTTCTTACTTCAGACGAATCGCACCACAGTCGGGAAAAAGCGGACTGAGACCCACCTTTTCAAGTGGTCTTGGTACGTTTGTTTGGTCCTCACCAGGGTTTGATTGAGAGCTTTCACATCAGCACAAAGAGACTGCACTAACTCTGTAAATGGACTCAAGTTTGTTTGAACTGAACCAAACAGTTGAGTTGTGCAAACGCCCTTAAATGTATCATTCTTTTTATATAATGAGATCTTAAATTGACTTATAAAGCAAAAAGAATAAGAAAATAGTTATGAGACCATGATGTTGCGTCTCAGGACTGAAACAAACATCTTCTGATTATCGTCTGTGACGATCTCAGATCTTCTTCCTATAAAACTAAATGTCACACTGGGACATAAGCAACATTGTGTGGAAGATACTTTAATAAAACTGTGAAATTGGTCTTTTAAAGCTGCTGGAACTTATTGAGTTTTTGATTTTGGCAACCCCTTTGGACAAAATTGTTTCTCTCTTTGCTGATCTTGTCCTGGACATGTTTAAGTGGTGTTTTCTTAATAATTCATCCTATTTTAAAGCAATTAACCATAATTCTTTAGTGTGAACATTTTTCAAACAGGGCCGTGTAAGCAGCGTGGTGTTTATCGCCTCGTCTGACACCTCACCCAAAGCAGCGATTTCTGGCATTAAAAACACCTTTAAAGAATTATAGTTCTTGTTGCTGATGGTCTTGAATGTATTTGTAGGTCATAAAGAGGCATCAGTATTAACTTCAGTCTCTTTCAAAAACAGCTAAAACGGTGGTCAAACCCGGGTGAAGAAATGTGGAAGTGACACAAACCGACAACAGGAAAACAATGTCCAAGAATTTGAGGAATTTTCTCTGACATGTGGAGGAGTCACAGTGGAGTAATTTGAATCTGTTTGTGTGAGTGTGTGTTTGTACATGTATGGGACACTGTTGACAGTGTTTTGTCAAATGCGACACAATGAGCGACATTGAAATCGTAAAAACAAAATTACTCTGACAAACAACACCTGCTCTGTGTGAGTCTGTGTGTGTGTGTGTGTGTGTGTGTGTGTGTGTGTGTGTGTGTGTCCGTGTGTGTGTGTGTGTGTGTGTGTGTGTGTGTGTGTGTGTGTGTGTGTGTGTGTGTGTGTGTGTGTGTGAGAGGGACAATGCCAGAAAAACACCTGCTGCTTTTATAAACAGCATCCTGTGGCCCCTCAGAGACGCAAGTTCAGTCCCCTGTTTACTGTCACAGCAGAGATTCTCAGGATGAAGGCACATTTACACAAATAAAGGAACAATACTTCTTAACCTCAACAAGTCAGTCTCAAAGGAGTTTGTAAAGCACTTGTTAATGGACTTTTATTGCTCGATAAGTATTACCTGGAAACCTCCGATCACTTGTTAGAATTGCTGTGTTTTTAAATCAATTGTTTTTTTCTTCTACTGTTACTGATGTGCATTGGTTAGAACTGATGCCTCACAGCGAGGAGTTTCACGGTTCGAATCCCCGTCGGGACAGGAGTCTCTCTGTGGGGAGTTTGCATGTTCTCCCCGTGCATGCGTGGGTTCTCTCCAGGTACTCCTGCTTCCTCCCACAGTCCAAAGACATGCTTGTTTGGTTAATTGGTGACTGTAAATTTCCCCATAGGTGTGAATGTGAGAGTGGCTGGTTGTCTGTCTCTAGATGTGCAGCAATGTGATTGATTGGCGAACAGTCCAGGTTGTAACCCCGCCTCTCACTCAATGACAGCTGGGATCTGCTCCTGCCCGTGGTGACTGAAAACAGGAAAAAGTGGTATTGATAATGGATGGATGGATATTTCTCTCTGATGCAACAAATCTAAAGAAGAAATTAAATGAAAAAAGAAATAAGCTTGTTTCAAAAATGTAAAAAAATACAGAGAATTTTGTTAAAATGTAGATTTGAAATTATGTAAAATAAAGTCAAAAGAAAAATATAGAATTGAAAAATGATTCTTAGGAACAGTAATTCAGTTTTTTATTTATAATGTCTCCTCTGTTAAAAGTTTTTCCTTGGAAAAGAGTTATTATTATAAATGTTGACCTTTACATTCCCACTTCTGTAACACAATATCACTCTGACCTTGATGAGCGACATTCATTCACTTTATTTTTGTATGTTTTTTTTTTGCCTTGACGTGAAGCCTGTAAACCCAGAGGAAAACAGGTGGGATGAACTGAACAGCTGTGATACGCTGCACCATCAGTGACTCAACAGAGCTAAAATGTGAAAAATATTCCTCTGACTCACCAGGATAAATGAGGCGAATTGTTTTCTTTGACCCAAAACAAAGGTTTTCAAGGTTTTCTACGAGTGTGCACATTCTCAGCTATGATGTCTGTTTTCCATTTGGTCTCCTGGAACAATGGGAATCAGTGTTAGACGCTGGGCTCACACAATGTTATCAAAGGAAATATCATACAGAGGCAGGTCCTCAGTCTGAGACATTCTGGTGTTCCACTTCCCCTCCACCTCAACAAAAAATGAAGTGTTTCTGCAAAGGCGAGTCACACAAATCAACAACAATAGAGCATTTCTCACATTTTTGTTCAGTTTCTAAAAGGTGTTGCAGCGATGGAAGCGAGCAGCGGGCCTGATTGATAAAATTGATTCTACTCGATCTTCAAAGCCTCTGCATGTTTCTAATAAGATGAAGAGAGGTTAAAGGAAAGGTTTCAAGACCGATGTAGAGCAGGCCAAACACTGAAGCTTCAGTGTCCGCAACATGGCAACCTATGTGCACGTAAACTGTAGGGTGGAGGGGGGGAGACAGCTCCCTCCATTGTTCTGAATTGTGCCTGCAGTACCCATTTTAAATGCTAGGTGTCAGAGTTACATACTGCTCCTTTAAACGCACAGTATGTAAAATCCGTCGCCAGGGGGCTCTCAATCAAAACAATAAGATAAGATGACGTTGAGGCTTGCGGGGTATCATGGGAGTTCTCTGCTACTCTGACGTAACATCTGGTGTTTCCTTGGCAACGATCAACATTTCGTGTCTGTCATGGCGGCTCATCATGGCGGCTGCCAACAAGACGCGGACTGTTACAACTATAAAATGACAGATTTCTCTTGTTTTGATAACTGTTGGAAATATTTGACATAATGCAAGTATTCAACAATAAAATATATTATTATTAATCTACATATTTTAATGTTAACATTAGAAACCAAATTCTACATAAATTATTATACCTTTACGCCTTTTGTTAGCAGGTCTAACAGCTGCTAAAAAAATGGTTGTTTGTCGTTGGAAGCAAATGTTGAAATAAATGTTTGATCACAAACAAAAAGTAAAGAATATGAATGAATGAGGCCCATGTAAAAAACAAAACAAAACAGAGTTACCCTTTAAGCAACAGAAGTGAGTATGATTATAAATGTCACATCTTTGTGGATTTTGAATGTGTTACAACAGAAGCTTGAGCAGACCTAAGGTCATATAGGACATTATGAAAACTGAGACATTCAACAGCAGTCAGTCAGAGTTCGGCCTCTTTAAAGTTAAAAACATACAGTGCTGGAGGTTGTAACACATTTTTGGATCCTGGATTTGGCACAAGTATAGAAGACTAAACATCGATATCCTGAAATCTATCAGATTGCCGGGTGGATTTCCACAAATACACTTTTGACTTGAGGAATGATTAATGCTTTATACAATCTGTACTGAACACAATTTCCACTAAATATTCAAAAAGAAAATAAATAGTGTATACATTTATTCACATCTTATCTTAACTGAATTAAATGTACACCCAATCTGGGCTTTTCAGGCTTTGAAGAGTCCAACCAAAGCAGATGTAAACTCTCTGATTTCATATATTGCATATTATTGGCCAACAATAGCCAACTTTAACCCCTTCTTAGACGTTAGATCCAGTACAACAATGAAGCAGGAAAATTAATTAATTAATTAGACCCACTGACTGGGTCTAATTAAACACTTTGACCCAGCACTGTGTTTATAGAAACAACCCAGTACCTTTTAGTGTGGTTGAATATAATGACATTTAAAACCATTTTCACTCCTCAATGACCTCCTTGTTATCGCAGACATGGGTTTATTAAAGTGGACTTTGCCGCCACCTACTGGCCATATTCGATACAGTGTCATGTATGTCTTCATTCAAATTACAGTGTGCAGACAGACTCAGTGTACCTTCTTTGCCTATGCATTTCTAAAAATAAAAGTCTAATCCATGTGCAAAATTGCCACAGTGTTCATAGCTTTCACGTGACGTCACACACTTATGGAACCGCCCTCCTGGTTGGTCAAGAAAGGCTGTTGCATATATAGGCTATACATATTTATTTGTTTTGATTACATATTTTTCAACTTTATGGCAAAAAAAAAGGAAATTCCTACCAAACATTGAGTCACTTTTGAGAATCTTTAAGGGAAAGTAAAAATTATCAAATAGGAAAAATATATAGTAGGCCTAAAATATACTTCCGTTACGCATAGGCCTAAAGGACAGATTTGAATCTGATTCTAGCCACATCATCTTCTGACACTCAATGAAACAGCTCCGAGTACTTTAACACTTCCTTCGCTACTGAATGTACTCTACATGTCGTCTGGAAGTAAAACTTGATCCCGTTCATTGAGTTGCAATGCGCATCAGCCATGCGCACGCCCGGAAAAACAACCCCACGTGTTGTGTGCGTGTGGCCCTCATTACGTCAAGCACTGAATACAACCGGAATTGAACAAGATCGGCTTTCAAAATAAAATGTAATGATGGTTTAGCACAGAATACACAGTCAATCAGCCATAAAATTATGACAACCTTTGCAATCCAATTCTAGCACAAATTCTAATTTTACGAAGTTTCTACATTTTCAGTGTTTATTGACGTGAAGATCATTTTGCTTTATTTGTGTTAGTGAAGACGCAGTAGTTGGTCGTGGTGAACTATAGTGCATTACATTGGAAGGTGTTCCCTAAGTTCCCTCTAGGCTGTGGCTAGAGTTGTCGTCTCTCAACCGTATGGTCGAGGGTTCAATCCCCAGTTCCTGCAGTAACATGTAGGATGTGTCCTTGGGCAAGGCTATTAATCCCACTGCTTGGTCTGCAGCGTATGAATGCGAATAAATGGGATTAGTTGCTTCTGATGGTCTCACTACATAGCAGCCTCTACCATCACCATGTGTGCATGGGTAATACATGCTGTGTAAAAGCGCTTTGAGTAGTCAGGAGACTAGAAGAAAGCTATATAAGCTCAAGTCCATTTACCATTTAACATCAGACACTCTTTGGTACATATTGCTTATTTCTATTTCTATTTTATTCCACACAATATATGTACTTCTATATTTTATACTATATTTTCTAATAAGAGCAAATGTAATGACCAAATTTCCCCCCGGGTTTAATAAAGTAGGCTATTTCTAATTCTGATATCACAAGAATATTCTAAGTCCCGCACAGAATGTGTCTCCCAAGATGCTGTCAAGGGGACACGAACATCATAAAGTTTAGCCTATTTTAAAAAAGTATTTCTTTCGTTTTGCTTCAGGTACGATCTTTGTCGTAACATCATGCCCAGTGATTTCTAAAACATTATTGTGAAATGTGCTTTTATTTTGGAGGGTCATAACGGATGCTCACAGCACTCCGGACTTTCTTGAAGCTTCTTCGCAGCGCGGACACTTTAGCTGAACAGACACACAGGTAATACTTATTAAACTGTATGTATGTCCACAACGTGTCTACTAGTGTTACGTCTCTGGTTGGAGTCTCTGTGGTCACCCTGGATCGTAGCTTTTGAGCCTTGTTACGTAACTTAAAACTAAACATCTGTAACGCGTGTTAGCTTGCTTAGCTAGCCGACTGATGCTAACGTGGGTGAAACTAAACATTATCTTTATTTTCTTAACGAGGCTGATTTTGAACAGAAGTTAAGAACAATGATGCATTTAGATAGTGGTCGAGCAATATAAGACACTGTTTCAAAGTACTTTATCTGTATAGATTTGTATTTTAATTGTACTATTCATCCTTGTGATAGTTGTGATCTAATTATTGTCTAAATTGCAAAAAAAAAAAAAACATTCTTAATGTGTTTGTGTGATATTATTTATTTTGTTAGCGCCAGCTTTTGTCTTGAATTTGTTTCTCGAGATCTTTACCTTTTTTTAAGGCTTCTGTACTTTTTGATACAGCAGATCATTTAAATATTGGAAATGTTTACTTTTTTAAAACACGTGGTGTCGTAAAGCTGTGCTGGTTTAAAGTAAGCTGCAGGTTGTGACATGCCTTCCAAAAATAACTTGGGAGAAAAATGTCAAATAATTTGCAGTGCATATGTTACAGATAAAAACACACTAAAAGACTTTTGTGTTCTTTTGTGTAACCAGTGTTTTTTATTGGCCAATAGATTCTTGCTACGTTATATGCCTTAACCACCTACAGCGACAGTGAGGGTCCCTGGGCTCTGGCACCCTTATTTTGGGGGTCCTGAGCTGTAAAGTTAGGTAACCCTTGTCATAAAGTACCCCCAAGTATTTGCACATTTTTACAGTCTGATTGATTGTAAAAACTAACATTAAAGCTTTAAATGTTTACATCAAACAGTCACTTTGTTGCATTTACGCTAAAATATACAAGTTTGCAATCAATCGATTACACTATTGCACTGCCATAGAAGTTATAAATCTGTTTTTATACTATTATTCCTACATTTTTTTCAGTAGTGTCTGTGATCAGGGCCTATTGAATGTAGTCATTTGGACAAAGTGTAAAATCTAAGACTTTTTTTGGACCCTGTAATTTGATTAAGTGTGTGTGCCTTTCAGATGGATGAAAAAATATCAGCGGAGAACGCAGAGACGTTACTGGAGGTGAAAAAGGAGGATGAAGAGGAGATGGACGTCACCGTTACAACACCTCTGGAAAATCTCAGCGTCGATGCGACCCCTGAAGATGTTTCTGCGTTCTCAAATACACAGACACAAACAGAGAAAACAGAAGATGTACAGAGTGACTCAACAGCAGCAGCACTTTCTTTAAACATTGAGTTTAAGACAGAGGACTGTGATGATGAAGATTCAGATGATTCAGACAGGTATCTTTGCACATACACAAAAGACAAACATTTAGCTTTAATAGCCGTACAAGAATGTACACAGATAACTTACTAGGGTTGTCACAAAACCAGAATTTTAAACTTTGATATAATTCTATTAAAAGACGAATGATATATGGATAACTGCTTCGATACAACTAAATGCGTATGTACTAGGCACTGAATATGTGGTAAGGTCAGGCAAACTCCTGCACACTGGATTCAATGCACAAATATGTAGGCTGAAACATTACCAATGTGTTCCAGCATTTTCGACAGTGTCGTCTCCTTGGCTCTCTGTCTTTTCATTAGAGACATAAATGTAACTTTTGGGTCTATGAAACTCCACAATTTGGTGTCTTCAAACTTGTGAATTTGAACGGACTGCAGGTTACAATATTCCTTAAAACGTGTATGTTTGTTTATTAAGCTTCTGCACTATTGATCATTTTAAAGGTCACGTATGCACAATACACCTACCATGTTTCTCTAACACTTATGTGTCCCTAGTCTGTCTACAAACCCCCTGTGTGGAGATTTTCCCTTTATGACATCACAAAGGGCAGTAACCCCTCCCCCAGGTGGGTGACACTCCCACAGCTAGGTGTTTGTTCTGCCCTCTGAGTCTGCCTTCTCATCGTAAACAATAGGACATGGAGCGAGAAAACTCAAAGCCCTTCCGGAGAGGGGGTGTGGTCAGACACAGCTCATTTACATATTTAAAGCTACAGACACAGAAACAGTCTGTTCTGAGCAGGGCTGAAATGGAGGGGTTTATAGTTCATGATCAAATACAGGATCAGAGTGGATTTAGAACAAGAAACTTCACAGACATGTTTTGGGGAGCTCTGAGACTTATTTAAACTGCTAGAAGAGGAGGAGAATATGTGACCTTTTAAAGAACAGATTGTATCTAATTGGTGATGCTCAGCAAGAAGAGTGTACTTTTTTTTTCTTTTCAATGTGATAGTTTTATGTCCTACTCACCTTCATCCTGACATAGTGTGATGTGCAAACACCTCCTTTAAAACATGTTATATCGAAAAAGTATTGAACATTTTAACAGCCTAATATCAAACTCTGGTGCTCTTCCTCTCCTCAGCGACAGCTCGTCATCCTCCTCCTCTTCTTCATCCTCCTCTTCCTCCTCATCCTCCTCTGCTATTGCCCGCGTGTTGGAGGATGACGATGACGAGGGTTTCAGCCAACCAGTGCCCATCAAGACAAGAGATGAAGTCCTGCTCGAGGTCAGTCTGTGGTTGTATGGTGTGAAGATTCCTTCACGTTGGAGATGACAGAAAGACAAAATGAGTCTTAGCTCGTTGTTTGATTACACGGTGGAAACATAATGTCCTGCTGTTTCCTCGATAAAGACGTCTGTGCATTTCTTGTTGTAACTACTGGAGATGTTTGGGAACATGGAGTTGAATGATTGTTTGCCTCCATTGCTCCCAGCTTTAGATATTAACATAAACCATTAACATTTTGTGTGAAGTGGGGCTTTTAAGTCTAATGTATCACACACTTTTTTCCCTTCTGCTCTAAACGGTACAAACACCATAATCCTTTACTGCATCAGATAAAAACACTTTCTGTCTTCATGTTTAGGAGCTGCCCACAGTGGAGGAGGTTTCTGTATCGTTACCAGAAGATGCTGAACTGCAGCCTGTAGGAACCATCTCCAGTATTCTCCAGCAACTCGGTTAATATTCACACCAAGTTTACACAATACCAGAAATGTAACTTTGATATGACACCACAAATGACATCCCTTATTGCTAATTAGCGCTTTTTAATATTTGTTAATCTCAATTCATAATGAGTTTTGTTCGATACTTTGATACCTTTTCCTGTTTTAAAACGATAAAATCTGCTGTTTTAATGATTGATGTTATCCAAAAGTACCGAAGCTTAATAAAAACTACATCGACTTCATAAAACAGCTGCATGGGAGAAGAATGAATCCATCAATCCATGCAGGATACTTCTGCAGGGATTAACGTGAAATTAAATAAATAAATATTTGGTGCCTAGGACTTCAGTTATAGTTGCTGATGTATCCAAACAGGTATTAATATTGTTTAATGTGTTTACCAGAATGTATCAGGTTTAAGATTATGGTGTTTTAATGGGTACTTGTGAGCTTTGTTTTGAACGTGCTCTCTCTCTTTCTGCAGTCGTCATCCAGTCTCTGAAGGACACGCCCCCTCTGAATGATGACAGCATCATCTTTACTTCTGATAGGCTGGCTGTGGGAAAGGTGAGTACACCAGCAGAGGCTGAGTCTATAAGGAGCTGTGCCTCCATCCCCTCTGACGTGTGTGTTTCTGTGTGTGTTGTTTCAGGTGTTTGAGGTGTTCGGTCCGGTGTCCAGTCCGCTCTACATTTTGCGTTTTAACTCTGCAGATCAGATCAGCAGGAAAGGGCTGACGGAGGGACTCACTCTTTACTACACACCGCACAACAAAGAGTACACCGCATACATCCTCACACAGCAGCTCAAACTGTAAGTACTCATGTTTCACATGTCTTCTCTTTTCACTGAGTGTATTGACAAAGAGTTAATTGTCCTCTATACTGAATTGCACCATCTTTGCGTAAACGTAGTCTAGTTTGAGCGTAAGCTTTTACCTAAGACAAAGTTTAAAGAGGACATATTCTCCCCCTTCTCCACCTTTTCAAACAGTACCCTGTGGTCTAAATGAAACATCTGTGCTGTGCTTTGGTCAAAATATAACATGAATCAAGCACCAGAGGAGGTTTGTGACCTCTCAGAACGCTCCATTTTGGTGTGTGTGTCTCTTTAAATGCAAGGAGCACCCCCCCCCCCCATCTGAGTTTTCCCAGTAGACATCACTCCTTTGCTAACGAGAATAAAAATGGCGAACATGCGCAAAAGTTTTGTTTTAGGCTGGGGGTGGAGTTCATGGGTGGAGATACCAGGGGAGAGGAGGGTATTTTTTTTTTTTACCAGAATCACACTGATGTCACAAGGAGAGCACATTTGAAACGGAGCATTTTTCTGTGTTGTAAGACTTATGCAGACCACAAACAAAGGACTGGATGGATTTATTTACAATAAAGTGTCTACTGACTGTGGGTCATTAGACACTTTACCCCAAAAAACAGGTTACCCAAATATATGTTCAAAAACAGTGTTTAAGTGGATTTTTCATAATATTTCCCCTTTAAGCTCGGTGTTGCGCCAGCTGAGATAGTTCCTGCGTAGGCAGCAGTTACACATTAAATCTCACACCTAGCTCCTATAGCTGTAAAGTCCTATGTAAAATATGGTTGTCATGTTGATGGTTTTTGCGCAATTTGAGTCTAAGACAAAATGTTTGCATGCTGTGGGTCTAAACTTCACAATTAAAGTAACCGTAGGCTGAGAGCTCAACAAGTGTACAGGGAGCTAGCAGGATTACAAACTCCACATGGTGAAAACAGAAGGTACTGAAAGACATGCACACAAACTGATCACAAGCTGCATGTTTTGGACTTCTGTTAACAGTTTTGATCCTCTGAACACACTGCGTATGCTATACAATTTTTATTGGTAGGTGTTTTGGTTGATTGGGATGCTTTGATTTACAGTTTGTTCTTTAAAAACAGACTGTTAAGTTTGTAGTAAAAAAATAATATTTTACTTTCAGTTTAAAGGGATCGGATGCGTCGTGGAAGAACGACCAAGAGCCACCTGCTGAGGTAAGCACGCCCACAGATGTTTGAACTTTATTTTAAAGCCAAATAATGCTATCAATAATGCCACACATGTAAATAAAGTTGTTTTTTCTTAGGACTTATTTCATTTGTTTACTAATCATGAAGTTTCCATTATGCTCAGAGAGATGACTTTGTTAAATTCATTTAGAGAGTAATATTTTGATGTCTGTCCAGGCTTTAGATTTTAGTGACGACGAGAAGGAGCAGGAAGCTAAAAGGAAGGTGAAAAACTCCAGAAAGAAAAAGGACAACAGTACAGGTAACCACACACACACACACAATATTTATGCTTTTATTAGAAAATATCTGACACACACGTTTTCTACTTTTCTCCCTTTCTTGTCTCTGATTTCACCTTTCAGATAATCCCGACCACACTACCCAGAACACCTTGCCACAGCAGCGTGACGCCAGGGGTTTCCTACCGAGACATGCAGGGGCTTCGTTCAGGCACCAGAACCCGAGACATAAACAACCACCTTTCCAAAACACACACGCTCCACCCAGACAAACACACCAACATTTCAGACACACAAATGCCCCTCCCATGTACCCCCCCCCTCCCTGCCCTTACCCCCCTCCCCCTCATCACCACTTCCCTCCACCCAACTTCCCTCTCTACCCTCCTCCTCCTCCCTCTTTCTACAACCCCTCGTTCTCCTCTCCTATGTGGCCTCCAAACTCCGTCCCTTTCTCTAGCCTCCCCCCTCCCCCTCCTCCTCCTCCCCCTCCTCAGTGAGACCTAACACACCCTCTGTACATGCTAACACAGTAAAATAAATAACAATCGTATATTTGCTGACGGCCAGATTGGGACCAACTTGATTTTCTGCTTTGGTTTTGATTTGAAATATAAATGGTTTTTTTGGGGGTTTTTTTTTACACAACTGGCAACATGAGGATGCAGTCCCTTATGAAAATGTAATCTTTAATATATTTATTTTAAAGTTACCAAGTTTTTTTTATCTTTTATTATTTTGACAAACTCAGAATCAGCAGATTGGATCAGGAAAACAATCGTTAACGGGCGGAAGAAATCGTGAGCGGTGCATCTCTTCTCTCTCCAAATCCACCAAACTTTATTGACAAAAACAATCATTTGACTAGGGCTGTTAATCGTGATGTAATAAAGGCCCGATATCAATGCATTCATTTAGTTAATTTTATAAGTTAATTTTATAACCATCAATTTACCACAAGTTCCGTATTTTCTTTCAAAATAAAGGCAGGAATTAAAGAACCCTTAGCTTAAGACAGTATAAAAATACCACACAAAAGAATATTTAAAAAATAAAAGCTAAATAATGGAATTTCAAACGAAACATGCAGAGGTGTTTTAGGTCGGGTAGAATCAGTTCTCTCTGAACTGGTTCTCTTAGACTTCCATCGCTGCAACACCTGCTGGTTTGCCGTTTGCCTGAAAACCCAGGGACTTCAAAAACGGCCGTGTGGGTATTTTCCTTAAAAAACAGCCTACTTCCTCTTCAGGACCAGAATCTAAAGTTAGAAGGAGGACATACTGGCTGCTGCATTGTTGTCAGAGAAGCCAGCACTTTAACATAGCATGTTTCCTTAATGTCTGATCCTATAGTAAGGTCATTTTATCATTTCATTCTGTAGATATTTTTACGTATCGCTCATTTTATTTTAAGCAAAACAGTTCTGCTGATCTGTGTGAAGTTGTATTTCAGGTTGCACTCTCAGATTGAGTTCTTTGAATGTATCCCAGTACTTTGAGATTCTGTCTTTCATCTGATCGACATGTTTTTCTTTTTTGTATTTGTGGAGAACTTCAGGGTCGTCATATGTGATGGGATTTGTAGGAATATGTAAACTATAAAGTGTTCTGTTGGAAATGGCTCCCACACAAACACAGACTCGCTCACCTTTTTTTTACTGGCTGGATATAATCTCTGACACCCGGACTCTGCTGTCACTCCTCTTATAATGTAGTTGTAATGTGTATATATAAACCACAGTCTCTCCATATGATGCTTGAAGGCTTCAATGGTAAATAAATATTCTTTGCTTAATGTGTCTGTCTGTGCTTTGAGCCTTTTTTTGACTTATGCAACGTCTTCTGTCACAGTTGTGTAAAGCTGTGCTCACTCTCTTCCACAACAGGACGTTTCTACAAAGTGAAGCTTGCACAAATTAAAACAGTCAATACATGAGAGAAAAGTGGATTTTGATTTATTGAATCGAAGATTACTTCAAACTTCCTGTCTTCAGCTTTGATTGAAATGCAAAAACATGAATGATGGATGCTGGATGTCAAGAGTTACTGTGTGGTTGTTGGCTCATGAAGGCATCAGATGGAAAAACACTCGGTTGTAATTTTCTTTTCAGATCTTTACATTCATTTTTGAGTGATATTACTTTTATGTTCATAATTTATTTACCAGAAAGGTCTGCATTAGTAATGTTCCCCTCAGATAGCAGTCTAGTATTTCTTTTCTGTTTCCTTTTCAGTAATAGAACCAGAAAACATTTAAGATGATTTAAAGCTTTGAAAAGTGAGAATATTCAAAATGAGTACCAGTTTTAAAAATCTAAGTAAGAACATATGATAACAGAGGATGAAACGCTTGATGGCACAATACTTCCCCTTCACATGAGGAGCAGTGACATATAGGAAAAAGCATCAGTGTTGACAACATCTCCAACAACACAAGACAGAACTTCACACCGCTACGGCTCAAAATGGCCGCCATCCTCACCTCCAGTGAGTCTTACATTAATGCTGAGGTTGGCGAGTATCAGGAGTTACCCATACCCGAACCCAAGGAGGCTGCGACAGAGATGACCACCACTCCCAGTGAGTATCAGAGACAGCTGAGACCATGAAAGTGCTGTGGTGTTCTGAGTAAGACAACAGAAGAGTACTGACCTTGTGATTATTCAAGCTCTTCTCATTTAAATACACAACTGGTGCCAGGAGAAGAAATATTCAACTTGTTGGTGTAGTCATATTTTTTTTTTTCTTCTTGTCTTAGACTTCCGATCTCTTTTGTGCAAACTGTTTTCTTTTTACTTAATTTTTTTATTTATAATTTTTTTATTCTAATTCTTCCTTTGTTTAAGTTTGTTTTCAGGCTTTTTGATGAAGGACAGTAGATAGAGTTGGAAATAGGGACAAGAGATTTTTCAATGACATGTGGGAAAAAACCCCCTGGGTGGATGAAGGATGATATCCTCCATACATGGGGATATGAAATTACAGTGAGTCTATTTAGCACCCTGCCTTCTTCCTCTTTTAACTTATTATGTTTTCAAAAAATGTCTGTGTTCTTAAAAGTTTTTATTTTATTTGGATAAACTTAAAAAATACATTTCTGGGCTGTCCCCCGGAAATGTCCCCAGGGTGTACCCCGCCTCTCGCCCATTGACAGCTAGGACAGGCTGGATAATGAATGAATGGATGGATGATTATTGTTTTACTTTAAAGGTATTTTTTATGGAAAACAGAAACTTAACATTTTAATAAATATCAGAAATTGGGATTTATTGTATGTTATAGAATTCGGATACTTTCGTGTGGTTCTCCTGGGCGTCGGCCTGCTGTGTATTCTTCAAGGAAGCCTCAACATCGCTCTGAGACTCGCTCTCAGTAAGCCTTCTGTTAAAGGTAGATCATCCAACGGGACACTGCAACACTCAGGCTCAGCATAGAACGTTAGAAAGACAAAGTTAGCAACAAGCTGGAAAACAGAGTGGAGCATTTGGCTAAAGATTCAGTGTTATCTCTCAGTTAAGAGGACCAAAAAACAAAACAAAAATCATGTCATGTTCTCCGACAGTCTGCTCCTGACATCTTCATGAGTTGCCTGTTCACACACGCACCTCACAGTGGGAAACCCTCCCTCTAGGGAGGTGAGGGCGGAGTCTCAGGAGGCAAGACATGACGAAATAAAAAAAGGAAGAGGCCACTTTCATGCACATAGTTTGAGCTGCTTTGTTACTTTCAAGACGGTTACAGCGGTGGCTCACCAGTCACGTGATATAAATATCATCAGCTCCTCTCGCCTGCTCACTGTGAAGTTTCCTGAATATTTCCTGCATTTTCCTACATCATCATTCCGACATTGCCCTGAAATGTTAGTAGTTGGGTAGCAGGAAAGAAAATCTGTGTAGAGTCGGAGTGAAACATTTTCTCTCTCGCATGCAAAAAATGAAAGGAATCTTTTTCAGGCATCCCGTAATTTGTCTTAGTCTCTTTTTTTTAAATAATTTGTGAGAGAGTCGTATCGTGAGTTGAGTGAATCGTTACATCCCTAATATGGAGACTACACTATTTAATACTACTAGGCACATGACATTTTGTAATCACAGTAGCACTTATTGCTGCACTTTATGACGTAGCTCTGTGTGCAGTAATCAACGTGTTACCATCATTTACACAATGAACATCATGCTGTTCTGAGGGGGGATCAAAAATAGAGATTAAGACCATGAACTCATTGGGAAAGCTTTTAAGGAGGGAATGAATCAACTTAGAAGTGAGAACATTTTCTCATCACTTCTAAATAATCTGACGTCTTTGTGTAACCACTGTCTCGCCCTGCTGGCCATTACAAAGACTGCAAGTTCAGGGTTCTGCTGCATTTGCTTTAGTTTTGAAAACACTTCATAAACAGTCAATGGAAATGCTGAAGTGAGATATTGTTAAAGATAAACAATTTGAGTGGCATGCGGCCGTGCAGAAGCTTTTTATTTTTGCCTTTACACCAAAAGATGCAAGATGTTTATTATTTAAACTATATGCATTTGTAATTTATATCAGCATACCCTTTGAGGTTTGATTTTCACCTGTCTCATCAGCCTGCACCTTGTTATTTTCACTTGCAGCATCCTGCTGTGTGTTACATCATGACACCGCTCTGTATTGTGACATGTAATGTCCTGTTAAGTTGAGACACAGGGACGCAGCTGTCCTCGGGGCTGGCTGATGTTCGCCTCCAGCTGTTACTACATCTCCTCTCAGCGAAGCCGGAAAAACTGGGATGAAAGCCGGGAGGACTGCCTGCAGAGAAACGCCGACCTGGTGGTCATCAACAGCAGACAGGAACAGGTGACTTAATATTCCTGTACTAATGATTGTTCCATTTGAAACATGCTAAGTTGTTTTTGGGTTGGTTTCAGTAGGTTAGTAGAAAATGTGAACTGAAAGACTCAGTGGTTGATCGGTTAATTGTTCTAAAAATAGCATCAAACATCAAAAAAAGAGAGAGAAAAACACTGGAGAACAGAAAACACAATGCAGCCGTTTAATAGCATGCATGGAGAGCATCGTGGTCGTGTGTATACAGTCTATGCACAGAGCAGCAGTCACAGTATAGAAACTCCCCCTCCCATTTGCTCAAGGTGAATTCTCCGGGGAATATCCTGCGGCGTTTTCACATCAGCTCACTGGGACTTACTGCAGAAAAAATACTAAGGGTGTGGCAGGAGAAACTCTGGATGAAGTCTGAGTGAAAAATGTGGCTGTTTGCGTTCACACATGCAGCTCCTCCTGGAAATATCCTGAGCTTTTCAGGAGATTTCTGCAAGTGTGAAAGCCCAATATAGGACACAGAAAACCGTTTAAGATTCATGAATGTAGAAACAAGGACGCAGGATATTCATCTGGACTGTGAGATACTTCTGTGTGTCAGAGTCTGTTGTTTATGAGCGTGTTGTTTTATGACAGGCCTTCCTCACTGGATTCACAGAGGCAGCATGGGTCGGGATGACTGACAGGGAGCAGGAGGGGACTTGGCTGTGGGTCGATGGAACAGAAGTGGACAAAGACAGGTGAGGTATTTATAAACATATGAGCCCACCCATTTAGAGGACTATAGTCTCTGTACATGTGGCATGACCCAACCGCTAAGCCATCTGCACCCCTTAATATGTCAGTTTTTGACAAAGATTGTATAAATAATGGATATTTAAAGGTGGAAAAGTTGCATATTGTTTTATGCTTTATTATAGTGTGAGTGTAGAAATTAGCTATTCAGACCAACTTCGTTTTTCAACCTGGCTCTAATTATCTTAATTTCTGCTGTGAAAATGGAAACTTTAATATGGGTGTGTATTCGACTTCTGTGGCTCCTGGCACCAGCCTCCAGTGGACACTCGAGGAACTGCAGGTTTTTGCATTTCAGCATTGGCTTCATTGTTCAACACCCGAGGTTGCTGCTCGTTTTTTGGCACTGTAAAGAATGAAAACAGATTTTATATGATAAAAAATGTAATATACCAAAGTAAAGGACTGTCTAACTGCAAGAGGAAGCAGTAAAAAATATTTTCAAATATTACCCTTAGCTCTTACTGATTTGTTTATGAGGCTTCTTTAGGTGGCTAAAATAAAGTTATAACTTTCTGGTGAATGTTGTAATAAAAAAAAATATATGTTCAACAGGTGACACGTCTGGCTTGTACGACACCCTATTTGCATAACTCTCACCTGATTTGAATGACCAGCATACGAACGTAACTGTCACCTTATAAGGTGTCATGAAACTAGTCTCTGAGCAGATTACAACACCTGTCTACCTGGGTCGACCAATGAGAGCGCCACAGGTCGACATGAGTCAACCAATGAGAGTGCCCTGCTTTGCACCGTCTGGTATAAATGTCTTGATGTAACCGCTCCTGAGCGGGACTCTGCTATGCATTTGTGCTGATTGCCTCCCTGCATAAGTTTCCCCCTTTTGCAAAAGAACCCCTTTATGCTCGAGCAATAAAATACACAAAGACAAATCTTTGACTTGAGATCTTCATTTAATTGCAGAAAAATCCACGACAATGTCGTCAGTGTTGTCGACAGCGGTATATACTTAAGCTTTTGTGTCCTTAATCCAGCTTTTCAAACAAAGGCCATCAACTTTAGGTAATACACTCACTGTTAATGAGTTCCTCAAACCGTCCCACGTCAAAAAAACTAAACTATCTAAATTTGCAAATATAGCTGTTTTCACATATGCACTCCGGATAATATCTAGATAATTACAGGAGGAACGCTCCGGAGATTCTCCCGACCTAGCCGTTCACATATGCTCCTCACAGCGGGGGACTATCCCTGTCAGAGGGGAGGGGGGTCGGGGGATTTCCTGAGGTAAGACGTGACGTAAATAAACGACGTGGAAGTAGCGGCCGAAGCAACAGAGTTCGCTACAGAACGTTATAATGAGAATATTTTCCTTTATTTCATTGCTATGTGTAGTCCAGTGGAATGACAACATCCACAAAAGAGAGGAAAACAACATACCGATGAACAGAAAACATAATGCAGCCGTTTTATTACATGCACGGAGATCGTAGAGTTCGCATGCAGACACTTTAGGTAGTCACTGAAATCTACGGAGTATATGTTGCCGCGTTCAGACATCAACTCACTCGGGACTTGCTGATAAAATATCAGGGGTCTTGCCGGAGAAACTCCGGGTAAAGTCTGTGCGAAAAATGCGGCTGTTTGCGTTCACACATAGCCTAAAGACCCTCCGGGTAGCCAAATCTCCAGAGTTTTTCAGGAGATTTCTGTATGTGTGAAAAGGGTTTAATAGACAAAAGAGTAAATCCTGTTTCCCCAGAAAGAAATGACTCCAATGAAATAACGAAAAAAAACAATACGTCAAAAAAGCTGCAGCATCTCTCTAATTCACACAAGGATCAGATATTTCTAATATAATTGATCTTTCTTCTGTTTGTAGGTTGCAGTGGGCGAGTGGTCAGCCTGATGGAGCGTTCGGAGGAGAAGACTGTGGCGACCTTCACACAATGATCACTTTCATCGGCTTGAACGACTTCAGCTGCAGCGCCAGATCCCAGTGGATCTGTGAGAAAAGGTTACAGTAGTTTGCACTGAGTCATGGTGTGTAACACACAGTCAGTACTAAGATGTAACTGTATCATTGCATGTCATAACATCTGACGTCTCTTGGTGAGACATTGTGTGGATGTAGTTCATATTTAAAGCTTTGAAGTGTGAGAATAATCAAAACAAGTACCTGTAAGAACATGTAACAGAGGATGAAAGGTTTGATGGCACAATACCTCCCCTACACACGGGGAGCAGTGACAGATTGGAAAAAGCGTCAGTGTTGAAGTGCTACACAACATCTCGAACAAAATAAGACAGAACTTCACACCGCTGAGGATCAAAATGGCCGTCATCGGTACCTCCAGTGAGTCTTACATTAATGCTGCGGTTGGCGAGTATCAGAAGTTTCCCATACCCTGTAATAAGAAGTTTACTGTGCCGATGTGTTAAAATATAACTGTGACATTTGCTAAAGAACACTGGTCTAATTGTACATAGTTCACACATTTCCTGTTAAGCAGATGCCTCTGCGCAAACTTCTGCATTTCTTTGAGTTAAGATGCAGACTCAGTCTCAACTTGGTTTACCACTAATCTGCTCTACAACAGTTGTTCCATATCCATCCTTCCCCTTTGAATGCAATGTATGAAAGTGTGTTCCCTCTTTGCCCCCTTTGAGCTTCTCTGCAGACTGCATGACACTCTGTACTGCTGCTCCTTCTTGCAAGAATAAAAGAACAACGAAAGCCATTTGAAGACTTCTTTCATTTATTACAAATTCTTTATTAACAATTTTGCCGTAACAACCAAACCCAAGAGGCTGCGACAGAGATGACCACCACTCCCAGTGAATATCAAAGACAGCTGAGATCATGAAAGTGCTGTGGTGTTCTGAGTAAGACAACAGAAAGAGTACTGACTTTGTGATTGTTCAAGCTCTTCTCATTTAAATACACAACTGGTACCACGAGAACAAATATTCAACTTGTTGGTGTAGTCATATTTTTTTTCTTCTTGTCTTAGACTTCCGATCTCTTTTGTGCAAACTGTTTTCTTTTTACTTAATTTTTTTATTTATTATTTTTTTATTCTAATTCTTCCTTTGTTTAAGTTTGTTTTCAGGCTTTTTGATGAAGGACAGTAGATAGAGTTGGAAATAGGGACAAGAGATTTTTCAATGACATGTGGGAAAAAAACTCCGGGTGGATGAAGGATGATAGATAGATAGGTAGATAGATAGATCCTTTAATAATCCTTTACAGGAAATTACAGTGCCACAACAGCTTCAAGACAGACATAATACCACACATTTCATAAGATGGCTTCCATACTTAATAAGTTAAAATACAATAAAAAAATAAAAAAAAGTTATTTTTGTGCATTATAAAACCTTATAGCAGCTGGTATACAAGACTTTCTGTATCTCTCAGTTTTGCACATTGGTGCAATCAGTCTCTGACTGAAGGTGCTGCTCTTGATCACCTTCAGGGCGTGGAGTGGGTGAGTGGGGTTGGTCATTATTGAAACCAGTTTGTTCAGAGTTCTGGCCTCTGCCACCTGCTGGACCGTTAGTTGCTCAGCCCCGACCACTGAGCCGGCCTTCCTGATCAGCTTTTCCAGTCTGTTTTTGTCTGCTGTGCGGGCGCCTTCTCCCCAACAGGCCACAGCAAAAAACAGAGCACTGGCCACCACTGAATGGAAGACACTGCACAGCAGGGGTTGGCAGATGTTAAATGACCTTAGCCTCCTTAAGAAATACAGTCAACTTTGTCCCTTCCTGTACACTGCCTCCATATGACTCTTCCAGTCCAGCTCACTGTCGAGCTGCACACCAAGGTACCTGTGGTTGGCGACCACCTCCACCTCAGTGCCCCTGATGGTGATTGGTGTTGGTTGAGTCCTCTTCCTCCCCCTCATGAAATCCACAACTATCTCCTTCATTTTTGTGGTGTTGAGATGGAGGTTATTGTGTGCACTCCACTCCACAAAGTTGTTTATTGTGTCTCTATACTCCTCTTCATTGCCCCCCTTTGATGAGGCCGACAACAGCTGTGTCATCTGAAAATTTCTGCAAAAAGCAGCTGTTGGTGTTGTTTTGGAAGTCTGCTGTGTAGATGGTGAACAGGAATGGAGCCAGCACAGTTCCTTGTGGAGCCCCTGTGCTGCTCAGGATGGTGCTTGAGACATTGTTCTGTAGGCGCACGTACTGCGGTCTGAGGTAAAGGTAATCCATATACTCCACACATGGGGGATATGAAATTACAGTGAGTCTATTTAGCACCCTGCCTTCTTCCTCTTTTAACTTATTATGTTTTCAAAAAATGTCTGTGTTCTTAAAAGTTTTTATTTTATTTGGATAAACTTAAAAAATACATTTCTGGGCTGCACGGCTGTGATTGGCGAACAATCCAGGGTGTACCCCGCCTCTCGCCCATTGACAGCTAGGACAGGCTGGATAATGAATGAATGGATGGATGATTATTGTTTTACTTTAAAGGTATTTTTTATGGAAAACAGAAACTTAACATTTTAATAAATATCAGAAATTGGGAGATTTTCATGAAGCAGTTGGTGTTGAGTCATAATGATGGCTAACGCAAACATTCTCTCTTTATTGTATGTTATAGAATTCGGATACTTTCGTGTGGTTCTCCTGGGCGTCGGCCTGCTGTGTATTCTTCAAATAAGCCTCAACATCGCTCTGAGACTCGCTCTCAGTGAGCCTTCTGTTAAAGGTAGATCATCCAACGGGACACTGCAACACTCAGGCTCAGCATAGAACGTTAGAAAGACAAAGTTAGCAACAAGCTGGAAAACAGAGTGGAGCATTTGGCTAAAGATTCAGTGTTATCTCTCAGTTAAGAGGACCAAAAAACAAAACAAAAATCATGTCATGTTCTCCGACAGTCTGCTCCTGACATCTTCATGAGTTGCCTGTTCACACACGCACCTCACAGCGGGAAACCCTCCCTCTAGGGAGGTGAGGGCGGAGTCTCAGGAGGCAAGACATGACGAAATAAAAAAAGGAAGAGGCCACTGCTTTGTTACTTTCAAGACGGTTACAGCGGTGGCTCACCAGTCACGTGATATAAATATCATCAGCTCCTCTCGCCTGCTCACTGTGAAGTTTCCTGAATATTTCCTGCATTTTCCTACATCATCATTCCGACATTGCCCTGAAATGTTAGTAGTGGGGTAGCAGGAAAGAAAATCTGTGTAGAGTCGGAGTGAAACATTTTCTCTCTCGCATGCAAAAAATGAAAGGAATCTTTTTCAGGCATCTCGTAATTTGTCTTAGTCTCTTTTTTTTAAATAATTTGTGAGAGAGTCGTATCGTGAGTTGAGTGAATCGTTACATCCCTAATATGGAGACTACACTATTTAATACTACTAGGCACATGACATTTTGTAATCACAGTAGCACTTATTGCTGCACTTTATGACGTAGCTCTGTGTGCAGTAATCAACGTGTTACCATCATTTACACAATGAACATCATGCTGTTCTGAGGGGGGAGCAAAAATAGAGATTAAGACCATGAACTCATTGGGAAAGCTTTTAAGGAGGGAATGAATCAACTTAGAAGTGAGAATATTTTCTCATCACTTCTAAATAATCTGACGTCTTTGTGTAACCACTGTCTCGCCCTGCTGGCCATTACAAAGACTGCAAGTTCAGGGTTCTGCTGCATTTGCTTTACTTTTGAAAACACTTCATAAACAGTCAATGGAAATGCTGAAGTGAGATATTGTTAAAGATAAACAATTTGAGTGGCATGCGGCCGTGCAGAAGCTTTTTATTTTTGCCTTTACACTTGCAGCATCCTGCTGTGTGTTGCATCATGACACCGCTCTGTATTGTGACATGTAATGTCCTGTTAAGTTGAGACACAGGGACGCAGCTGTCCTCGGGGCTGGCTGATGTTCGCCTCCAGCTGTTACTACATCTCCTCTCAGCGAAACAGGAAAAACTGGGATGAAAGCCGGGTGGACTGCCTGCAGAGAAACGCCGACCTGGTGGTCATCAACAGCAGACAGGAACAGGTGACTTAATATTCCTGTACTAATGATTGTTCCATTTGAAACATGCTAAGTTTTTTTTGGGGTTGGTTTCAGTAGGTTAGTAGAAAATTTGAACTGAAAGACTCAGTGGTTGATCGGTTAATTGTTCTAAAAATAGCATCAAACATCAAAAAAAGAGAGAGAAAAACACTGGAAAACAGAAAACACAATGCAGCCGTTTAATAGCATGCATGGAGAGCATAGTGGTCGTGTGTATACAGTCTATGCACAGAGCAGCAGTCACAGTATAGAAACTCCCCCTCCCATTTGCTCAAGGTGAATTCTCCGGGGAATATCCTGCGGCGTTTTCACATCAGCTCACTGGGACTTACTGCAGAAAAAATACTAAGGGTGTGGCAGGAGAAACTCTGGATGAAGTCTGAGTGAAAAATGTGGCTGTTTGCGTTCACACATGCAGCTCCTCCTGGAAATATCCTGAGCTTTTCAGGAGATTTCTGCAAGTGTGAAAGCCCAATATAGGACACAGAAAACCGTTTAAGATTCATGAATGTAGAAACAAGGACGCAGGATATTCATCTGGACTGTGAGATACTTCTGTGTGTCAGAGTCTGTTGTTTATGAGCGTGTTGTTTTATGACAGGCCTTCCTCACTGGATTCACAGAGGCAGCATGGGTCGGGATGACTGACAGGGAGCAGGAGGGGACTTGGCTGTGGGTCGATGGAACAGAAGTGGACAAAGACAGGTGAGGTATTTATAAACATATGAGCCCACCCATTTAGAGGACTATAGTCTCTGTACATGTGGCATGACCCAACCGCTAAGCCATCTGCACCCCTTAATATGTCAGTTTTTGACAAAGATTGTATAAATAATGGATATTTAAAGGTGGAAAAGTTGCATATTGTTTTATGCTTTATTATAGTGTGAGTGTAGAAATTAGCTATTCAGACCAACTTCGTTTTTCAACCTGGCTCTAATTATCTTAATTTCTGCTGTGAAAATGGAAACTTTAATATGGGTGTGTATTCGACTTCTGTGGCTCCTGGCACCAGCCTCCAGTGGACACTCGAGGAACTGCAGGTTTTTGCATTTCAGCATTGGCTTCATTGTTCAACACCCGAGGTTGCTGCTCGTTTTTTGGCACTGTAAAGAATGAAAACAGATTTTATATGATAAAAAATGTAATATACCAAAGTAAAGGACTGTCTAACTGCAAGAGGAAGCAGTAAAAAATATTTTCAAATATTACCCTTAGCTCTTACTGATTTGTTTATAAGGCTTCTTTAGGTGGCTAAAATAAAGTTATAACTTTCTGGTGAATGTTGTAATAAAAAAAAATATATGTTCAACAGGTGACACGTCTGGCTTGTACGACACCCTATTTGCATAACTCTCACCTGATTTGAATGACCAGCATACGAACGTAACCGTCACCTTATAAGGTGTCATGAAACTAGTCTCTGAGCAGATTACAACACCTGTCTACCTGGGTCGACAGGTGGTGTGTTAAAATATAACTGTGACATTTGCTAAAGAACACTGGTCTAATTGTACATAGTTCACACATTTCCTGTTAAGCAGATGCCTCTGCGCGAACTTCTGCCTTTCTTTGAATTAAGATGCAGACTCAGTCTCAACTTGGTTTACCACTAATCTGCTCTACAACAGTTGTTCCATATCCATCCTTCCCCTTTGAATACAATGTATAAAAGCGTGTTCCCTCTTTGCCCCCTTTGAGCTTCTCTGCAGACTGCATGACACTCTGTACTGCTGCTCCTTCTTGCAAGAACTAAAGAACAACGAAAGCCATTTGAAGACTTCTTTCATTTATTACAAATTCTTTATTAACAATTTTGCCGTGACAACCAAACCCAAGAGGCTGCGACAGAGATGACCACCACTTCCAGTGAGTATCAGAGACAGCTGAGATCATGAAAGTGCTGTGGTGTTCTGAGTAAGACAACAGAAGAGTACTGACTTTGTGATTGTTCAAGCTCTTCTCATTTAAATACACAACTGGTACCACGAGAACAAATAGTCAACTTGTTGGTGTAGTCATATTTTTTTTCTTCTTGTCTTAGACTTCCGATCTCTTTTGTGCAAACTGTTTTCTTTTTACTTCATTTTTTTATTTATTATTTTTTTATTATAATTCTTCCTTTGTTTAAGTTTGTTTTCAGGCTTTTTGATGAAGGACAGTAGATAGAGTTGGAAATAGGGACAAGAGATTTTTCAATGACATGTGGGAAAAAAACCCCTGGGTGGATGAAGGATGATATCCTTCATACATGGGGGATATGAAATTACAGTGAGTCTATTTAGCACCCTGCCTTCTTCCTCTTTTAACTTATTATGTTTTCAAAAAATGTCTGTGTTCTTAAAAGTTTTTATTTTATTTGGATAAACTTAAAAAATACATTTCTGGGCTGCACGGCTGTGATTGGCGAACAATCCAGGGTGTACCCCGCCTCTCGCCCATTGACAGCTAGGACAGGCTGGATAATGAATGAATGGATGGATGATTATTGTTTTACTTTAAAGGTATTTTTTATGGAAAACAGAAACTTAACATTTTAATAAATATCAGAAATTGGGATTTATTGTATGTTATAGAATTCGGATACTTTCGTGTGGTTCTCCTGGGCGTCGGCCTGCTGTGTATTCTTCAAGGAAGCCTCAACATCGCTCTGAGACTCGCTCTCAGTAAGCCTTCTGTTAAAGGTAGATCATCCAACGGGACACTGCAACACTCAGGCTCAGCATAGAACGTTAGAAAGACAAAGTTAGCAACAAGCTGGAAAACAGAGTGGAGCATTTGGCTAAAGATTCAGTGTTATCTCTCAGTTAAGAGGACCAAAAAACAAAACAAAAATCATGTCATGTTCTCCGACAGTCTGCTCCTGACATCTTCATGAGTTGCCTGTTCACACACGCACCTCACAGCGGGAAACCCTCCCTCTAGGGAGGTGAGGGCGGAGTCTCAGGAGGCAAGACATGACGAAATAAAAAAAAGAAGAGGCCACTTTCACCAGTCACGTGATATAAATATCATCAGCTCCTCTCGCCTGCTCACTGTGAAGTTTCCTGAATATTTCCTGCATTTTCCTACATCATCATTCCGACATTGCCCTGAAATGTTAGTAGTGGGGTAGCAGGAAAGAAAATCTGTGTAGAGTCGGAGTGAAACATTTTCTCTCTCGCATGCAAAAAAAGAAAGGAATCTTTTTCAGGCATCTCGTAATTTGTCTTAGTCTCTTTTTTTTAAATAATTTGTGAGAGAGTCGTATCGTGAGTTGAGTGAATCGTTACATCCCTAATATGGAGACTACACTATTTAATACTACTAGGCACATGACATTTTGTAATCACAGTAGCACTTATTGCTGCACTTTATGACGTAGCTCTGTGTGCAGTAATCAACGTGTTACCATCATTTACACAATGAACATCATGCTGTTCTGAGGGGGGATCAAAAATAGAGATTAAGACCATGAACTCATTGGGAAAGATTTTAAGGAGGGAATGAATTAACTTAGAAGTGAGAACATTTTCTCATCACTTCTAAATAATCTGACGTCTTTGTGTAACCACTGTCTCGCCCTGCTGGCCATTACAAAGACTGCAAGTTCAGGGTTCTGCTGCATTTGCTTTAGTTTTGAAAACACTTCATAAACAGTCAATGGAAATGCTGAAGTGAGATATTTCTTAAAGATAAACAATTTGAGTGGCATGCGGCCTTGCAGAAGCTTTTTATTTTTGCCTTTACACCAAAAGATGCAAGATGTTTATTATTTAAACTATATGCATTTGTAATTTATATCAGCATACCCTTTGAGGTTTGATTCACCTGTCTCATCAGCCTGCACCTTGTTATGTTCACTTGCAGCATCCTGCTGTGTGTTGCATCATGACACCGCTCTGTATTGTGACATGTAATGTCCTGTTAAATTGAGACAGAGGGACGCAGCTGTCCTCAGGGCTGGCTGATGTTCGCCTCCAGCTGTTACTACATCTCCTCTCAGCAAAACGGGAAAAACTGGGACGAAAGCCGGGTGGACTGCCTGCAGAGAAACGCCGACCTGGTGGTCATCAACAGCAGACAGGAACAGGTGACTTAATATTCCTGTACTAATGATTGTTCCATTTGAAACATGCTAAGTTGTTTTTGGGTTGGTTTCAGTAGGTTAGTAGAAAATGTGAACTGAAAGACTCAGTGGTTGATCGGTTAATTGTTCTAAAAATAGCATCAAACATCAAAAAAAGAGAGAGAAAAACACTGGAGAACAGAAAACACAATGCAGCCGTTTAATAGCATGCATGGAGAGCATAGTGGTCGTGTGTATACAGTCTATGCACAGAGCAGCAGTCACAGTATAGAAACTCCCCCTCCCATTTGCTCAAGGTGAATTCTCCGGGGAATATCCTGCGGCGTTTTCACATCAGCTCACTGGGACTTACTGCAGAAAAAATACTAAGGGTGTGGCAGGAGAAACTCTGGATGAAGTCTGAGTGAAAAATGTGGCTGTTTGCGTTCACACATGCAGCTCCTCCTGGAAATATCCTGAGCTTTTCAGGAGATTTCTGCAAGTGTGAAAGCCCAATATAGGACACAGAAAACCGTTTAAGATTCATGAATGTAGAAACAAGGACGCAGGATATTCATCTGGACTGTGAGATACTTCTGTGTGTCAGAGTCTGTTGTTTATGAGCGTGTTGTTTTATGACAGGCCTTCCTCACTGGATTCACAGAGGCAGCATGGGTCGGGATGACTGACAGGGAGCAGGAGGGGACTTGGCTGTGGGTCGATGGAACAGAAGTGGACAAAGACAGGTGAGGTATTTATAAACATATGAGCCCACCCATTTAGAGGACTATAGTCTCTGTACATGTGGCAAGACCCAACCGCTTAGCCATCTGCACCCCTTAATATGTCAGTTTTTGACAAAGATTGTATAAATAATGAATATTTAAAGGTGGAAAAGTTGCATATTGTTTTATGCTTTATTATAGTGTGAGTGTAGAAATTAGCTATTCAGACCAACTTCGTTTTTCAACCTGGCTCTAATTATCTTAATTTCTGCTGTGAAAATGGAAACTTTAATATGGGTGTGTATTCGACTTCTGTGGCTCCTGGCACCAGCCTCCAGTGGACACTCGAGGAACTGCAGGTTTTTGCATTTCAGCATTGGCTTCATTGTTCAACACCCGAGGTTGCTGCTCGTTTTTTGGCACTGTAAAGAATGAAAACAGATTTTATATGATAAAAAATGTAATATACCAAAGTAAAGGACTGTCTAACTGCAAGAGGAAGCAGTAAAAAATATTTTCAAATATTACCCTTAGCTGTTACTGATTTGTTTATGTGAGGCTTCTTTAGGTGGCTAAAATAAAGTTAGCTTTAAAGCCTGTCAACAGCTGTATATACTCAGGCTTTTGTGTCCTTAATACAGCTTTTCAAACAAAGGCCATCAACTTTAGGCAATACACTCACTGTTAATGAGTTCCTCAAATGGTCTCACATCAAAAAAACTAAACTATTTAAATTTGCTGAAAGAAATGACTCCAAGGAAAAAAAAAATACATGAAAAAAGCTGCAGCATGTCTCTAATTCACACCAGGATCAGTTAAAACAAATATTAAAAAATGATCTTTCTTCTGTTTGTAGATTGCAGTGGGCGAGTGGTCAGCCTGATGATGCGTCCAGAGGAGAAGACTGTGGCGACCTTCACACAAGGATCACTTTCATCGGCTTGAACGACTTCAACTGCAGCGCCAGATCCCAGTGGATTTGTGAGAAAAGGTTACAGTAGTTTGCACTGAGTCATGGTGTGTAACACACAGTCAGTACTAAGATGTAACTGTATCATTGCATGTCATAACATCTGACGTCTCTTTGAACTCTTCTCATTCTTCTGTCTCCTGTTTCTTTATAATAAAATTTTTAGGCTCAAATATTCAACAAGCAACACAGACCTCTGTTTTCAATGTAGGAATCGTTAAGATACGGGGTTTCTTTCTTTTATCATTTCTGTTTCTCTTTAATGTCTTTCTTTCTTTTCTGTTACTTTTGCCCTTGATGTATCAGGTGAGACATTGTTTGGATGTCATTAATATTTAATTCATCGTCTAACAAGATCAAAGTGATTCAGACTTGAATTAACCCATTAATGATCGGCTACTAAATTTAATACGTGAAAGGGGCTATATGTAACTTTCAAAAATACTGCCTTAGTAGCGATACCGCATGACCATTAGGCGAACTGCATCAGTAACCTGTTGCTCGTCATACATGCTCGTACGTACACAAACGAGCATCATCATGTATTCATTCTCCATCCTACAAACGACAGTCTCGGCAGGCACTGGCTGAGAGCAGAAGTGTGTGATGAGATTGTACTGTTGATCTCTGTAAGTAGAGCAGAGTGAGGAGGACATCGAGAATGCACATATAACATCACTTCCTGGAGCATTTGCGGTAAATACGACCCGGGTAAAAATGTTACACAGGCAACACAGATAGACACTGAACATCTACTTTTTCACATCAGTTAACTGTTCGCTTATAAATGGGCGATAAAAAATGATTTATACATGTAAAAAGTTACATATAGAACCTTTAAGGAAAATTCCCACCGATTTTTTTTCTGTTGTGGCTGCTGGTTAGCTGAAAATACATGCGGACACAATAAACAGGAAACATTTTGTGTCATTGCTTATTTATCATGCCCTAATAGGGAGCAAAAGTTGTTTAACAAACTCAATTGCTGTGTTAAATATCCTATTGGCACTTATTCAAAGCATATATTATTGTAATTTAAAGGTCACATATTATGCAAAGTATACATTATCATGTTTTTCTAACACAAATCCCTATAGTCTGTCTACAAACCACCCAATTATAAGAAAGGTCCATCATTTATTTTAAATTATTTTAAAGTAATAAAACCAGAAAACCTTTATGATGATTTAAAGCCTTTAGTGTGAGAATAATGAAAACAAGTACTTGTGAGAACATATGATAACCGATGATGATTGTGCTGATGTGTTATAATATGACTGTGTGAGGCATTTGCTAAAAACAACTGTCATGACACCTAGCCCACGAATTTCCTGTTAAGCAGATGCCTTTGCACAAACTTCTGCCTTTCTTTGAATTAAGATACAGACTCAGTCTCAACTTGGTTTACCACTAATCTGCTCTACATCAATTGTTCTATATCCATCCTTCGCCTTTGAATACAATCTATAAAAGTGTGTTCCCTCTTAGCCACCTTTGAGCTTCTCTGCAGACTGCATGACACTCTGTACTGCTGCTCCTTCTTGCAAGAATAAAAGAACAACGAAAGCCATTTGAAGACTTCTTTCATTTATTACAACTTCTTCATTAACAACCAAACCCAAGAGGCTGCGACAGAGATGACCACCACTCCCAGTGAGTATCAGAGACAGCTGAGATCATGAAAGCGCTGTGGTGTTCTGAGTAAGACAACAGAAGAGTACTGACTTTGTGATTGTTCAAGCTCTTCTCATTTAAATACACAACTGGTGCAGCAAGAACAAATATTCAACTTGTTGGTGTAGAGTCATAATCTGACTTTTTTCTGTCTTATCTTAGACTTATTATCTATTTTGTCCAAACTGTATCATTATTTTCTTTAACTTTTTTTTACTTATTTATTATTTTTTACTTCTCATTCTTCCATTTTTAAAGTTTCTTGTCAGGCTTTTTGATGCAGGACAGTAGATCAAGTTGGAAATAGGGATACGAGACTTTACAATGAAGTGCTGGGAAAGTAGCCACAGGTCAGAGTCGAACCTGGGCCACCCGCATGGAGGATGATATCCTCCGTACATGGGGGGTGCGACATTACATCAAGGCTATTTAGCATCCCGCCTACTTCCTCTTTTAACTTATTATGTTTTAAAAATGCTTCTGTAATATTTTAAAAAAAATGTCTTTGGGAAAAACTTACAAATACCACAATTGGGCTACATGGTGGTGCATTGGCTAGAAGTGTTCCCTCACAGCTAGGAGGTTCCCGGTTCAAATCCCCGTCCTCCAGGAACCTCTCAGTGTGGAGATTGTATGTTTTCCTCGTGTGTGGGTTCTCTCCGGGTACTCCGGCTTCCTCCCACAGTCTAAAGACATGCTCGTTCGGTTAACTGGTGACTCTAAATTGTTTGTAGGTGTGAATGTGTGGCTGGCTGTCTGTCTCGATATGTCAGCCCTGTTATTGACTGGTGAACAGTCCAGGGTGTAACCCCCCAATGACAGCTGGGATCGGCTCCAGCCCCCCGCGACCCTGAATGAGGAAAAGCAGTCGAGATAATGGATGGATAGATGGATATTGTTTTACTTGGAAATTATTTTTAAGGAAAATGGGAATATTTTTTCATTGTACGTTACAGAATTCGGACCTCTGCCCGTGATTCTCCTGGGCGTCGGCCTGCTGTGTGTTCTTCAAGCAAGCCTCAACATCGCTCTGAGACTTCCTCTCAGTAAGCCTTCTTTTAAAGGTAAATCATCCAGCATGACTCTGCACCACCATCCATCTGCTTCATGAAGCTTTAAAGTGTCATGAAGCTCCTTGTTTTAGTTTTATAACCTTCTTTATAACTTTTTGGTTTACTCCCATTGCTCATGCTCAGCAGTGAACAACACAAAGACAAAGTTAGCAACAAGCTGAAAAACAAAGTGGAGCATTTGGCCAAAGATTCAGTTGTGTCTCTCAGTAAAGAGGACCAAAAATGAAAAAGAAAAATCATGTCATATGGACATCAAAACCTATATCCTTTGATGCCAGAATCTCAATAATAAAAATGATGGTATCACCTGAAGTTAACTTCCTTGCCTCTATGCTTCCTCTGAATCCACTGATTGGATACTGGGATAAATTACAGTTTAATTACCGGTTTTATTTGGAACAATAAAAGACCAAGGATTAAACTTAAAACTCTTCAAAAAGAAAAATCAGCAGGAGGATGGGGGGGGGGGGTCCCTAATTTTAAACTGTATTACTGGTCTTTCGGATCCCACAAATCTCACATCTTGGCGCTCTGTAGAAGACAATTTAGTATTTCCACATAGACTACAAGACTTAATTCATTCAGAAGTCCCTCTCAAACAAGCGATTTGGTACTTTAATTTCAAATGTTTTGACTACATGGAAACTATCAACAAACCACACAAAATCTAACAAAAAGTGGCACTATTACACCCCAATATTCCATAACCATAATTTGTTACTTGGTGGTTGGACACTGGCTTATCCAACATGGTCAAATAATGGAATTCATTTACTTGGACAAATGTTTAATGCTAACGGTCTCTGTACATTCCAAGAATTACAGCAACAGTATAACTTACCTGGTTTCTCCTTCTTTTTATACTTGCAGCTCCGTTCTGCCTTAAAGGCATACGGAGTTCCATGGAATTCTGAATCAACTAAACATGAACTTACAAACCAACTATACAACACCAACATGACCAAAGGAACGATATCAACATTGTAGCGGCGTTCCTGAATATGAAGCCGCTGAGAGGCTGAGGTTGGGCCTAATGTATTTGTCCGACGCGCTTTCAAAAGAAAACTGTGATCCGTAAAAATAAGTTTGACTTTTTTATTAACGTAAAAAAGATAATCAACTTAACTTATAATAACGTGCATTAACTCATAATCACAGTGAACTAGAAACAATAGCGGTCAACAAAAAATACGGCCACCCAGCTCACCCCCTCTCTTCCACTGAGAACAAAAGGTGAACAGGTGAGTTAAATCAACACATCTCCGCCCATACCCATGTGACCCGACATCCCCATACTCAACACAATCCTAATAAATGATATAATAATCAATAACCCAAAACACCAATATATAACAAACTACCTTAACCTTAAATAAATAGCACAAAGACAATTACACCAATCCATGGCTCCAACAAACATTGTACTCCCAGATAAAGAAAAGTCTTGATAGACCTCTTCCAATTCAAACAAGCTGGCAAAAACAAAGTTTAATCTCTCCTGAGATAGCTTGGGAAGTTATCTGGAGGAATATTAAACAAGCCCTTGAAAAAATCCAAACCACCAATCCATTCGTTTAAGATTTGTGCACCGGACTTATTTTACACCATAACTAGATATAGGCTTAAGTTAATTTCATCTCCTCTATCTGTTCACAAGGTTGTATAGGGACGGGGCGGGGTAGGGACAGGGTCACTCACCAAGGAAACAAATGTTTGACATTTAGTTGTGTTATAGTGTACTGTAGGTTTGTTTATGTAAATATAGTTGTGGATACACACACGACATATATGATGTATTTAAATTGTCTACACAGATGAAGATCTGCAAATCACTTGCACCTTCGTAAGTTAAGTTATGTAGGCCTATTTATTTTGACGTTTGAGTGTTGACATTGTGATTATGTCCAACATTCTAAGTAATTTCTGTTTCTGTTAAACCGTTTTCAGAATGTATTTGTGTGTATAGGCCTAAATGCTGCCAACTCAATAAAAAGTTTTTCACAAAAAAAATATCATGTAATATGTAACCCGTGGAATTAGATGCCACACAAGGCACAATTAATTTGGGGTTTTAGTAGCAGTATTTTATTTGTAAACCACAAGTTAGTAAATTTTAACAGAGTGCATAAGCTACCTTTCTTCACCTCTGGCTATGTGTTACAATACCAGTTAACTTATTTAGCTTTCCCAATGAGTAGCTTCAGATAAAGAAATATAAAGAAAACAAAGACCCCAAAATATGGCAGTGGGCTTAAAGGCTTTAAATGCGATTTTTTGATCCAGCAGATGTCGCCCTTGAGCACCAGCATGAAACCACTCGCGGTGCATTGTTGTGTTAGCATGCTAATGCTAGCGATCTTTATTATGCTCGCATCTTCACACTGCATGTAAATTTACCCGAAATTACCGTGATCTAGAAACACTTAACACATTAAGCAGTGAGTACAGTATGTTATTGTTCTTTTCTCTAGTCCCTCAATTAAACAAATTTTATACGTGAGGGGAGGAGTCAGCTGGCCATCCCGGCGATGTCAACAAACTGATGATAGGACTCAGAAAACTTGGAAAACATCACAGACAGTGGGACTCGGGTGTTACACTCATTGTAGACAGTCATTACTCACAGAGTTATTTTCAGAGGATATACCGTAAAATCCGGTGTATAAGACGCACTTTTAATACCTATTCTTTTGTCTTCAAAGTTGGCTGTGTCTTATACATTGGTGCAACCAATATACCAGTACAAAATACTGAAACGTGACATCTTTACCGCGGGTGCAGCAGCCACTATCACTGTGACCTGAAGTGATTCAAAACCTATCCCCATTCATTGTGTATTGAAAGCTGAGTGCACGCTGTGCTGGGAAAGACAGTGACACAGACCAGGCTGGCTGCGCAACTTTCACATCTTTTCTCCCTCATGAGGTGATAATCATACATTTACAGAAAACAGAGGTATATTGTTCCGTAAATAAACCTTGTGGAGTGATCTTTTGATTGAAAGAGTCCTATATTAAAGTTAAATAGTAACAAGCGGAGTCGGGCAGCTTGACTTGCAAGCTAGCAGGACTGTTCCTCTGCCAACTTTCCCTGCAGCAGGCTGAGAGCTCAACTACCGTACTGTAGCTAGTAGGAGCAAAACTCCCGAAAGTGAAAACAGACCGAACTAAAAGAGCGACACAGCTGTACAGAAACTGCACGTTGTAGACATCGCTGAACACAATATAAATCGTCACGCAGGAAAACAGTTTCAACTTTTTTTTCTCTCGAAGAGACCTTAAAAACAGGGTGCGTCTTATACACCGGTGAGACTTATATTTTTCCGGATTTTACGGTACTTGATTTCTATTACATTTATGTGTGAAAAATCACATATAAAGCCTTTAAGCTATCGATAGAAAACAGAAAACAAAACCTGTTAATTACTGATTCAACAAACAAATATTCTGAAATGTTACTTACATTTCAACAGTTTTCACAAGACCCTCACCTGGAGCTCCCTGAAGATGACACCGTCTGTTACACTGTTAATCCTTAAAACAAAATACAATAAGTGGAAACTCTGTACTCGTTCATTCTACAAAGCGCTTTTACATAGGATGCTAATTTAAGCTAGCCTCATTTACCTTGAGAAATTAAACACAGTACTCGGCAGCTGGCGCCCGCAATCCAACTGCATCCGACCTAGTAGTACCTAAAACAAACCATCTTGTTACCAAATGGACATACAACGTTTTCTACAGTGATATTTTGCAAGATATATAATGCAGTTTCAACATGTTTTACTTACTACTGTCTCATACTTTTCACAAGGATAACAGTGCCGTCAACTCTGGTAAATCCCCAGATTCTTCGTGTGCAATGTAAACAGGAAGAAAGACCATGATGCACTTGGCGAAGTAACCTTGTTGCTACTCAATACTGCCACCTAGCGATCAAAACTTAAATCTGTCTGTGGCGGCCCACTATCAATCTAAAACTAATTTCTATGACTTAATGTCACATGCATACAAAAACAACACAGAACATGTACATTTGATCTAAACCATCATTTAACATTTTGGAATTATAACTAAGTGGATAAAATAGATTTAAATGACTTTTACCACCCGGTTACAAATATGTACTCTGACAGTCTGCTCCTGAAATCTTCATGAGTTGCCTGTTCACATATTTTTACAGTCTATGGTTCACACACGCACCTCACAACGGGAAACCATCCAGTCTCAGGAGGCGAGACATGACAAAAAAAAGTAAAGTGTATTGACAGTTTTTGCCTTTATATCAATACAAGGTGTTTTATACAAATTCAAAATATAGATAATGGATGGATGGATATTGTTTTATTGTTTTTATTCACATTTTTAAGGAAAATGGGAATAACTTTCTATTGTATGTTACAGAAGCCGGACACTTCCGTTTGATTCTCCTGGTCGTCGGCCTGCTGTGTATTCTTCAAGCAAGCCTCAACATCGCTCTGAGACTCGCTCTCAGTAAGCCTTCTGGTAAATCATCCAGCATGACTCTGCACCACCACCCAGCTGCTTCATGAAGCTTTAAAGTGTCTTGAAGCTCCTTGTTTTAGTTTTATAACCTTCTGCACAACTTTTTGGTTTACTCTCATTGCTCATGCTCAGCAGTGAACAGCACAAAGATAAAGTTAGCACCAAGCTGGAAAACAAAGTGGAGCATTTGGCCAAAGATCGAGTTGTGTCTCTCAGTAAAGAGGATCAGAAACTAAACAAAAATGATGTCATATATACTCTGACAGTCTGCCCTCATCTTCATGAGTTGCACAACGGGAAACCACCCCTCTGGGGAGGTGAGGGCGGAGTCTCAGGAGGCGAGACATGACGAAAAAAAGTAATGTATGATGCTATGATGACAGTTTTTGTCCTTATATCAATGCAAGGTGTTTTCAACAAATTCAAAGTATTAATGATCAAGTGGAAGATGCCACTTGCATGCAGAAGAGTTTGAGCTGCTTCGTTCAAGCAAGGCAATTTCAGCGGTGGCTAACCAGTCACATGATATAAATACCATCAGCTCAGCCCGCTTGCTCAAGGTGATGTTTCTTGAATATTTCCTGCGTTTGTACATCAGCTCATCCTGACTTTACCCTGAAATGTTGCAAGTGTGGTAGTATTAAAAGTCCAGGTATAGTTGGAGTAAAACATTTTGTCTTTTCCGTTCACACATGCAGCTCACCCTGAAAGTTATAGGGAATTAAGGAGTTTTGTGCAATCGTGAAAACAATATGGAGACTACACCATTTAATCGTGTTAGACACATAACATTTTGTAATCACAGTAGCACTTATTGCTGCACTGTATGACGTAGCTGTGTGCAGTAATCAAATTCTGACCATCATTTTCAGAATGAACATCATGCTGTACTGAGGGAGACTCAAAACTAGAGATTAAGACCATGAAAATGGGAATAATTTTCTTTTGTATGTTACAGAATTCAAACACTTGCGTGTGGTTCTGAGCGTCGTTCTGCTGTTTATTCTTCAAGCAAGCCTCAACATCGCTCTGAGACTCTGATCTCAGTAAGCCTTCTGTTAAAGGTAGATAAGATAAGATAAACTTTAATGCCCCAATGGGAAATTTAAAGTAAATGACTAAAACCATAAATATGTAATACTTATTATGTTATGTTAACAGGCTGTAAACATGTTTATTTCTGCTGTAAAAATTGACATTCTAATGTAAATCCTGTTTCCCCAGAAAGAAACGACTGCAATGAGAACAGCAAATGAGTCAAAAAAGCTGCAACATGTCTCTAATTCACACCAGGATCAGTTAAAACAAATATTAAAAAATGATCTTTCTTCTTTTTGTAGGTTGCAGTGGGTGAGTGATGGAGCGTCCGGAGGAGAAGACTGTGGCGACCTTCACACAAGGATCACTTTCATCGGCTTGAACGACTTCAGCTGCAGCGCCACATCCCAGTGGATTTGTGAGAAAAGGTTACAGTAGTTTGCACTGAGTCATGGTGTGTAACACACAGTCAGTACTAAGATGTAACTGTATCATTGCAGGTCATAACATCTGACGTCCCTTTGAACTCTTCTCATTCTTCTGTCTCCTGTTTCTTTATAATAAAATCTTTAGGCTCAAATATTCAACATGCAACACAGACCTCTGTTTTCAATGTAGGAATCGTTAAGATACGGGGTTTCTTTCTTTTATCATTTCTGTTTCTCTTTAATGTCTTTCTTTCTTTTCTGTTACTTTTGCCCTTGATGTATCAGGTGAGACATTGTTTGGATGTCATTAATATTTAATTCATCGTCTAACAAGATCAAAGTGATTCAGACTTGAATTAACCCATTAATGATCGGCTACTAAATTTAATACGTGAAAGGGGCTATATGTAACTTTCAAAAATACTGCCTTAGTAGCGATACCGCATGACCATTAGGCGAACTGCATCAGTAACCTGTTGCTCGTCATACATGCTCGTACGTACACAAACGAGCATCATCATGTATTCATTCTCCATCCTACAAACGACAGTCTTGGCAGGCACTGGCTGAGAGCAGGAGTGTGTGATGAGATTGTACTGTTGATCTCTGTAAGTAGAGCAGAGTGAGGAGGACATCGAGAATGCACATATAACATCACTTCCTGGAGCATTTGCGGAAAATACGACCCGGGTAAAAATGTTACACAGGCAACACAGATAGACACTGAACATCTACTTTTTCACATCAGTTAACTGTTCGCTTATAAATGGGCGATAAAAAATGATTTATACATGTAAAAAGTTACATATAGAACCTTTAAGGAAAATTCCCACCGATTTTTTTTCTGTTGTGGCTGCTGGTTAGCTGAAAATACATGCGGACACAATAAACAGGAAACATTTTGTGTCATTGCTTATTTATCATGCCCTAATAGGGAGCAAAAGTTGTTTAACAAAACTCAATATATCACAAAAAATACTTCTACACTCAATTGCTGTGTTAAATATCCTATTGGCATTTATTCAAAGCATATATTATTGTAATTTAAATGTCCCTATAGTCTGTCTACAAACCCCCCAATTATAAGAAAGGTCCATCATTTATTTTAAATTATTTGAAAGTAATAAAACCAGAAAACCTTTATGATGATTTAAAGCCTTTAGTGTGAGAATAATGAAAACAAGTACTTGTGAGAACATATGATAACCGATGATGACTGTGTTGATGTGTTATAATATGACTGTGTGAGGCATTTGCTAAAAACAACTGTCATGACACCTAGCCCACGAATTTCCTGTTAAGCAGATGCCTATGCACAAACTTCTGTCTTTTTTTTTAATTAAGATACAGACTCGGTCTCAACTTGGTTTACCACAAATCTGCTCTACAACAGTTGTTCCATATCCATCCTTTCCCTTTGAATGCAATGTATAAAAGCGTGTTCCCTCTTTGCCCCCTTTGAGCTTCTCTGCAGACTGCATGACACTCTGTACTGCTGCTCCTTCTTGCAAGAATAAAAGAACAACGAAAGCCATTTGAAGACTTCTTTCATTTATTACAACTTCTTTATTAACAATTTTGCCGTGACAACCAAACCCAAGAGGCTGCGACAAAGATGACCACCACTTCCAGTGAGTATCAGAGACAGCTGAGATCATGAAAGCGCTGTGGTGTTCTGAGTAAGACAACAGAAGAGTACTGACTTTGTGATTGTTCAAGCTCTTCTCATTTAAATACACAACTGGTGCAGCAAGAACAAATATTCAACTTGTTGGTGTAGAGTCATAATCTGACTTTTTTCTGTCTTATCTTAGACTTATTATCTATTTTGTCCAAACTGTATCATTATTTTCTTTAACTTTTTTTTACTTATTTATTATTTTTTACTTCTCATTCTTCCATTTTTAAAGTTTCTTGTCAGGCTTTTTGATGCAGGACAGAAGATCAAGTTGGAAATAGGGATACGAGACTTTACAATGAAGTGCTGGGAAAGTAGCCACAGGTCGGAGTCGAACCTGGGCCACCCGCATGGAGGATGATATCCTCCGTACATGGGGGGTTCGACATTACATCAAGGCTATTTAGCATCCCGCCTACTTCCTCTTTTAACTTATTATGTTTTAAAAATGCTTCTGTAATATTTTAAAAAAAATGTCTTTGGGAAAAACTTACAAATACCACAATTGGGCTACATGGTGGTGCATTGGCTAGAAGTGTTCCCTCACAGCTAGGAGGTTCCCGGTTCAAATCCCCGTCCTCCAGGAACCTCTCAGTGTGGAGTTTGATGTTTTCCTCGTGTGTGGGTTCTCTCCGGGTATTCCGGCTTCCTCCCACAGTCTAAAGACATGCTCGTTCGGTTAACTGGTGACTCTAAATTGTTTGTAGGTGTGAATGTGTGGCTGGTTGTCTGTCTCGATATGTCAGCCCTGTTATTGACTGGTGAACAGTCCAGGGTGTAACCCCCCAATGACAGCTGGGATCGGCTCCAGCCCCCCGCGACCCTGAATGAGGAAAAGCAGTCGAGATAATGGATGGATAGATGGATATTGTTTTACTTGGAAATTATTTTTAAGGAAAATGGGAATATTTTTTCATTGTACGTTACAGAATTCGGACCTCTGCCCGTGATTCTCCTGGGCGTCGGCCTGCTGTGTGTTCTTCAAGCAAGCCTCAACATCGCTCTGAGACTTCCTCTCAGTAAGCCTTCTTTTAAAGGTAAATCATCCAGCATGATTTTGCACCACCATCCATCTGCTTCATGAAGCTTTAAAGTGTCATGAAGCTCCTTGTTTTAGTTTTATAACCTTCTTTATAACTTGTTGGTTTACTCCCATTGCTCATGCTCAGCAGTGAACAACACAAAGACAAAGTTAGCAACAAGCTGAAAAACAAAGTGGAGCATTTGGCCAAAGATTCAGTTGTGTCTCTCAGTAAAGAGGACCAAAAATGAAAAAGAAAAATCATGTCATATGGACATCAAAATCTATATCCTTTGATGCCAGAATCTCAATAATAAAAATGATGGTATCACCTGAAGTTAACTTCCTTGCCTCTATGCTTCCTCTGAATCCACTGATTGGATACTGGGATAAATTACAGTTTAATTACCGGTTTTATTTGGAACAATAAAAGACCAAGGATTAAACTTAAAACTCTTCAAAAAAAAAAATCAGCAGGAGGATGGGGGGGGGGTCCCTAATTTTAAACTGTATTACTGGTCTTTCGGATCCCACAAATCTCACATCTTGGCGCTCTGTAGAAGACAATTTAGTATTTCCACATAGACTACAAGACTTAATTCATTCAGAAGTCCCTCTCAAACAAGCGATTTGGTACTTTAATTTCAAATGTTGTACAAGTTAGTAAATTTTAACAGAGTGCATAAGCTACCTTTCTTCACCTCTGGCTATGTGTTACAATACCAGTTAACTTATTTAGCTTTCCCAATGAGTAGCTTCAGATAAAGAAATATAAAGAAAACAAAGACCCCAAAATATGGCAGTGGGCTTAAAGGCTTTAAATGCGATTTTTTGATCCAGCAGATGTCGCCCTTGAGCACCAGCATGAAACCACTCGCGGTGCATTGTTGTGTTAGCATGCTAATGCTAGCGATCTTTATTATGCTCGCATCTTCACACTGCATGTAAATTTACCCGAAATTACCGTGATCTAGAAACACTTAACACATTAAGCAGTGAGTACAGTATGTTATTGTTCTTTTCTCTAGTCCCTCAATTAAACAAATTTTATACGTGAGGGGAGGAGTCAGCTGGCCATCCCGGCGATGTCAACAAACTGATGATAGGACTCAGAAAACTTGGAAAACATCACAGACAGTGGGACTCGGGTGTTACACTCATTGTAGACAGTCATTACTCACAGAGTTATTTTCAGAGGATATACCGTAAAATCCGGTGTATAAGACGCACTTTTAATACCTATTCTTTTGTCTTCAAAGTTGGCTGTGTCTTATACATTGGTGCAACCAATATACCAGTACAAAATACTGAAACGTGACATCTTTACCGCGGGTGCAGCAGCCACTATCACTGTGACCTGAAGTGATTCAAAACCTATCCCCATTCATTGTGTATTGAAAGCTGAGTGCACGCTGTGCTGGGAAAGACAGTGACACAGACCAGGCTGGCTGCGCAACTTTCACATCTTTTCTCCCTCATGAGGTGATAATCATACATTTACAGAAAACAGAGGTATATTGTTCCGTAAATAAACCTTGTGGAGTGATCTTTTGATTGAAAGAGTCCTATATTAAAGTTAAATAGTAACAAGCGGAGTCGGGCAGCGTGACTTGCAAGCTAGCAGGACTGTTCCTCTGCCAACTTTCCCTGCAGCAGGCTGAGAGCTCAACTACCGTACTGTAGCTAGTAGGAGCAAAACTCCCGAAAGTGAAAACAGACCGAACTAAAAGAGCGACACAGCTGTACAGAAACTGCACGTTGTAGACATCGCTGAACACAATATAAATCGTCACGCAGGAAAACAGTTTCAACTTTTTTTTCTCTCGAAGAGACCTTAAAAACAGGGTGCGTCTTATACACCGGTGAGACTTATATTTTTCTGGATTTTACGGTACTTGATTTCTATTACATTTATGTGTGAAAAATCGCATATAAAGCCTTTAAGCTATCGATAGAAAACAGAAAACAAAACCTGTTAATTACTGATTCAACAAACAAATATTCTGAAATGTTACTTACATTTCAACAGTTTTCACAAGACCCTCACCTGGAGCTCCCTGAAGATGACACCGTCTGTTACACTGTTAATCCTTAAAACAAAATACAATAAGTGGAAACTCTGTACTCGTTCATTCTACAAAGCGCTTTTACATAGGATGCTAATTTAAGCTAGCCTCATTTACCTTGAGAAATTAAACACAGTACTCGGCAGCTGGCGCCCGCAATCCCACTGCATCCGACCTAGTAGTACCTAAAACAAACCATCTTGTTACCAAATGGACATACAACGTTTTCTACAGTGATATTTTGCAAGATATATAATGCAGTTTCAACATGTTTTACTTACTACTGTCTCATACTTTTCACAAGGATAACAGTGCCGTCAACTCTGGTAAACCCCCAGATTCTTCGTGTGCAATGTAAACAGGAAGAAAGACCATGATGCACTTGGCGAAGTAACCTTGTTGCTACTCAATACTGCCACCTAGCGATCAAAACTTAAATCTGTCTGTGGCGGCCCACTATCAATCTAAAACTAATTTCTATGACTTAATGTCACATGCATACAAAAACAACACAGAACATGTACATTTGATCTAAACCATCATTTAACATTTTGGAATTATAACTAAGTGGATAAAATAGATTTAAATGACTTTTACCACCCGGTTACAAATATGTACTCTGACAGTCTGCTCCTGAAATCTTCATGAGTTGCCTGTTCACATATTTTTACAGTCTATGGTTCACACACGCACCTCACAACGGGAAACCATCCAGTCTCAGGAGGCGAGACATGACAAAAAAAAGTAAAGTGTATTGACAGTTTTTGCCTTTATATCAATACAAGGTGTTTTATACGAATTCAAAACATAGATAATGGATGGATGGATATTGTTTTATTGTTTTTATTCACATTTTTAAGGAAAATGGGAATAACTTTCTATTGTATGTTACAGAAGCCGGACACTTCCGTTTGATTCTCCTGGTCGTCGGCCTGCTGTGTATTCTTCAAGCAAGCCTCAACATCGCTCTGAGACTCGCTCTCAGTAAGCCTTCTTTTAAAGGTAGATCATCCAGCATGACTCTGCACCACCACCCAGCTGCTTCATGAAGCTTTAAAGTGTCTTGAAGCTCCTTGTTTTAGTTTTATAACCTTCTGCACAACTTTTTGGTTTACTCTCATTGCTCATGCTCAGCAGTGAACAGCACAAAGATAAAGTTAGCACCAAGCTGGAAAACAAAGTGGAGCATTTGGCCAAAGATCGAGTTGTGTCTCTCAGTAAAGAGGATCAGAAACTAAACAAAAATGATGTCATATATACTCTGACAGTCTGCCCTCATCTTCATGAGTTGCACAACGGGAAACCACCCCTCTGGGGAGGTGAGGGCGGAGTCTCAGGAGGCGAGACATGACGAAAAAAAGTAATGTATGATGCTATGATGACAGTTTTTGTCCTTATATCAATGCAAGGTGTTTTCAACAAATTCAAAGTATTAATGATCAAGTGGAAGATGCCACTTGCATGCAGAAGAGTTTGAGCTGCTTCGTTCAAGCAAGGCAATTTCAGCGGTGGCTAACCAGTCACATGATATAAATACCATCAGCTCAGCCCGCTTGCTCAAGGTGATGTTTCTTGAATATTTCCTGCGTTTGTACATCAGCTCATCCTGACTTTACCCTGAAATGTTGCAAGTGTGGTAGTATTAAAAGTCCAGGTATAGTTGGAGTAAAACATTTTGTCTTTTCCGTTCACACATGCAGCTCACCCTGAAAGTTATAGGGAATTAAGGAGTTTTGTGCAATCGTGAAAACAATATGGAGACTACACCATTTAATCGTGTTAGACACATAACATTTTGTAATCACAGTAGCACTTATTGCTGCACTGTATGACGTAGCTGTGTGCAGTAATCAAATTCTGACCATCATTTTCAGAATGAACATCATGCTGTACTGAGGGAGACTCAAAACTAGAGATTAAGACCATGAAAATGGGAATAATTTTCTTTTGTATGTTACAGAATTCAAACACTTGCGTGTGGTTCTGAGCGTCGTTCTGCTGTTTATTCTTCAAGCAAGCCTCAACATCGCTCTGAGACTCTGATCTCAGTAAGCCTTCTGTTAAAGGTAGATAAGATAAGATAAACTTTAATGCCCCAATGGGAAATTTAAAGTAAATGACTAAAACCATAAATATGTAATACTTATTATGTTATGTTAACAGGCTGTAAACATGTTTATTTCTGCTGTAAAAATTGACATTCTAATGTAAATCCTGTTTCCCCAGAAAGAAACGACTGCAATGAGAACAGCAAATGAGTCAAAAAAGCTGCAACATGTCTCTAATTCACACCAGGATCAGTTAAAACAAATATTAAAAAATGATCTTTCTTCTTTTTGTAGGTTGCAGTGGGTGAGTGATGGAGCGTCCGGAGGAGAAGACTGTGGCGACCTTCACACAAGGATCACTTTCATCGGCTTGAACGACTTCAGCTGCAGCGCCACATCCCAGTGGATTTGTGAGAAAAGGTTACAGTAGTTTGCACTGAGTCATGGTGTGTAACACACAGTCAGTACTAAGATGTAACTGTATCATTGCAGGTCATAACATCTGACGTCCCTTTGAACTCTTCTCATTCTTCTGTCTCCTGTTTCTTTATAATAAAATCTTTAGGCTCAAATATTCAACATGCAACACAGACCTCTGTTTTCAATGTAGGAATCGTTAAGATACGGGGTTTCTTTCTTTTATCATTTCTGTTTCTCTTTAATGTCTTTCTTTCTTTTCTGTTACTTTTGCCCTTGATGTATCAGGTGAGACATTGTTTGGATGTCATTAATATTTAATTCATCGTCTAACAAGATCAAAGTGATTCAGACTTGAATTAACCCATTAATGATCGGCTACTAAATTTAATACGTGAAAGGGGCTATATGTAACTTTCAAAAATACTGCCTTAGTAGCGATACCGCATGACCATTAGGCGAACTGCATCAGTAACCTGTTGCTCGTCATACATGCTCGTACGTACACAAACGAGCATCATCATGTATTCATTCTCCATCCTACAAACGACAGTCTCGGCAGGCACTGGCTGAGAGCAGGAGTGTGTGATGAGATTGTACTGTTGATCTCTGTAAGTAGAGCAGAGTGAGGAGGACATCGAGAATGCACATATAACATCACTTCCTGGAGCATTTGCGGAAAATACGACCCGGGTAAAAATGTTACACAGGCAACACAGATAGACACTGAACATCTACTTTTTCACATCAGTTAACTGTTCGCTTATAAATGGGCGATAAAAAATGATTTATACATGTAAAAAGTTACATATAGAACCTTTAAGGAAAATTCCCACCGATTTTTTTTCTGTTGTGGCTGCTGGTTAGCTGAAAATACATGCGGACACAATAAACAGGAAACATTTTGTGTCATTGCTTATTTATCATGCCCTAATAGGGAGCAAAAGTTGTTTAACAAAACTCAATATATCACAAAAAATACTTCTACACTCAATTGCTGTGTTAAATATCCTATTGGCATTTATTCAAAGCATATATTATTGTAATTTAAATGTCCCTATAGTCTGTCTACAAACCCCCCAATTATAAGAAAGGTCCATCATTTATTTTAAATTATTTGAAAGTAATAAAACCAGAAAACCTTTATGATGATTTAAAGCCTTTAGTGTGAGAATAATGAAAACAAGTACTTGTGAGAACATATGATAACCGATGATGACTGTGTTGATGTGTTATAATATGACTGTGTGAGGCATTTGCTAAAAACAACTGTCATGACACCTAGCCCACGAATTTCCTGTTAAGCAGATGCCTTTGCACAAACTTCTGCCTTTCTTTGAATTAAGATACAGACTCGGTCTCAACTTGGTTTACCACTAATCTGCTCTACAACAGTTGTTCCATATCCATCCTTTCCCTTTGAATGCAATGTATAAAAGCGTGTTCCCTCTTTGCCCCCTTTGAGCTTCTCTGCAGACTGCATGACACTCTGTACTGCTGCTCCTTCTTGCAAGAATAAAAGAACAACGAAAGCCATTTGAAGACTTCTTTCATTTATTACAACTTCTTTATTAACAATTTTGCCGTGACAACCAAACCCAAGAGGCTGCGACAAAGATGACCACCACTTCCAGTGAGTATCAGAGACAGCTGAGATCATGAAAGCGCTGTGGTGTTCTGAGTAAGACAACAGAAGAGTACTGACTTTGTGATTGTTCAAGCTCTTCTCATTTAAATACACAACTGGTGCAGCAAGAACAAATATTCAACTTGTTGGTGTAGAGTCATAATCTGACTTTTTTCTGTCTTATCTTAGACTTATTATCTATTTTGTCCAAACTGTATCATTATTTTCTTTAACTTTTTTTTACTTATTTATTATTTTTTACTTCTCATTCTTCCATTTTTAAAGTTTCTTGTCAGGCTTTTTGATGCAGGACAGTAGATCAAGTTGGAAATAGGGATACGAGACTTTACAATGAAGTGCTGGGAAAGTAGCCACAGGTCGGAGTCGAACCTGGGCCACCCGCATGGAGGATGATATCCTCCGTACATGGGGGGTTCGACATTACATCAAGGCTATTTAGCATCCCGCCTACTTCCTCTTTTAACTTATTATGTTTTAAAAATGCTTCTGTAATATTTTAAAAAAAATGTCTTTGGGAAAAACTTACAAATACCACAATTGGGCTACATGGTGGTGCATTGGCTAGAAGTGTTCCCTCACAGCTAGGAGGTTCCCGGTTCAAATCCCCGTCCTCCAGGAACCTCTCAGTGTGGAGTTTGATGTTTTCCTCGTGTGTGGGTTCTCTCCGGGTACTCCGGCTTCCTCCCACAGTCTAAAGACATGCTCGTTCGGTTAACTGGTGACTCTAAATTGTTTGTAGGTGTGAATGTGTGGCTGGTTGTCTGTCTCGATATGTCAGCCCTGTTATTGACTGGTGAACAGTCCAGGGTGTAACCCCTCAATGACAGCTGGGATCGGCTCCAGTCCCCCGCGACCCTGAATGAGGAAAAGCAGTCGAGATAATGGATGGATAGATGGATATTGTTTTACTTGGAAATTATTTTTAAGGAAAATGGGAATATTTTTTCATTGTACGTTACAGAATTCGGACCTCTGCCCGTGATTCTCCTGGGCGTCGGCCTGCTGTGTGTTCTTCAAGCAAGCCTCAACATCGCTCTGAGACTTCCTCTCAGTAAGCCTTCTTTTAAAGGTAAATCATCCAGCATGATTTTGCACCACCATCCATCTGCTTCATGAAGCTTTAAAGTGTCATGAAGCTCCTTTTTTTAGTTTTATAACCTTCTTTATAACTTGTTGGTTTACTCCCATTGCTCATGCTCAGCAGTGAACAACACAAAGACAAAGTTAGCAACAAGCTGAAAAACAAAGTGGAGCATTTGGCCAAAGATTCAGTTGTGTCTCTCAGTAAAGAGGACCAAAAATGAAAAAGAAAAATCATGTCATATGGACATCAAAATCTATATCCTTTGATGCCAGAATCTCAATAATAAAAATGATGGTATCACCTGAAGTTAACTTCCTTGCCTCTATGCTTCCTCTGAATCCACTGATTGGATACTGGGATAAATTACAGTTTAATTACCGGTTTTATTTGGAACAATAAAAGACCAAGGATTAAACTTAAAACTCTTCAAAAAAAAAAATCAGCAGGAGGATGGGGGGGGGGTCCCTAATTTTAAACTGTATTACTGGTCTTTCGGATCCCACAAATCTCACATCTTGGCGCTCTGTAGAAGACAATTTAGTATTTCCACATAGACTACAAGACTTAATTCATTCAGAAGTCCCTCTCAAACAAGCGATTTGGTACTTTAATTTCAAATGTTGTACAAGTTAGTAAATTTTAACAGAGTGCATAAGCTACCTTTCTTCACCTCTGGCTATGTGTTACAATACCAGTTAACTTATTTAGCTTTCCCAATGAGTAGCTTCAGATAAAGAAATATAAAGAAAACAAAGACCCCAAAATATGGCAGTGGGCTTAAAGGCTTTAAATGCGATTTTTTGATCCAGCAGATGTCGCCCTTGAGCACCAGCATGAAACCACTCGCGGTGCATTGTTGTGTTAGCATGCTAATGCTAGCGATCTTTATTATGCTCGCATCTTCACACTGCATGTAAATTTACCCGAAATTACCGTGATCTAGAAACACTTAACACATTAAGCAGTGAGTACAGTATGTTATTGTTCTTTTCTCTAGTCCCTCAATTAAACAAATTTTATACGTGAGGGGAGGAGTCAGCTGGCCATCCCGGCGATGTCAACAAACTGATGATAGGACTCAGAAAACTTGGAAAACATCACAGACAGTGGGACTCGGGTGTTACACTCATTGTAGACAGTCATTACTCACAGAGTTATTTTCAGAGGATATACCGTAAAATCCGGTGTATAAGACGCACTTTTAATACCTATTCTTTTGTCTTCAAAGTTGGCTGTGTCTTATACATTGGTGCAACCAATATACCAGTACAAAATACTGAAACGTGACATCTTTACCGCGGGTGCAGCAGCCACTATCACTGTGACCTGAAGTGATTCAAAACCTATCCCCATTCATTGTGTATTGAAAGCTGAGTGCACGCTGTGCTGGGAAAGACAGTGACACAGACCAGGCTGGCTGCGCAACTTTCACATCTTTTCTCCCTCATGAGGTGATAATCATACATTTACAGAAAACAGAGGTATATTGTTCCGTAAATAAACCTTGTGGAGTGATCTTTTGATTGAAAGAGTCCTATATTAAAGTTAAATAGTAACAAGCGGAGTCGGGCAGCGTGACTTGCAAGCTAGCAGGACTGTTCCTCTGCCAACTTTCCCTGCAGCAGGCTGAGAGCTCAACTACCGTACTGTAGCTAGTAGGAGCACAAACTCCCGGAAGTGAAAACAGACCGAACTAAAAGAGCGACACAGCTGTACAGAAACTGCACGTTGTAGACATCGCTGAACACAATATAAATCGTCACGCAGGAAAACAGTTTCAACTTTTTTTTCTCTCGAAGAGACCTTAAAAACAGGGTGCGTCTTATACACCGGTGAGACTTATATTTTTCCGGATTTTACGGTACTTGATTTCTATTACATTTATGTGTGAAAAATCGCATATAAAGCCTTTAAGCTATCGATAGAAAACAGAAAACAAAACCTGTTAATTACTGATTCAACAAACAAATATTCTGAAATGTTACTTACATTTCAACAGTTTTCACAAGACCCTCACCTGGAGCTCCCTGAAGATGACACCGTCTGTTACACTGTTAATCCTTAAAACAAAATACAATAAGTGGAAACTCTGTACTCGTTCATTCTACAAAGTGCTTTTACATAGGATGCTAATTTAAGCTAGCCTCATTTACCTTGAGAAATTAAACACAGTACTCGGCAGCTGGCGCCCGCAATCCCACTGCATCCGACCTAGTAGTACCTAAAACAAACCATCTTGTTACCAAATGGACATACAACGTTTTCTACAGTGATATTTTGCAAGATATATAATGCAGTTTCAACATGTTTTACTTACTACTGTCTCATACTTTTCACAAGGATAACAGTGCCGTCAACTCTGGTAAATCCCCAGATTCTTCGTGTGCAATGTAAACAGGAAGAAAGACCATGATGCACTTGGCGAAGTAACCTTGTTGCTACTCAATACTGCCACCTAGCGATCAAAACTTAAATCTGTCTGTGGCGGCCCACTATCAATCTAAAACTAATTTCTATGACTTAATGTCACATGCATACAAAAACAACACAGAACATGTACATTTGATCTAAACCATCATTTAACATTTTGGAATTATAACTAAGTGGATAAAATAGATTTAAATGACTTTTACCACCCGGTTACAAATATGTACTCTGACAGTCTGCTCCTGAAATCTTCATGAGTTGCCTGTTCACATATTTTTACAGTCTATGGTTCACACACGCACCTCACAACGGGAAACCATCCAGTCTCAGGAGGCGAGACATGACAAAAAAAAGTAAAGTGTATTGACAGTTTTTGCCTTTATATCAATACAAGGTGTTTTATACGAATTCAAAATATAGATAATGGATGGATGGATATTGTTTTATTGTTTTTATTCACATTTTTAAGGAAAATGGGAATAACTTTCTATTGTATGTTACAGAAGCCGGACACTTCCGTTTGATTCTCCTGGTCGTCGGCCTGCTGTGTATTCTTCAAGCAAGCCTCAACATCGCTCTGAGACTCGCTCTCAGTAAGCCTTCTGGTAAATCATCCAGCATGACTCTGCACCACCACCCAGCTGCTTCATGAAGCTTTAAAGTGTCTTGAAGCTCCTTGTTTTAGTTTTATAACCTTCTGCACAACTTTTTGGTTTACTCTCATTGCTCATGCTCAGCAGTGAACAGCACAAAGATAAAGTTAGCACCAAGCTGGAAAACAAAGTGGAGCATTTGGCCAAAGATCGAGTTGTGTCTCTCAGTAAAGAGGATCAGAAACTAAACAAAAATGATGTCATATATACTCTGACAGTCTGCCCTCATCTTCATGAGTTGCACAACGGGAAACCACCCCTCTGGGGAGGTGAGGGCGGAGTCTCAGGAGGCGAGACATGACGAAAAAAAGTAATGTATGATGCTATGATGACAGTTTTTGTCCTTATATCAATGCAAGGTGTTTTCAACAAATTCAAAGTATTAATGATCAAGTGGAAGATGCCACTTGCATGCAGAAGAGTTTGAGCTGCTTCGTTCAAGCAAGGCAATTTCAGCGGTGGCTAACCAGTCACATGATATAAATACCATCAGCTCAGCCCGCTTGCTCAAGGTGATGTTTCTTGAATATTTCCTGCGTTTGTACATCAGCTCATCCTGACTTTACCCTGAAATGTTGCAAGTGTGGTAGTATTAAAAGTCCAGGTATAGTTGGAGTAAAACATTTTGTCTTTTCCGTTCACACATGCAGCTCACCCTGAAAGTTATAGGGAATTAAGGAGTTTTGTGCAATTGTGAAAACAATATGGAGACTACACCATTTAATCGTGTTAGACACATGACATTTTGTAATCACAGTAGCACTTATTGCTGCACTGTATGACGTAGCTGTGTGCAGTAATCAAATTCTGACCATCATTTTCAGAATGAACATCATGCTGTACTGAGGGAGACTCAAAACTAGAGATTAAGACCATGAAAATGGGAATAATTTTCTTTTGTATGTTACAGAATTCAAACACTTGCGTGTGGTTCTGAGCGTCGTTCTGCTGTTTATTCTTCAAGCAAGCCTCAACATCGCTCTGAGACTCTGATCTCAGTAAGCCTTCTGTTAAAGGTAGATAAGATAAGATAAACTTTAATGCCCCAATGGGAAATTTAAAGTAAATGACTAAAACCATAAATATGTAATACTTATTATGTTATGTTCACAGGCTGTAAACATGTTTATTTCTGCTGTAAAAATTGACATTCTAATGTAAATCCTGTTTACCCAGAAAGAAACGACTGCAATGAGAACAGCAAATGAGTCAAAAAAGCTGCAGCATGTCTCTAATTCACACCAGGATCAGTTAAAACAAATATTAAAAAACGATCTTTCTTCTTTTTGTAGGTTGCAGTGGGTGAGTGATGGAGCGTCCGGAGGAGAAGACTGTGGCGACCTTCACACAAGGATCACTTTCATCGGCTTGAACGACTTCAGCTGCAGCGCCACATCCCAGTGGATTTGTGAGAAAAGGTTACAGTAGTTTGCACTGAGTCATGGTGTGTAACACACAGTCAGTACTAAGATGTAACTGTATCATTGCAGGTCATAACATCTGACGTCTCTTTGAACTCTTCTCGTTCTTCTGTCTCCTGTTTCTTTATAATAAAATCTTTAGGCTCAAATATTCAACAAGCAACACAGACCTCTGTTTTCAATGTAGGAATCGTTAAGATACGGGGTTTCTTTCTTTTATCATTTCTGTTTCTCTTTAATGTCTTTCTTTCTTTTCTGTTACTTTTGCCCTTGATGTATCAGGTGAGACATTGTTTGGATGTCATTAATATTTAATTCATCGTCTAACAAGATCAAAGTGATTCAGACTTGAATTAACCCATTAATGATCGGCTACTAAATTTAATACATTAAGTCCCACCGATTTTTTTTTCTGTTGTGGCTGCTGGTTAGCTGAAAATACATGTGGCTACAATAAATGGGAAACATTTTTTGTGATAGCATATTTATCATGCCCTAATTGGTAGAAAAAGTTGTTAATCAATAAAAAAAATCAATAAATCACATAAAATACTTCTACACTCAATTGCTGTGTTAAATATCCTATTGGCACTTATTCAAAACATATATTATTGTAATTTAAAGGTCACATATTATGCAAAGTATACATTACCATGTTTTTCTAACACAAATGTCCCTATAGTCTGTCTACAAACCCCCCAATTATAAGAAAGGTCCATCATTTATTTTAAATTATTTTAAAGTAATAAAACCAGAAAACCTTTATGATGATTTAAAGCCTTTAGTGTGAGAATAATGAAAACAAGTACTTGTGAGAACATATGATAACCGATGATGACTGTGTTGATGTGTTATAATATGACTGTGTGAGGCATTTGCTAAAAACAACCTAGCCCACGAATTTCCTGTTAAGCAGATGCCTATGCATGAACTTCTGCCTTTTTTTTTAATTAAGATACAGACTCGGTCTCAACTTGGTTTACCACAAATCTGCTCTACAACAATTGTTCTATATCCATCCTTCGCCTTTGAATACAATGTATAAAAGCGTGTTCCCTCTTAGCCCCCTTTGAGCTTCTCTGCAGACTGCATGACACTCTGTACTGCTGCTCCTTCTTGCAAGAATAAAAGAACAACGAAAGCCATTTGAAGACTTCTTTCATTTATTACAGAATTCATGTTATGTTACAGAATTCGGACACAGCTGCACAGAAACTGCACATTGTTGACGTTACTGAACACAATATAAATCGTCACGCAGGAAGACAGTTTAAACTTCTTTTTTCTCTCTAAGAGACCTTAAAAATAGGGTGCGTCTTATATACCGGATTTTACGGTAATAATTAAGAAAAGTAATGAACAGTGCAGATACAGCTACACATCTACACACACACTCATACATACATATAACCAAGTCACCACTTACAATTATCTTTCTAATTTGAGTGGTGTTTGGCCTTGCAGAAGCTTTTTATTTTTGCCTTCACGCTATACGATGCAAGATGTTTATTATTCAAACAAAATATGGCTTGGTGTGTTAGGGCTTCAAGACAGACAAATCTGTGTCAGGATGGATGGATGGATGGATGGATGGATGGATGGATGGATAGATAGATAGATAGATAGATAGATAGATAGATGAGCTCAGTTACAGATATCACCTCTCACACACACACACACACCCACAGACACAGATGGAATTTCACGCTGCTCAGGGTTTTGCATTTTCCTCTGTGGCAGAAATGGAAGCATCATCACTCATCAGAGTCAACACCTGTCACTCTGTGGTTTACTCAGGACACACCCGGGCACTCGGTCAGATCACTCATTTACATACTGCACTCTAATAACGGCGTTATTTTTTATAATTTGTAGGGACCATTACATAATTGGTGCCTTAGCCCCCTTTATTTTTGGCATCCTGACCTGTTTGAAGTTCCTGGCATATTTATACCCAGCCCAAGATTATAAACAGTTAGGTTGTATTGGCTCTCCCACAACTTTAATGGTCAAAAAAGGGTTCATACCATTTTAAGAAATAACTTCTTGAAACAGGCAATAAAAAAAATATGATTGTTATGATTGCTGACATTTTTGGATGGACTGTGTCGTACCTAACCCTAATGGGCCCCCCATGCGCATGGGCTCCAGAAAGCTTTCCCCATTTCCCCCCTTATGGGCGGCCTTGGCCATACCTTAGCGTTGCCAACCTATTTGCAAACCCGCAAATGGAATGAAAGTTCGGAAGGAGAGGGTGTAGGGATTGGTTTAAGAGTGGCCCTGCCTCCCTTTTGGCCAATCAAGTAACAGGCAGAGAGTTGGAGGCGGGCCTTAAGCCTCTTGCAATCAGCTACAGTGTACCTACCTGTAGGTCAAAATAGACACGCCCCTAAGTGTGCAAATCTTTGACAACCCGTTTGTCCACAATAAAATCAAAACAGATGAGTTTCTTAAAAATGACTTTGCCAGAACTAACTGTTGCATAATGCTCATTCACGTTGTGTTGTGGTGTTCCCTGCTTCCCTTCTCACCCCCCAGAAATAGAACTTCTCTTTCTTCTTAACATGTTGTTCTATCTTCTTTCTCTTATGCCACACCACCTGTCTTCCCTCTCTCTGGTCCCCCTAAGCTTCCCCTTTCCTCCTCTGATTCAGCAGTCTAATGTAACTGAAGCCTCTGAAGCTGGGACTTGTGACCCAGTAATCCCCACCATCCAAGGCCGAAGCCTGGACGCCTCCTGGCAGACCCACCACATGAAACTGTAATAGCTGCGGTTTAAACATTATAGGGATTCAAATGGGGCATTAATGTGTTGTACATGTAATACTGTCATAAAAATAATCATAATAATCCATACGACACAGCTCGAGCCTGCTGGTCGCTCTGCATCGAGTCGTATTAATGTAGATGCTCTTCATCCGGGTGTGAACTATTTCTGTGGGTATGCATTTCTGACAGTTTAGGGGGGGGTAATAAAAATTCCTCTCAGTGGTTCCATGTGTCTGTGATACAAGGAGAAGGAGGAACGCTGTGTATGAGTGAGATGCCAGAGAGGGAGCAAGGTCAGAACACTTCGAACTTGATCCGAGCCGGCTGCACGCAGGGCAGCGTTCAGTGAACTGATTTTGGAGGCAACACCACATGTTTTCGACTATATTTTTTCTTGGGTCTTATTTTCATATCCTTCCCTTAAAGCTTTTATCGCTGGATCTCTGAGGGAGGTGATCCTGGTACAACTTGGTCTGGAGATGCAGAAGACCAACAAGAAAAAGCGAGCTCAGAGGACCAGAGCGACCCTCCCGAAAGCAGCTCATCAGTGAGTAACAGGGTGGAGTCAGGGACCGAAGATCCAGCTCAGTTTAGGAACATTAAGTCACCAAAATATGCAATATTTTGCCTCTGAAAGGTTTAATAGGAATACATATTTCAAATAGTTGTTAGATTTTACAGGGTTATTATCTCTGTGGTTCTCAACTGACCGAGTCCCAGGACCCTTCACCAACTCATTCATGAAAAACTGTGAGCCAAATGTTGGATATTTCTCAACCAATCAGATTTATTTCAGTAAAAATTGTGCTGTTTGGACCTCAAGCCGAACAAAACATGTGACAGAACAAACAAACGAACAAAAGAAACATTTTGTAAAAGTGCTTCTTAGACAATCGCAACTCGCCGAACCCATTTTTGGGTCCCGACCCACCAGTTGAGAACAACCGGTTTAAAGAACCATGTTGTCACTCATCCTCCTTATAACTGAGTGTATTACATGTAATTATGAGTGATTGTGTAGCTTATCCTTCTCACCTTCTGACCCACTAACCCCTCTGCATGCACTCCGAGGATAACCGCTTTGTCTAGAAGTCACAACTGAAAAGAGGATTTCTGATTTATTTTTAATTTTGTGACAAAGTTTAACAATTAATTTTTGCTTCATTATGAAGAAAGAGCTGTAGAGAAAGTGGTGGAACTGGGGTTAAAAAGAGAATACTTGACTTTTACCACATAAATGGAGTTCTTTCACTTAGTTTTCTTCTTGTTATTAGTACCATTTCAGGCACCGGTTCTCAACTGGTCCAGCCTCAGGACTCACCACCAACTCCTCAATAAGAAACCACGTACCAAATATCGAATATATTTCAATCAATCAGATTTATTTAATTAGAAGTTGGTGCAGTTTGGACCTCAGACAACACAAAACATGCGACAGACCAAGACGTAACAAAACAACTAGTGTTAAAAGTGCTTCACAGACTTTATGACATTTTTTTTCTCCTTGGACACATTCATGACCCACTGAAAATGGCTCCACGAGCCACTTTTGGGTCCACGACCCTTCTGGTTGAGAACCACTGATTTAAGGCAACGTAAAGGCAGCATGCAGTAACTATATTTCGAGGTATTTTGAGGAGATCAAATCAGGTGTCATGTTTTTGTGCATAAAAAGTTACCTGATGAAAAGACCCATACAATCACATACCTTTAACCCATTCAGCCTAGTAATTAAAAACACTTCATAAAAGTTTTACTCTTAATGTAATAACACCGTTCAGGCTTTTAGGGTAATTTGCTTGCTGCATGAACCCAAATATATAGGTGAATATGGGTAAAGTGGGACACTTTCTGAAATTCTGCCTTCTGTGTCGATTTTTAATTATGAGTTATCTTTAAAATCCCCTCATATTATACTATTCTAAATAGCTTAAGACCTCTACTATACTATAAAAAGAAAAGAGAGAGAAATATTAAAAACTGGACAGATGGCTCTTCCTCAAACAAATATTGACCCTAATAGACAAAAATTTCCCTCGGACTATTGGCAAAGTGGGACACCTATAATTGGTAAACTGGGACACTTAAAACACATTCAGTTTTTTTTAAATTAAAAACACTAAATAATATCAATAACAACAATTATCACTTTTAAAATAATTAATTAAAAAAATTAAATAAGGAACCTTCATAAAAATCTTATAGATAATTAATTACACATGCTAAATTTAATCACAAACACAGGCAGCAAACAGTCATCAGCCCCTGCCTATAGGTGAACATAAACATCCAGTGTAGAGTCAAAGAAAGCAATGTAGAAAAGTGAGAAAACATGTAGACCAAGCCAGGATCCAACTGAACAACTAATTCAACGTTAAGTTTGATAGGACAAACCAGCGGAAAAGCATGAGTCAAAATTAATGTGACTGTGTTTGATAGCCTAAGTCACTTATCGAAACAACCATGGCATCCTGGCATTTTGTTTTATTTTTATTTATTTACACATTTCTCTTCTGTCTCCTTGCCCTTCTCATTTCTACCATTGGATTCTGAAATAATATTATCATAGTAAGCATTATTATGTCATCCTGAAGTTGTTAACTAGCCTATAGTTAACTATGTTAACTATAGCCAATAGCTATTTATTTTTATATCTGTATGCTACTTTTGCATGTTAGCAGTAAGCAATTAGCATTAAAGTAAATACAAATTTCAGTAAATACTTGGTTAATACTTGGCTAGCTAGCTAGCTAATTTTGTGAAGAAATGTTAAAAAGGCACTACATTTCCCCATTAAAATGACTTGAATGGCTGTCCCACTTTACCAATATTGCACTGTCCCACTTTGCCAATAGTGTATTGGTTAACTGGGACAGTGTCAAAATATACTCAATATGTCAAAAAAATAAATAAATAAATTAATTAAGTTGATTTTTAGTTATGGAAGTATTTACATGTAAAGAAAAACATGATTAATCTTAACTGTCCCACTTTACCCATATTCACCCATGTTCCCAAGAAGTCAAGGGCCGTGTTCCCACTTGACTTCACACTTGACTTCACACTTAACTTCTTATTTTGGGCGAGAAACCTTTTTCTTGTCAACAATGGTTGAAAATATTACAAATGTATACACGTGAAAGTATACACTACCAAACTAGTAGCCCTGAAACACAAGGCAGGTGGTAAAAATGTTTTACTGGCATTGGTATCCCCAGCTTTCAAAAATACATGAATTACAATCAAGTAAGCCCAATTTTTTATTTCACTATCACTCGACCTCATCACGATCCTGCGTTAGATCAAAATACAAATCTGCTGTCCTTCTCCACCCTTCAGTATATCTGAGTCATGTGGGAAGCACCATGTGTAGTCTAACACCTTCCTCTGGCCTTCTGCCACCACGTCGTCTGGTCTTGCACTATTCCTTGTCTTTGGCGCCCCTCCATCTGGGCGGGCGCCTCATGTGTCTAAAAACAACTTGTGACTGTGACACTACATGCACACTTTTTCAAACTGAAGATTTCAATTGTTTGCATGCACTGTAAATACGTTCATTTTTATTTAATACATTTGTTTAAAACTTTCAACAGTTATGTTACTCAAAATGTTAATTGGACTTGAGCTTATATATTTATTTTCTAGTCTTCAGACTACTCAAAGCGCTTTTACACCACATGTCACACCTACACATTCACACACTGATGGTAGAGGCTGATATGTAAAGTGATCATCAGAAGTAACTAATACCATTCATACACATTCATATGCCACTGATGAAGCAGAGGGAGCAACTTGGGGTTAAGTATCTTGCCCAAGGACACATCGGACATGTGGCTGCAGGAGCTGGGGGAGCTTCCGGTTGAACTGAGCCACAGCCTTCCGCATGAACCATCATGCATTTTGCTGTCATGTTGCTTTAACTGTCTACACAAACAACTTCTCTCACAGGCCAAACATCGAGAAAAAATATTCTGAGGCTGCAGGAGAGTGTGTGAGGCATTCAAGTATACAATAGAGAGGATGAGTCCCTTTGACCGTGCTGCTATAATCATTGTCAGCTTTACGATGAGCAGCCACTCAGGCCTGTCCTCAACAGACTTTCTGGGATGATGTGGTGATGAGACAAAGAATATAGCAGGTGTCTCACCTTACACACAGGAAGTGAGGGGGAGAGTTCACAGAGTTATGTACGATATTTAGGGTGAAAGGGCAAAAAAACAATGACTGCATGTGGATGAAATGTAGCTCTGTCAGGATGAGAACGCAGTTCCCAGAGAAGAACGCGAAACAAGAGTAAACTACTAATAGCTTTATAACCTAATGGGGGCATCTGCGTTTGATTATCCCTAGTGCTATATGCTTTGAATTTGAATTTATCTATTTAATAGGGCCAATGTAATTTAACATAGTTTAAATACAAAGCACCAGGTCATGGGGAAAGTATAGCTGCATCAGTGGGGTACACACTTGATATGAGTTGCAGGGCAGAGAGCAGTTTGACTTTGTTATTAACTCTAAACCCATGTTACTGCCTAACTCATCCTTAAAGGATTAAGGACTAGCCAAAAACAGGGCCATAAAACTCGAACTGGCTCCTAATGTGAGGACGAACGAGAATACTAACACGTACATACCAACTTCCTTCCCCCTCCTTCTTGAATTTGCTGCTTAGATGACCTGATGGCCTTGGCTGTTCAGAGACATGCCAGCAGTTAAAAGGTCTATAAATCTTGGAGACACAAGTAGACAAGTTATGGAGGGTCCCCGAAACAACTTGACCTTCAGAGGGGAACAGAGGAAATATTTTGATGGTCACCGTTCTGGCATCTGGTGCTCATGTGTTTCATACATTTCTCCTAGTTATGATTGACTCTCAAAATAATTTTTCTTTGACTGACACAGCCAACCACCTGTCCCTGAAAGATATCACAGAATTCAGCTTTTACAAACCCTTGGCCTTATCTGTGTGTATGTAGACACATACAATATCTTATTAACAAACTTGCAGAAAACTCAAAAAATCCTCAAGTTTTTGACGTGAGCTGTAGTATTTATTTTCTGCAGAAAATCCGAGTGAGCTGATGTGAGAATGCAGCAGGATATAATCAGGAGAATTCACCTGACCGTAGAGTCAAGGTGATTGGTGCACGACCATAGACTATATGAACACGACCGGTATGATCTCCATGCATGTAATTAAACTACTGCACAATGCTTTCTGTTCTACAGTTTGTTCTTCTCTGCTCTTTCGTTGATATTGAGATTCTGTCGAACTACACATACTATCGTTATAAAGGCAAATAGTCCCATAATAGCATCTTATAGCGGACTCTGTTTCTTCGTCTGCCACTTCCTTCTTTTTTACCTCCCGTCTTTCCTCAGGAACACTCTGTTTTTGCTGTCTTCCAGAGTGAAAAAGGTCTCCCTGTGTGATGATTTCCATGGTGTTCAGAAAAGTCCACAACGTACAGCTTCTGTGCAGCTGTAGCTCTTATAGACTACCATCTATGTTCACCATAGACCCATGCTAGCTACAGTACAGGTAGGCTAGCTGGGCGCTCAGCCTATGAATTACTTAAAAACAGCCCACAAGCAAAACGCTGTGATTCGCACTGCCCATGTATCCCAAGACATTTTATGCAGCAAAGGGGATGCTTGTAATACACAATGAATGGAGGCAAATTTCCAGTCGGGTAATGTTGCATGAAGTGGGTGATGGTGGCACACTTGCGGTCATGATGGTGCATGTCTCTGGATTTAATACTGCTATGTTGGGAGCACCAGTATGTTGGAGGCAGCCAACCTTTTAGATGAAAAAGTCTTACAGTGTATGTTTCTTACTATAATGCGCTTCCTTAGAAATAGAAACACTGTACAGTTAGGACATATGGTAATTCCAGTTCAACCCATTTAGTTTCATGTTAAACCAAGACAAAAAAAGTTGAATCGACAATGCTTCCACATACCACTTCAGCAGACTTGTTTGTTTCCTGCATTTTGAGTAACATAGGGGGGGAAACGCCTATTTGCAGTACAATCCACAGATATATCAATAATAAGGAAAGTTAGGAGCATCTCAAACTCAGTTGTTTGTTGTTTCATCTACTCTTCCTCTCTCTTTTTCTTCTATCTTGCATCTCTTCCTTTGCCTTCAGTAATTCCTAAACTGGTGGGTCTTTCCTGACAGTACAGTTTGTTGTTGCACAGCTCTCAAAACCAACACCTGATCCAGATGATCTAATTAAGTCATTAATATGACTCAGCACAGGAATGGAGTCTGGGTGTAGAAACAAGTATCAAGTGGACCGAACATGAGGGCTAATGCACAGCATGTGGTCCATCCTGAACATGGCTAAATGTGTCCAAGTGTTTGCAATGACAGTGATTAAATATGGAACCCAAATTCACCAATCATCTTAGGGTCACTCCTGGGAATGTTCTGAAATTGGAAAAATATATGCACACTCCAGTTTACCTTTTTTATTTAAACTAGAGAAATACTGACAAGCTCAACTGGGTTTGAAATGATATCAAACAAAAAGTTCATGTGTCTACACTTTGTATAGCTCAGATTACGGGGCTGCATTGCAATGGTCAAACAGGCTTGTGTGTGTGTGTGTGTGTGTGTGTGTGTGTGTGTTTGTAATAGGCAAGGACAGCGAGAAACTCAAGCTGAGTCCTGACTGACATTAAGTTATTACCCAAGCTCATCAGCACATGAATAAAAGTTCTCTCTCAGTGGCTGGTTGCTAATAAAGGTCAACCTTTGACATTCAGGTTAAGACAGGCCAGCAGTGCAAACTCATTACAGAAGCAGATGACCAGGTTGCTGTTTGATTACATTCTGTTCCATCCATATCCTCTTCCTTCTTTAAATAACAGGCACATTATGTCATGTTGGAGTGTGACTGGCAGCTGGGAAGGACCCAAATGCAGAAGTGCAGGCAGGAAAGCAATAAGGAATTTCAAAGGCAAAAAGTACCGCAAGGCAAAACAGGAACAAAGCTAACGCGTCGTAGAATCATTTTTTTTTGCCACAAATGCTAGCAGGGAAAAATTGGAAACAAGGCTGAGCAGCACTATTTCAAAGTCAAATATCCAGCTTTCAAAAAGGAATTTCCCCGTAGGCCGCCAATGTAAAGGTGACGTCTGTAAAACTGTTTAAATGAACATTAATCTAAGAGTCCAAAGAAACACAGCTCTGGAGCTAGCTGGCCAGCCTTCCCAAGGTGTCATAGGACTTACTGGACAAAACACTGGTGGAGGCTTGACAACCCTGTTGATGTCTTTGCACATATAGGCACCATGAGGTAAAGTAGGTTATATCTGCGTTGTCACTACCTGAGTGACTGGTTTTCAATCACGTCAGGTTGCGTGCATGAGCACTTATCCTCTTGTTAGGGCACAAGTACCTTTATTTGCACGTTTTAGATTGGTCGGGAAAGCATTTCCAAGATGGAGATAGCCATCGTTTGGCTTCAAAATTCCTGTTCAGAAACCAATGAGTGACATCACTGAAACTACATCCTTTTTTTATACAGACTTTGGTGAATATGGTCTGGTGATTTGGTCAGTGGAACACAGATTCACTGCACCTCTGGTAACAAAGAAACTAGTCATGCTGATTCTAGTGGAATTTATATTTTGATTAAAAATAGTATTCTTAATGCCAAATTAACCATGCGGCTCTAGCTTGTTTGATATTCATATTTCATTCCCATTTCAATTAAAAAATTAAGTGTTCCGCTTGCTTGCAGAAGAAAACTATCTTTGTTTTTTAATGACTCCCTCCCCAGAAAATCTACCTTTCAGTTTGCCTCAGCCAATCCTTCCCTGCACTTTCCATCTGTAAGTCTCCCCTCCTCCCAAACACAAACAAACACAAATGCTCGTAATTTCTGCACCCCTTCACATCATTTTGTCACCTTGTTTCCTTCGCCTTCACTGCCAGTTAATCAGTCTCCCCTTGCTGGCTTATCACAGTAATGACAGGCTAACCTCCACTCAGGCTATTTGTGGAGTGTGTGAGTGTGTGTCTGTATTGATGATGTTTGTGTGGCCCACATTTATTTACTTAACGTTATTGACACAAATTTAACACAAACATATACATTTTCCTTTTTCTTTACATCTATCTTTATCTGTAGCCAACTTAAATAATAAGATATTTGTCTGATTATATTATGAACTGATTATGAACTGATTCTCAAATCCTACACTGTTCTGATTTTTAAGATATAGATTAAACACAGATACACTCAGATTTTGGAAATTTGTGTATTCCATATCATGTTATGAAATACAAACATAGATCTTACAGTTCTGAGTGGAAATAGGCCTATAATAACTTTTGTCACTGTGTCCAGGCAACCAATCTGTGTTACATTCCTTCTTTTAATATTCAGTAAAATTTCAGTAGATAACAAAAATGATTTATTATTTATGAATTATTATTTTGAAAGGAGAAGTTTTGCTCAATATGAATGTGTTTGCTCTACACTGCAGAGGTAAAATAGCTAAAAAGACCTCTCCCTGCCGAAAAAAAACACAAAAAATCTGATTGGCCACCACAAAAGCCTTAACAAAGATTGGCTAATTGCCTTTTCAGGACTTCTATTTGGGCTGTGTTGGCTGTGTTTCTACCGCATGCTAGCAAAGGCTAACCACTGTTTTTTGGCAAATGTCAGACCAACAGAAAGCAGGCCAGCTCCTTTGTTTGGGAACAAGGTTTATCTGCTTGGCATTTCAGCTCATACTTTCTGTTCTTTGTGGCTACATCTGGGTCTGTCATATTTGTCAATTTGAATCGCATCCAATCGCTGAAAGTGTCCATTATGAAACTCACCTGCATGCTTTTATTGGCTGGGGGAAACACACCAGCTCCTCATTTAGAAAAGTCCTGTTTCAACCAAAACAGGACTTTTCCACACATGTATGGAGGCTCATAAGTGATGACTGTGAGGTGTTACTTTTCTATATTTCATTTTTTAGGAAAACGCTACTGGCAAATAAATGTTACATAGAGTTGGACCATTTGAAAACTTTAATTTATTAATGATTCATGTTTTATTTGATAGGGACACAATATACATGGACAAACTGAAAACAGCCATCCAATGAAAGTATCATGTTTATAATGTCAACACCTGCCCCCCGAAGGGCTTTTGTGTAGATAACAGATTAAAACAGTAATAAAAGAAAAAGAAAAAGTAAACTGGATATGGCATATCAGCACACATTTAGCTGTGACACAGCTAGAAAACATTAAACATCAGTACAACTCTGTTGCTGAATATATATCACTGTCTTGCCATCACTACCATAAATAAGTGAATCCAAAGATTAAATCTTGTGTTAATTCTACATGAAAAGGTGATCACTTCAGTTTTATAATCTCTAATGGCAACAGTTGAACTAATTTAGGGCCACACAAGCTATCACTTCCAGAAGTGCGTGTGTGTATCATCTTCGTCACATGCCAAAACTGTTGCTTGCTCATCACATGCTCTATCATGCTCTGTATTTTCTCTCTGTCCTCTCTTCATTCCCGTCAATCAGGCAGTTTTCTCCATTGATCTCGGGCCAGACACATGCCAACGTCTCTTGGCTCAGCATAAAAACATTATAATAATATATGTCCAGGAGCAGGGGGGCTATAGACGTTGATGGAGTTCAATTTATGACTGACAAATGTTTCTCTCACCTCCTCCATCATTCGAGTTGAAAGAGGAGATGAATACTGTGGACAAGCGAGTGTCGGTGTGTGTGCAGTATCCAAGTGATATTCCACACGCGATATACTGGAGCTTAACAGTTCTGCTGCTTTGCAATTTAACAAGTACAAGAAAAAGTATCAAATCAAATAAATGTATTTTTTATTATCAACATAGTTTCTAAAAGGACCAAAACCATAAAGCCCTCACTGAGCCTGTATATGAGATCAGCACCCAAACACTATTACTGAAACATGTAATAACGACTAAACAAGGCACAAGACTGGGAAATACAGTACATCGACGTAGTTATAGTGATGTCACCCATTGTTTTTTGAAGAGCCAACAGCGGCGGTCGCGATATTGGAAATGCTTCTTTGCTCAATTAAGAAACAGGCAAAGAGGTGGAGCTGAGGCAGGACTTTAGCCTCTGGGAAAACAGCTATGCATCCAGTCAACTTGACCACACCCCCAATTATGCACACTTTCGAATAACTCTTAGCCTTGATAAGATAAAAATGGTTGAGTTATTAAAAAACGTCACCACCCTGAATAGTGGGTACCATTAAAGCAATGGCTGACCTATTGATACCTTCTCAATCTCGGTGTTGAAAAATGAGGTAAATGCTGAAGTGCAAACAACTGCAGTTCCTTGAGTGTCCACTTGGGGCTGGCTGCAAAAGCCAAAGCCATTAGGTCCCATATAAAATGTTAATATCTACAGTAGAATTAAGCATATTTCAGCCTGGGACAACTAATGGATTTGGTCGGAATAGAGTTCTGCACAAATTTGCATAATTAGGGGTGTGGATGAGTTGACTGACAGGTGTGCTCGGAGGCTTAAGTCCCACCCTGACACCTAGTCTTTGCCTGTTGCTTGATCAAGAGGGCCACAAACTGCAGTCGAATGTGTCAAATGTATTTTTTTAATCAATAAATACCCCCACCATTAATTGCTTGTTTTCTATGGCTGAATTAGATATAAAACTCAGGAAAGGACTTGCTAAAACTCAGTCAATTTTGTAACGGAATTTACATTTTAATTTAAAGCTGGAGTATGCAACTTCTATGAGACTCACGTGAAAGCAACTCTGCTCCGCTTTGTCTGCTTCCTTTTGAATGTGCGCTGCTGATAAACACTAATTTCTGGAAGTCTTGGAACACTTGTAGATTTTCTCGGTGGCGTTATCATTCATAACCATTGCCGATCACAGGTGAAGTACTTTGTTACTCACTAAAATGATCTAGCATGAACAATTTGATCATATAACCGAACAACAAACAGTAATTATAATATGAATTATCTTAATATGCTTTTGCTTACTTCTATAAGGGCCATACTAAGCAAAGCATATTAAGATCATTATTCATGTTCAATCTTTTCAGCAGAAATTAGTAAGGCATGAGTGAAAACTCTTAGTTTATGGCCTTTAAGCTATAGACTATAGTTATGTACAATTATGTACTAATAGTTGCTTAATAAAGACTTAGAAACAGCCACTATGCTCCTAATTAGTTTTCTGAAAGGCAACTCGTTAATGGTGAAAATTGTGACCTTAATCTAAAGTGCTACCAAAAAAAAACTAATAGGAAAACAACAATCAAGGTCAGTGTGATTATAGACAATAACTGGAAACAGTAGAAAATTATTTTCCATTGCCAGTAATTCTCTAAAACCCAGAGAAAAGCTTAAGGAGGAGCTGTGGACATAAATAAGTCTTACATTTATTCATTATTAAAGAAGGGAAATGTGAAGCCTTGTTTGAATTGTTTTGATATTCTGGATTAGTAAAGTTAATTTAATATGTTTAAACTAATATAATGTTTTTCTTACTAATGGTAAAAGGCACTTTGACCCACACTCCAGCATAGTAGGTGGCGGTAATGCCCCTTTAACGCTCGTGACCACCCGTCATAGAACGAAGAAGAAGAAGAAGAAGACGACTTCCGGTGCGGAGTTGTACATGTCGTTGTTACTAATGGCGGAAAGCGGTTAAAATTTCACACGAAACACTGCGTGCTGAAAAGGATCAAGATTTTCCAGCCTGTCACAACTAAGAATAAACGCCAAGTCATTTTAAAAGGTATTTATTGACTGTGTTATGGACGAGTGTCCATATTACATTACATTACGGTACGGTCTATATTCCATAATGCTAACTTAGCTAACAGAGATATGTGAAAACACCCAAAATGGCAGAGTTGTTGTTTTGGTGATGGAGACATTATTCACGAACACATGATTCATCCTCTCATCATAACAGCTGGAGCTTCAATCAGACGTGGTCTGGTGGTTGAGTAGTTTGGTTTATGTGTAGCACATCACGAAGTAAATCTTAAGGAAGAAAATAAAGTTGTTTACTAATATAATATGAGTAATAATATGAGTATTAGCTGTTCATTTCGGGCTGAACAAAAGAAAAATCAGCTCTTGCATTTTGTCACAGTTTAAGTGATGTTGAATTAACTGGTGATACCTCAGCAGGCGCAGTTTGTTTACTATAGAGATAATAATCATGGTTGTCAGCAGGGCATGATAACTAAGATAACGGGGTTTTCTCCCAAAAAATGAGATTGCGATTCTCTCTCAGGATGCTCCAAACTCTTCTTCTCATGCAGTCTGATACTTATGTTTATGTACTTTTCCAATTTGTGCCTTTTCTGCACAACTTTCTGATCATGACCTAATCTCCCTTGTCGTGTCTTCTTCAAATCTCTTTCAGTATTCATTGGACACATATTCACACACTGATGAATGCATTCATTTAAAGTTGGCTGACATTTCCTGCAATGTGACTACTAGGCATGCACATCTCATTAGCTATGGTGAAACAGTAAATCGTTCTGTCCTAATCTGTAAACTGATCACAAGATTGTCATGTCTTTCCGCTCTATTTACAAGCTGTGCTTTATCATGCTGTCACAGAAAAATCATGAAACATAACATTCAAAACCATTAAAGCAGTGAGCTGCTGTCTTCAAGGAGCTGAGTACATGTAAGTGTGCATCTGCTGAAGGTTAAGAGTGCAAGAAATGGTCAAGTTACACTGAGAGCGCCCTCTGCTGGATTAAACTGCAAAATCCTTTAAACGGCCTGATGTGCTGATATAGTCTTAAATTGAATTTGAAGGGCACATTACCGTTGAATGTGAACTTTCTCCCCCAGGTTCGAATGGATGTTCAAACTTCAGATAAAACATGACAACCATGGTGCTTTCACACATCCCTCATAATGTATCTGTAGGCATTGTTTTGAACAGGCATCTCAAAATCACCTACATCTTCTTTCTTGAAGTTCATCTTTTTAAATTTACTCTGTCACTCCGTAAACTCTCTGTCTCTGAAGGTATTGATGAAGTCTTATAATTGGCAAGCAAGCAGCGTAGGATATTTTGCATTATTTTGATAGAAAACATGGGCCCTGAAAAACTGCACCTGCACAACATCTGCCAGATTATCACCAGTAAATTTGACACCCGTTAAACTGACACCGGACCTGCCTCTTACGATGAAACAGCAGTATACCAGTCCTGAAAATGCGTTTATCAAAAAGCTAAGTATGGGATTAACATTATAAACTTGTGCTCTCACAGTACAACATTGCCGTTGGACAGTGTTACCATGGACTCTACAGGAAACTACCAATCAGTAAAGAAGTTAAAACATGGCCAACTTTGATAGTCTACAGCGCTTGTATCAGACATAGAAGAAGAAGAAGACATTTTATTAATTCAGTAGTGCATTTGATGCTGAGAAAAAAAACCTTTTAACTGTACTTTCAATCATTAGACATAACCATAGCTACATTTTGATAATAACACTTGTAGGAATTTTACTTGTGTTTGTCTATTTTCACAGTGTTTGAGTACTTTTATTCTTGTCATCGCTGTATCTCATCCACCAGTGGCATACATTTTAGCCTATGAAAGCTACAGATTATACAGCCAATCCTCACAGCTGTATCAAGTCAACTCTTCGATATTGGTGGGTGATATTGCAAAAATATCATATCAAATTTTTTTTAAATTATAGGATCATGTTTTTATAGAAATTATTTTTCATGTCTATGGGCCTAACTCTTCAGTTTCAAAAGGAATGGGGGAATGAAAAATCCATTGCATTACTTACATTTGAGATGATCTGTGTGTGAGTAGGGAAAGCATGAAACAGACTAGCAAATAATGTGGTTTGGCTGAGAAACAAACTTTCCGAGACGTCAGTGGATAAGCAAAGAATGTGAACTGTAGACCATTGTACGATCTCTCAAAAATGTCTCGTATGCCAGATAAGCAGTTCAGCCCTCGTCGTTTCTTTCAAGCTTCACTAATTCAAGCTAATTAACTCTGAAATCTAGTTACATAGTTTACCTACAGAAGAAACAACTACCTCAAAGACTAAAAAGCTGACTTATAAAGCAGCTTCCACTATGTCTGAGATTGAACTTGACTCTCTACTTTCTAAATTGATGTTAATTGTCCGGGCCATATGGTTCATGCATGACAGCCCAAAGCTCATATGTAGCCCCATCACATTTTTAAACTTTAAACTACTCTCATGCTGACCTTGACTTTTCAGGCAGTAACAATATGTTTACCTGTAGTGCTCTTAATCAACCATCAGCTTGTTCGGATCATGAATGCACATTCCTGCTGAGTAAGTGTAGGAAAGATGTATCTTCTCTGTAACTTGATAAGCACTTTTAAAAGTCTGCTGTTTTTCACAAGAAGAAAAACTAAAGCTTGGGTGACGTGACCTTGTCTAATTAAATTCTAATGTAGAAGCTCTCTGTTTAGCGAAGATTTTATGCAGCAAATGTCACTCTTCATTAGAAAAATCTCCAAGAAGAAGCTGCCAAAACTTTCCAACTTAATCTCTGTGACCATGAGGGTCACTGTCAAACATTTTGGCGCATAGCAAACATTTTTATAGGCACACCTCTAGCTGTCACCTACCTTTAGCGACACAGATATCAGATTCAGATATACTCGCCCTGCATTTTTTATGCATTTGCACTGGAAATGGTTTGTCAACTGGCATGTTATATTATTCTCAGAAAATTTTTCATACTTCTATTTTGACTTTCGGTAATTGCTCTATTAACCGTCTTAACCAATACCATTTGATGCTTATCAACAAAAAAATGTCCTTGTTTCTTCTATGTATAGTTTTTTCCCAGCATGCACGCTCAACTATTCCCTTAGAAGGTCTATATTGCCGAAGGTAACTCAGCTTTGCTCTGTTAAATGTGGTCCGTCTGTGATGTTCTTTATGTCTGGATTTTATGCACAGTACTGTTTGACAAAGAACAAAGAACAGGGTGGACCCGTATTCTATCACTGTTTAATTGATACGCTGATAATTTTGACAAGTCTAAGATTTAGTAGATCTTGTTAAGGGATTAATAACCACCCATCCAGTCCAAAGTGGAGGAGGATAGACAACGAGAGAGGGTAGATTGGACACTGATTTTAAAAAAAAAAAAAAAAAAAAAAAGGCTTAAGGTTTCCATCACATGGGCCCTTGTCATGGGTGAAACTTTTTTCTGTTAGCCTCAGTCTACCTTAGATCGCCTATCCTTCTTATTTAGGCTTTGCAAACATTGCTAGGGCCATTTATTCAGGGTCTTTAGTTAAGTGTGACCATTTTGATGTTTGTTGTTTAACTTCCTTTATTCAAAGATAGGTAGACCATAGGGGATTGATCAGGGTTAAAATGGACTATGTGTTTTCTGAGTTTTGAAATGTACACATTTAGCAAAGCAGCCAATGTCATGTGTTGGACCAATTCCACTGCGTCGTAACACTGATTATGCACTTCAAGGCTAAAAAAAATCAGGCTGTACCCTAAAAGAAGATGAGAGGAATCATCCATCAAGAAGGTCCTCTGGTATTATGTCTGTTTAATCTGTCTGTTTTCGGTTTTTGCTATGTCACTGCACACAGAGAATAGCAGACTTTCAGCCTCGCAACTTGAGTCCCTAATTTACCAATTCTCCCCAGAGGGTTTCTGCTTAAAAAAGCATAAACAACATTTGAAGACTAAGAATAGTTTGATTGAATTCAATGTGCTATCAGTGCAATGTTTTTAGAAAAGTGTACAACAAAAATCTGACAAATCTGTGAGTCAGGTACAGCCTCACAAGAAAGTGTTGGTTTTCAAGCATTGTTATAGTTTTTCAATTTATATCAGGCTCAGAGAGTGTGTCTTTTTAGTGTCCAGAAAAAAGGAAATCCAGATTTGCTATTTGGGTGTTTATTGCTTTTCACTGAATCTGTGTTTTTGCATAATGTTGCTTTGCTTAACACCCCTGAAAGAAGACCCGGTAGGCACAGGGGAGAGATTTTGATGCTGACAATATTTCTTTATGCTTTGAAAAATTTTAAAGGGAAGAAACCACACAAAAGAGGACTCTGCCAACATGCTGTAAAAAAGTGCGCTGGACAAAGGACTGAAAGCTACCTTTTGAATTGAAAAGATAAATCTTGTTCATCTGTAATAGTTTATTTCTGCTTTTCACCTCACAGCCTTGCTGTGCGCACAGACAGTAATTCTTGCCTTGTTCCTACTCTTCGGTTGGAGCCCAGCGCAACATTCTCCATCGCCAACGGTACCAGAGGGACCCATTTCATATTTGGAACTGCTGCTAGTGCTGCTGCAGTAACAGCCCTCCGATTGGCTCAGATTGCGACTCAAGCGCAGGTTGCTCTCCAGCAGCTCGCTACTTTAGCGACCATTACTGTTGGCAACCAGTGTCACAACAACGGGATTGCAGTGGCTTTACCTCCTCATCTGGCCCTCCTCAGTCTTCTCAATAGACAGCAAGTGACAACTGTTGGATTTAACGTTGGCACAAACGCCAAAACTTATAGAAACACACAACCGTGTCTCTCTGCTGCAATGTATCACCATCACTCCCAGCAACAGGGGTCACAGTCCTTCTCAAATGGCCCAAGGCCTCCCCATCATCATCCACCTCCAAACCAACATCAGAATCGCCCTTCTGATATGCTCTCACAGGCGATGGGTTTCCAGTTTCCTCGTCCCACCCAGCTGCCAGATGAAATAGAGTCTGCCCTGGCTATCCGTGGTGCTAGGGACATGGACCACCGGCTCATGGACCACATGAGCCAACCAAACCAACAACAGAACCAAAGCTTAGGTTCTGGGATTAGTCAACATGGAAATTTTGGCTCTAACCCAATGACACTGAACTCAGATAATCAGTCTGCCCATCAGCAAGGAGTAGACTGGTCAAGCTACCAACCTCCAACCAAACTGTTTTCCGGTCCTGCACCACGTGGTGGTCATCAGACCCAACGTCACCAGGGGCCTCAAATGCAGCCTCAGAGCAGCCACGCAGGATCCAGCATCCAAAGTTGGAAATCCCCAAGTGACTCACAGTCGGCCCAAGCCCGACACCCACAAGGTGGTGGGGAAAGTCAAAGTCAGGGTATGTACACACCAGAAAGTGCAGGTAGTATCTTGGCAAGCTTTGGACTTTCAAATGAGGACTTAGAGGTGCTTAGTCACTACCCTGATGATCAGCTAACCCCTGATACTTTACCATTTATACTCCGTGATATTCAGATCAACAAGTCAGGGATTTCTGCTTCTACATCCTCCTTAACAAGTGGAATCCAAGAAATGCCGCTGCATCCTTCTCGCTCTGTGTCGGGGACTCGATCACGCACCCCAGAGGTGCCCAGCCTTCTTACTGTTACACAGACTGCCGGTAAAGTAATTGACTATGGTCATGCGAGCCGGGCAAAGGACGAAACTAGTACAAGAAAAACTTTCAAAAGGGAGCAGCTTTCAAGTGAAAGGACAGTTAAAATGTACCCATCTTCATTGCCTCCCTCATCAGCTCCAAAACCGGGAAAAGCTGAAAGGCGGCAGGTGCGTTTGGAACCTACTGAACCAAGCAAGCACGGAGATCAGGACTATCGCAGGACAAGTAGCGACGACCATCGCAAGAAAAATCGGTCACCTGGGAGAGAATTTCAGCCATCATCCAAGCCTCGTACACTAGACCGAGACTACAGGCGGGAAGCACTGAAACCTAGGCCCTTATCTGAAACCAGGAGTGAGGCTTCCTCAAGACGATCTCTCTCCTCTTCGTCCAGCTCAAAACCACATGGCAGCATCAAGAAGTTACCTACCCCCACCATGATAAGTGATTTCTCAGCTGTGTCTCCAAAGGTGTATCCCCATACCTGCTCACTGTGCCACACACAGTGTGATCAGGAAAAGGTGAGTGCCAACATGCCCTTATACCAGTATCTGAAAGGAATACCTTCACATATAAGCCTGCAGCCTCTCTTCACCAGGCAGTTGTCAAGATGAAAGTGATTTTGATGTATTTCGAGTAGTGTTTTGCTTATTTAGTTGTTCCCATCAAACAAGTCAGTAAACGATCGAGGTAACTTGTAACTAGCACAAATAATTGATTTAATAGTGAATGCTAAATGTCTAAATTCAAGGACAAGTGTGAGGTAGATTATGGAATATTTGATTGATTGGTGTTGCTACTTGCTCATCTTTGTAAAATTAATATTTTTTCTCACTTTAGTAGCTGTCAAAAGTGTTGAACAGGACTAAACAGACCTAGGACATTTTTTTACAGTCAAAAGGCGACTGTCTGGTGAAGTAAAATAGGACCTGCATTCAAACTATCACAGTGTCCTGAAAATTGCCAGAAGATTCATTTTCATGAGTTATTAACTAATTTAGATTCTTTAAGCCTGAGTACTAAGAGATAACTGATGAAGATTACTTATTTTTAAGTTGTATTACCGAAACAAACCTGAATAAGAAAAAAGTCCATAGCAGGGCTCATGGGTAACAGTTTAAAGTGGTTGCTGGGCTGGAGACCAGGTATCAACTTCGGTTGCCAAAAACAAAATGTTTGCCATTTTTTACTCACCATATACATTGTGGTTATAAACCAACTTAAAAATTGAGAGTGCTGAAATTTTTTGAAAGTATCATTATAATAATGGAACAAAATTTTTGTATTTTATCTGATGAGAATCTTTACTTTTTTAATTAATGGTGGTACACCAATGTGTATGAAACTACAGAAATTAATTACACGATGCATTAAAAATCAGCCTGGTTCTAAACCCGGGTTTAAACTGCCTCAATATAAAGTATAATCTGCAATATTACAAATTTGCATCTAGATGGTGTTTATCTGTGGCTATACATACAATCATAATGGTTAAAAAACTGTTAAAAATACATTTCCAAAGAAGACAGAACTATGTTTCTGAGTTTGGCAGTGATACCTGTTGAAACATACTCTTGGGTTCCCAAATACATTCCAGTGCACCCTTCCCTGGCTTTGGAGTGCAAAGCCTTTTTCATGTTTGAAATGGGTTTATGATTGCCTATACATTGGAGAAAACAAGCTCTGAAATGGTTTGTTTTCTGCTTCAGTGTCACAACATGAATTAGCTAAAGTTAATTGTCATTGGCCTAATTTGGCACATAAATCAAGTGTGGAGTTTCTCTGTAGTTGGTATGCTTGGATAAAAGGATTTAATAATCATTATTACATTCAGCCGACATTTTCTTTGTAATGACTTATGTTGTCCTTAATAACTTATTGTAATAACTGGAAGGTTTGAAGGTTAAAGCTTTGAACCTTAACGTTATTTGAAATGTTTATAACTTGATGAACAAAGTTCCCATTTATTCATGTCTATTATTATTTTCCCCCCTTTCATTGAATAGGAAAGCTGAAGAGAGACAGGAAATGTTAGGAGGAGAGAGTGGGGGATGAGATGCAGAAAAGGGCTGAAGTCAGATTTGAACCCACAGCTTTGACTAGGACTATAGCCTCTGTACATGGAGGGTGCAACAAAACCGCTAAAATATCTGACGTCCCATTATTCTGATTTCATAGCACATAGCATACATAGAAATTAGCAGGTGACTGTTGAAGCAGCAGACAGTGGTGTAACAAATGTTTTTTTTCTTTGAGCATAATGAAGCATTTACAACCATAAGACAAAAAATAACTTGTTTATTTTTTCTTTTGTACTGGTGTTAATGTTGACTTACTGTACTCTGAAGGTAATGGAAAGTTGGATGAATACAGAACAAGTGTACCAAGGAAGCTTATTATTTGTTATTCATGAACAAGACTCAGCAGTGTATTACATGTCTGCTTGAGACTGTAACATCATTTGACCATAAACACAGAATCAAAAACTTGTCAATACCTTGATAAAAATTGAAACAAAGATCCACTCGAGCCGATGTCTCAGATCGCATCTCTGTCTGGCTTTGTTCAGGATTGTATCTATTTGTGTCTGATTGTGTTATCTCCCTCTACCATTTGTTGTTTTTCTTCAGGACTGGGTTGACCATATAAAAACCGTAGAACACACCGCTGCCTGCCGAGACCTGCGCAACAAGTGAGGACATTTTCATGCACTGCACATATAGCTACAGCACTATGTCATAGCTGTTATGAGGAGCATTATTAGTTAACCATATCTTTTGGAAAAGAAAACCTCAGTCTTTAGCTCCTTTAAAACTAGACATTAATCATGTTGTATTTGTTTAGCGACAAATAAAAGGAGGAAAGACAGGAGCACAGTGGGGCAGGTCCCCCTAAGCCTATAACAGCATAGGAGCTGGTCCAAGCCTGAGCCAGCCCTAACTATAATTATCATGAAGGAAAGTTGAACGTTTTAATCCTACTCTTAAAAGTAGAGAGGGTCTATGCCTTCCGGACTCTGACAGGTAGGTGAGTCTAAAGGATCGAGGGGCCTGATAATTGAAGGCTCTACTTCCCATACTACTTTCAAGGTGTTTTCACATACCATGCCTGAGTACACTTGCTCCCCCCTAAACTCTCCCCTGCTGGTCTGCGTTGACATTAGAAACATCATTTTGTGCCTGAGTACACTTGATTAGGTACAGAGTCCGATACAGCTTGGTTTGCAGGTCTGCCAAGAAGCAGAAAAAGCAACCATGGCAACCACTCGCGGGCTGTGTCCATTCTGCTAACTGTGGATGTTTTTGTTATTTATGGGACGCCATCAAAGACCCTCTTACTACTTCCACATCTACCTTGCAGCTCAGAGGACAAAATGGACCCATGCAACATGGATTTGAATTTATTTTTGAAGGTACAGGAGCCGTTTAGAATTATGTCGTTTTGTGGTTCACTTCCTTGTTTGAGCACAGTTGTGTTCACATCTCCCGTGGACCTTACTCAGGTACACATGAATCATGCCCGGGACCACCTCTTCAAGTGGACTCTGGCACGGTGCCTGAGTACGGTATGTCTGTGTTCACACTGATCAAATGAACAATGCCATGGGATGAAGCTTACTCTGATCCAAGCTGGGTCCCTTATTTGAAACCACCTAGGTACCAAAAGCAGGCAAGAACTCTGGGAGCATAATGTTTCAGAGGGGTACTGCGTCACTATGAGCTCTTTAAGATGTCATGGTGCCTGACCATTTACCACTTTTATAGGTGAGAAGTTTTTAAATTCTCCTCTAAATATTATATATAATATATAAATATTATAGGTTGACAGTTAGCCTAACAATAATTGTGCAAGCCTGACCAAAACAAGCTGATTAGAGGCACTTTGGATAGAGAGTAAAGAGTTATTTAAAAGTGGGCCTGGTACAAAAACACTTACTGAATATAATGTAACATATTGCTTCATGCAGATATGGAAAATAAAAATCTATTGAATTCACATGATTGTAGAAGTTATTCTGAGATTGTGATGATTTTTTGTTTGTGTCTCTGAAGGTACCCCGACTGGAAGCCAACTTTACCAAGGTCAGTTAATCTCTTGGAGTCACACCTGTCCTCTGCAGGTCCAACACATTTTATTTATCTCTATTCAACCAGGTAAACCTTGTTAAGATTAAAAAACCTCATCTTCATTGGCCAAGACAGACTACATCATACACATGTAACACAAGATACAAGACTATAATACATTAAAAAGACAGGGAAAAAAAAACTAATTAAAAACAGCAAATATGTATCACGATCGACCACAGTCAGAAGGATAGATCATCTACAATCACGTGTATGCTGCTAAGTAATTTAACACTCCCTGAAAGCATCCAGCGAGAGCAGCTTATTAAGTGTCATGTCTTTTTGTAATTCATATAAAGGCAGCAGCAAATTTAAGCACCTTTTTCCAGATATGAGATCTTTCAGAAAAGTTTCTGAGACTGAAGATTGTAAGTTCCAGGAGGCGCAGGCGGCTCTTAGCATCTCAGCATATCGACAGCCCCCCTTTGTCAGCTTGTGTCACTGTGGTTTTGTTCTTTCCCTGATAATATTTGTTGTTTTTGATCCAGTCGGAGTGAACGACATGGCAGCCAAGCCGAGCATTCTCTGTCCCGATCTGTGCCGTGTTCTCATTCCCCAAGTCCACCTTACGTCAAACACAGGGCGGGCCCCCCTCACCACAGGCCGCACGGGAGGCCGTTCTCACCTCACCATCACCCTCACCCTCACCCTCGCCCTCGCCAACAACACTACACAGGTAAAAAAAATAATGCTCAATGCTAGAAAGAAGACACAATTTCACACATTGGGAAATGAAGTACTCTCTAAATGTATGCTTCACCTCGGGCCTGCAGGTGATTCTCGCAGTTGTCTGAAGCGACCATATGATGACGCCAGCCGACATCCTTCCTCTTCAAAGGCGGGCCACAGCTACAAACATGGACCATCACAGTCCTTTACCAAGGTTTTCAAGAGCGGGAAGCCTGGAACCAAGACGACGAAGACGCCCAGTGGCAAGGCCGCTGACACAGTGGGTGTTATTTTAGCTTTGTGAACGTTGACATGATAAAAAAAAAAAAAAAAAACTGCTTTTGATTAAATATGAATTTTATGTCAGTGTAGCTTTTTTCATGCATAAAGCTTCTCCTGAAACTAACATAAGACTTTATGTTTTTTGGTTTCCAGTCTGCCAAACCTCCACCAGCCAAGAAGAAGAAGAAAGTGGTAACTCCAGCCTCCCAGGACTCTTCTGTGGCGAATCGTCTGGTTTATCTGACGGGAATTCCAAAGGATGCTTCAGAACAAGAAGTTACCGACGTGGTCGGGTCCTTTGGGAAAATCAACAACGTGATCCTCATGCCGTGCTCCGAGGAGGAGAGTGAGAAGGGCGAAGGACAAAAGGTGTGTTTTAAATGTTTCACAGTTTTTTATGAATGCATTTTTCAGAGAGATGACCTTTTAAAATCGTACAGGTTTAATGTCATACTGTTGAGAGCAGATTTTGTTTTTGCCAACCCTACTAACCAGAAAAGCCTTCATATAATTAATACCGCCATTGTTCTCTCCTCGTTGTGCCTGATTACTCGAATAAAAGCAGCCTTGCAAGATGTCATCATGGTTTCTGTCTTTGTCCCCCTCCACTGCTGCAGGCGTCGGTCTGCATGGTGAAGGCTGAAGACGCTCAGGCCCTGGCTAACTCTACGAATCTCTCCATCAGAGAGCAGAAAATCACTGCGTCAACAGCCAAGGTATCATGTGGAGAATAGATGCACAGGGATTAAAGTTCTCCGTCGTTCGACAGATTTCCGTCAATTTCACAATTTTGATATATTTAGTCAGTGTCAATCAGACAAATAAATGTCGAGCAGAATGTGGGTTAGTGACGGACCTTCACGTGCAAACTGCTGTCTTTCATGTCAGGCATTTATCTGAATCATGTAACATATGTGTAGTTTGCGTTTGTGTGGCAAAACATTGATCTGCTACGTGAAGTCCGCTCGGCGTATAGGAGGCTTTTATTTTGGTAGCAAACATCAGCGTGCACCGCCCGTTATGTCCGGACTTGTTTTGCTCCGGTGCGCAACTTCCTTTACCCAACCAAAGTGAAATACCAGAGAATGATAATCAGTAACATGACGGAGTTTACCATCAGTCAAGTTTTATTACCGAGCAAACAGTCGCCGAGTGTTCCGCTACCGGACACACTCCGTTAAGAACGCGCGTCAAGACAACAGGTGATACAACACATTACCCACAGACAGCAACGCGCGACATTAATCAACTGTTAACTGGACCGTGTGATGACACAATTCTTACATGTTTTATTAGCTTAACAAGCTATCACTAGTTTACTTTTTTTACACACAACGACTGAGTGGGTGGAAGTTATAAAGTACAATACTGAAGTTCTGTACAAAATTTTAAAAGCATTCTTGTACTTTATAAAAATTTGTTACTCCACCAAATTTATAGAAAATCTTAAATTTGTTTGCTAGTAACTTCTCAGGTTTAGATTTATTATGCAAAATAGGATGAATACACTATTTGTCAAAATATCTTTATTAGCCTATATGCCCTGGGAATTCACAAGGTATCCAAATAAATAAATAAAAACAATTTATATTACTCAAGTAGGATTAGCTGTAGCAGTGACAACAAAATGAGGGACACATTAATGCATAAAAAAAAAGTATACTGTATATATAATTAATATTTTGTAAAAGGTGCATTTTTCCAAAGTTGTTTCTCCAGACTTCAGTTTGATGCTTCTGCACTCTAACTTCTGTAACATGTTTGAGGGTATTTCTGTGTTGTTACTACTTTAGGCTGCTTAAGGTTAAGAACAGAATCGGCTTCTTATTCCGTCGTTCTGATTAGTATCAAAACAAGGAAACAGAAAACACCTATTCAAATTGGTTATTTGCTACTTGTTTTATACGTTGAGAATTTTCAGTCAAAATTATTTTTTTTGCTTTAATCCCTGCATGCACATGGCACTGCTTAGAGAAAAAAATATTCCTTTTTTATGTTTGGTCTCTGTGTGTGATGTAGTCTCAAGTACACTTTCAGTTCATTTATACATATTTTTGTTTTAGAAACCTGATGAAGTGAAATCTCCTGATGCCAACAACAGGTCTGTCACTGATATTATAATCTTCAACATTTTCCCTGTTAATCGATGGTAAACATTTTCATGCTGCTTGTTGAATACCCGCTGTGGCTGCACTAAGATTTAAATATTTCTGTGTTCACAGCAAATCTGTCGCAGGACCGGAAAAAGAAGATGCAAGGGAAGACGCTGGTAGGAAAACTAAAACTATTTTAAGTAACAGATAGCGCTTGTTAAAATATAAATGCTACAACTGATCATTTTTCTCATTGATTAATTTGCTGATGAGTCAGTGTCTCTGGTTAGAAAGTAATACAGCAGGGAAATTGTTTATTTTAAGTATGAAAAGTGAGATGATGCTGTTTGGTAGATTTGGTCAATCAAAGATGGCCAGACCAGTTATCAGGTCAAACCAACAGGTGTTGCAGCGATGGAAGCGGGCAAGAGAACTGGTTCAGATAGAAGTGATTGTACCCAACCTAAAAAGCCTCTGCATGTTTCTAATAAGCTCCACGAGCAGAAACGTGCTCAAACTAGGATCAATATTGGAGATGCTTTTGAAAAATGGAGAGAGGTTAGAACACAGAAAGGTTTATAGACTGATGCAGAGCTGGATAAACACTGAAGCTTCAGTGTCCACCACATGGCAACCTGTGTGAGCATCAACTCTAGAGAGGAGGGGCCGGGGCGAGACAGCTCTCTACAATGTTTTGAGTTTGGACTGCAGTACCCATTTTAAACACCAGGTGTCAGAGTTACATACTGCTCCTTTAAGCTGAAAATACAGATGACACAAATGTGTCTGTTTATTTCTACTGGGTTATTTCCTCAGCACTAGTGAAAGTTGTTGGGTGAAAAGCTTTTTTGAAAATGTACTAATTGTTGCTCTGTTTGCTTTTTCCTCCTGCAGGACCAGAGTCTGACCTGAAAACTTCAGAAGAGGTAAAAGATAAACACCTTTAAGATCTAAATGATACTGTGAAAACACAGTGATAAGGGCTCATGAGTGTGTACATCACCATCCTTTGACTCATTTGTTGATTAGCTGAACACATTCTGCTTCATTTCATCAAATTATTTTTCAGTTATACGTCTAAAAGTTAGTCCTAAACACTGATAATAAAATAATCATACTCAGACATTTCCCTCACATCCTGATCCGCCGTCTCCTGCAGAAAGGCACGGTGCTGATCACAGGACTTCCTGAGAGTGGCTGGACCGAGAGTGACATCATCAAACTGGTCCAACCTTATGGCACGCCATCTGACCTCATCCTGGCGACGCAAATCGGAAAGGTTGGTACAGTTTGGTCTGAAGCGTTTGCTGTTTTTAGGGAAAAAATATTAAACTGTGACACACGTGATGTTTTTTCCATTTAAATTATACATATCTTATATTTTTCATAGTGTTTGCTATTGTACAAACTGTTTAGACACACTACTCGGTCTCTGTGTTTATTGAAATCACCAATTGTTGGCTGCCTGGGACCTCTTTTTTTGTTTTAATACAAGGAGCCGATGATGTCCCGAGTATCTTGACATTTTTGAGAGCTAGTGTTAGTTGAGAGATGTAGATGTTAGTTCAGTGAGAATTGATGAGTCATTGTTTGACTGTATTTCTTTTTGTTGAGAAAATCCCTGAAGCTTGTTTTGTCGGGCAGTGTTTATCTGAATAAAACAAAATCAACACTTTTCTTGTTTGTTTTTCAGGTGCTTGTGTCAGTGCCGGACGTGGACACGGCACAGGAGATGGCTAAAGTTCACGCCTTCATGCCTGCAAAGATCGGAGATGCTAAACTGAAGATAACTCATCTCAAACAGAGCGTCACTCTCAGCACACCAGTAAGGCTCTGATCACTCAAATAATCCAAACTAGGATTATTATCTGATGTTTGCTGACTTTTCTTTCAGACTTGAAGCTAACACTTTGATGCGTCTGTATCAAGTTATTTTTAGTGCAGGATTTAAAGTTGTGTCAGGTTATTTCTGCTTTAGGCTGCTTTTAAGATCTGAATACTTAAGAGGGACTTACAGTTGGACATTGTCTAGAAAATGTCTTCATGTGTGTGTTCCTGTTTTAGAATAACTTTTGATTAATATAGAAATAAAATCTCTTTTCACAGGTTGCTCTCTACAATCTCCTGATGGGATCAGCAGCTCCATTAGTGAGTACTCTGTCCAAACTGTCCTTTGTAATGGAATAAAATATTCATTGATCTTTAGAGTAGTGTATGTGTGGGGCCACTGTCCAGTTGACTTCTTATCTTAGGAGCAGAAAATGTTGTTCTGATGTTTTTGGGGTGAGCTGATTTTCACTCACAACTTCACTCGCCTCTTTTCCAATCAGCTCCCCCCAGGGTTGGAAATTAGCACCTTTCACCCACCAAAAACGTCTGTTTTTATGCAGTGATGGGTTAATTTGCTCAGCTTACCAGTCACGGTGGCGGGTGATTTTAAAATATCATTCTGATTATCTTATGAGTTGGCCTTTGAGGACATGGCTGTAATGGAAACTACTACCAGCCTCAAAATAATAAACTAAAATACACTTTTTTTCTGTTTATGACTAGACAAACAGCATGTCAGCGTTTTCTTTAATAGTTGAAACGTCTCCCTTCATAAAATAGCCGATTACTTGAATACAGTAAGCCTTGATTTGATTTTATACGTCATCATAACATGTTGCTGCCGGTTAAAATAAAGTGGCAGGTGAAATAAATTACTGACAGATAGATTTTTGAACCCACTCGTCACAGTGGCAGGTAGGTGAAAAAGTTAATTTGTTTCCTTTTTGTGCATGTGTGAAAACAACACGAGATACAGATTCACCCCACAGGTGAAATCTGTGACTATCTGTCGACTGAGAAAGAAATAGTTTTGTGCTGAATTAAAGATAATGGAATAAAAACACAGAACTGATGGTCCTGTTGGGTACAGCACAAATTGTCATGTTATCATTTATTGACGGAAAGAATAACCTTAAACTGAGAGATTCTTGTTGTTATGCTGGATTACAGTTGCACATTAATTTCTCTGTGTCCTGCAGGAGAGTCCCGCTTCGGTCGGCTGGAGCAGCCTGTTGGTGATCAGTAACGTTCCCAATACGCCGTCCGGCTCCTCTGAGGTCCAGAAACTGGTACGACGCTTCGGCACCGTCATCAAGACACTGGTGCTCAACAGCATGGTAATGTCTGCTATTTCTGCAAAATCAAGACTACATCATTCTTAATGTTCAGGTAAAAAAAAAAAAAAGTCTTACATGTTGCTAACATGATGTTGTATGTCCTTCTGCTCAGGTCATTTGTGAGATGGCGACCGCAGCCATGGCGCTCTCTGTCTACAAACGCTTCCAGACTTTTCCATGTATCATCCAGAACAACCCTCTGTTCTTCTCCCGCAAGCCCGACCCCAGAGCCAACACACAGTCCAAAGTCATCTCTGCATACCTGGATCCAACGGAGGTCAGTTTAATCTATTACTGTTGGTAACGTCCTGTCGCTTTATCTGTTGTGTTTGATTGGATACTGACGATCACTTCCTTGTCTGTCGTTGTAGGAAACACCTTCAAATGGCAAAGGCAGCAAAACGCCAGCAGATGCAGAGGAAGGGAAGCCAGCAGCCAAAGAAGATTCTGGATCTTCAATGGAGGTGGTGGAAAAAGAAACAAATGGGAAAGAGGAAAAGATGAAGGGCACCGTGGAGATGGTTGTTGAAGATGAAGGGTTGGGAGAAAACGGGAATAAAGACGACAACAAAGAAGTCAAAAAAGACGAGCTCATGAATGCTGCTTCTGAGTCTTTGGATGCACCAGACCCAGACTTTAAGCAAAACGTGACAGAAACAGCTGTTGCTGTAACTGTAATGGAAACGGCAGAGGAAGACAAAGGTGTGGATAAATCTGCAGCAGGAAATGAAAAAACTGCCGCTGCCGGTGAAGAGGCTAAGACATCGATCTCTGAAAGGAAAGCAGCTTCCCAGGAGACACCTGTGGCAGAGCTGCCAAAGGTAAAATGTTCTTAAATAACCTCCCATCAGATTCTGAAGTTTTAAAATGCATTAAATCATAACGATTTACAAATGATTATACTGTATGAAATATTGGGATTTTTTTAATAAATTGTTTACAACATTTCTCCAACGTCCCAACTTTGAAATAACGTATTCTGATTCAGGTACACAACACAGTAGTCCGCTTGGAGTGAGTCAGGTGCTCCTGATTGTAAAACAGTGCAACAGTCACAGGAAATAAACGTCACTCCCCCTTCCTATTGGCTCGAGGTGAATTTTCCAGAGAATATCTCACTGCTGCCTTCTCACGTCAGCCCACTTGAACTTGCTGCCGGAAAAACAAAAAAAAAAAAAACTAGGGGTCTGGCCGGAGAAACTCCGGGTGAAGTCAGAGTGAAAAATTTACAGGCAGTTATATCCGTTACATGTATGCATAAACATCAATTACAGTCTTTTTGTGTAAAGAAAAGAAAGAAACAAATTGATATTTAGTGAGTTCTTGACTTTTCACACTTTGATCCCTGTTTCACCAGGTATGTCAGGAGATGGGGAAGACGCTACAGGAGGAGTGCAAAACAAGCACGGCCGCAAAATCCAACAACAACACTACAGTTCCAACCAACAAAGAAGAAGGAGGGGCGCAACCGGAGAAAGAACAGGGCCAAAAAGCATCTGCAGCAGAGACTAAAGAGCCGGAGGCAAAGAAGAAGGAGAGGGAGGGGAATAAGGAGAGAGAGCTGAAAGAGAGGGAGAGAAGGGCCTGGGAGAAGGAGGAGAGGGCAAGAAAGGAGAAGGAGGAAAGAGCCAGGAAAGAGAGGGAGAGACGGGAGGAGGAGAGGAGGGAAAGAGAGAGGAGGGAGAGGAGGCGGATGCATGGAGAAGGCTCCAGAGGACGGAGGTCATCCAGCAGGTCAGACGGATACAAGCAGAACTCTGAGAGGGATGAACAGAAAAATAACTCTGAAGCTACGACCAAAATGGTTAGAAAACAAGTGAAAAAGTAAAACTGTTGAATGAAATCTCTGTTTTATCCTTCGGTTAAATGTTTATTCCCCCACATTCAGGTGGAGAAGGAAGAGGAGGAGGACTTTGACGAGTTCCCCTTCAACTTGAGTGACTTTGTGACGGTGGATGAAGTGGGAGATGTGGCCGACCTTCCCGCCTCACCATCCTCTGATGTCCCCATGGAAACTAAAGATGGAGAGGAGCATGCTCCTGTATCGGTCCAAAAGGAAGACTCAGAGGTACAATTTCAGCTCCTCTCCTTTTTTAATTGTTTGAAGATTTATTTTTGGGCTTTTGTGCCTTTTTAATGGAGAGATAGGACAGATACGGAAATCAGACAGAGAGAGTGGGGATTGACATGCAGAAAAGGAGCCACAGGTTGGATTCGAACCTGGGCCACCCGCGTTGAGGACCGTAGCCTCCATACATGGGACGCGCGCACTAACCACTGCGCCACCAGCGCCCCAACGCTGCTCATTTTTAAGTGTAAAATGGGGGATACACTTTCTTTTAACTATGCCTAGGCGTGCACATGTTGGCTGCACTGCCTCCCATACTTCATTTGCAGTGAAGGCAAGACGCAGTACTCACTTGGACGGTAGGGGCACTGTAGAGGCAGAGGGGATGTGAAGGAGTGAACACAAAAGCAGGGACAACCTTGGTAGAAAGTTTTGGAGACAAGCTCCGAGATCTAGTCTTCATTTATCCACATCTGTAACATGTCACAGTGTCAGTACACAGCGACAAACATCTCAGTCAAAACAGCCGAGGCGGATAAGTTCAATTCTAAAAGTTGACAGTGAAACAAGGCAACGTCAGAGTTTATCTCCACCTGCAGGGAGAAAGAAAGAGCTGAGAGTGGAGGGGTCTGTTGTCTCTTTTTCAGTTTTATGCAAAGACTGGTTAAATGAAGGGGACGTGGTCATCGTTATGTTACTCACTGTTTTGTGATCAGTTTGACACTCTGGCCATTGCCATCGTATTTTTTGGAACCAGAAATGACAACAACAGGAGAGAATCACAATGCTATCTGTGCTCTATGATCACTACGTGTGTGATTGTGTCGCATAAAAACTTACTTTTTAAACTCTAACTCTGTGTGCCTGTTGGCCCAGGTGTTTTTTCCGACCTGGACTTGGTCTGCATTCAGGCTCTTTTGAATATTTGAGAGTGTCAACTTTATGCACATTACGTAATTTAAATTCATGCAAACGGTCCTGGTGCACTAAAAAATGATATCTGCTGCCGAAACACATCTGGCGCTTTTAACCATCCGAGGGTGCTTTTTATATATATATATATATACACACACACACACACACACACACACACACACACACACACACACACACACACACACACACACACACACACACACACACACACACACACATATATATGTGTGTATGTGTTTTATTCCTGCAGGTTTAGAGGCTGCACAAGGGATATGATATGTCTGTATGTAACACATAAAAATAACCTTATCTTCCTGTAATCTGATACCAGGAAACACCCACTGAGGTAACCATGGGAACAGGAACACCAGATGCACAAGTGACCCTTCTTAAGTCTGAGGCTGAATCAGAATCCACTCCTGTGAACATGCCGGCAGACGGTTTGGTGTCAACAGATGAGTCGCCAGGTCCGATCCTCCCCGCTGCAGCATCACCACCACTGGATTCACAGTCTAGCATTTTATTTTTATAATCTTGATTTCATTTTAAATTTAGTTTCATTTTCTTTTAATCATTTTTTAGAAACCACACCGACGGCCTCTCTGGACTCGGCCATCAAGGTCGAGCCGCTCCTCACTCCTGCAGACTCCTCCTCAAACAGTGCAGAGACAGAGGTGGGGGCAGTGAAGGCTGAGAAAGAGTGCGATGATGCTCTCAGTGACCGTCAGATTAAAGAGGAGCAGGAGGAGATGGTGGTGTCGAACAAAACAGAGGGACAGGAGAAGATGCAGGAGGAAGAGGACAAACAGACCAGAGCTCCTGCTGCAGAGACGGGTATGCTTTATTTTAATTTTTTAGGATTATTTCGGGGCTTTTTATGCCTTTTAATTAAAGGGATAGTGTGTCAGGAATTGAGAGAGAGAGTTGAGAATGCAAGAAAGGTGCCACAAGTCGGACTTGAACCCGGACCGCCCGCTTGAGGGACCATAGCCTATGCACAGGGGGGAATTCATTAACTGTTAGGCTAGTGGTTCCCAGATTTTGTTGTGTGGGAGGCAGAGGTTCGGCTTTATAACAGCTTTACTGAAACTAATTTGTGTGAAAAACGAAAACAGTCCAGTTTGGCCAGTCCTTTAGTCAAAAAAGTAACTTCGGACCCTGGTTTCCACATTATCAGTACATGCTTATTTAAAGATGTTTGTGTGTCTGACAGTAAAACAAGAGAAGTCTGAAGACCAAACAAACACAGAAGAGGAAAGCCCCAGAAAGAAATTAAAGACAGAATCTTCCTCCGACTCCCTCCCTCCCTTTGACCCCAGCTGCCCAGTCGGTAAGACGTCTGTTTGTTTTTCAGTCAGCTTGTCTCAGTTCACAATCCTCTTTTGATGGTGCTTAAACAGTCGTGTGTGTGTGTTTGTGCGTGTGCGTGTGCGTGTGTGTGTGTGCAGGTATGGAGTTCTTGCTCCCAAAAACAGGTTTCTTCTGTAAAGTATGTAACAGGTTCTTCAGCGGAACCAAAGAGGCCGAGATCAGCCACTGCAAAACCTTCAAACACTACGACAACCTTAAGGTAGGATACACTGACATATTTGTGTGTATACACTCGGGGTGACCACATGTAGTCGAAACACTTGACGATTTGGGGGTGATACATTTAAAATTTTACATAGTTCTTCAAAAGAATTCCCTTTTCTTTCCCCTTTTGTCAGACGAGGCGACAGTACTCTGGACTAATCATTTTTCCTTCTTCATTCAATTCAAGAACTTCTTACAGAGCAGGAAGACGGCCGACGACGCCAGCTGAGTGACGCTCTGAGACTGAATCGCCCATTCCTCTTTTGTATGGTCTCCTCATTTCTCTCTCCAAGGGTCCAGATTCTCACGTTGATGTAGGATAGTTTCATTTAACGTTTTCTTTGGAACTGAATTTTCTTTAACGATTAAAAGAAACCATTAAAAACTGTAAAGTGGACACTTTGTTGCAAATAAACTTATTTAAAATGTCACTTCTCTACATCGTGTTTGAACAGACAAACGACAGGAGAGTTATTTTTCTGAACATCGGAATGGACTGTGTCTTGTGGAAACCATTTAACCATCTCCAAAACTACACAAACAGAAACAGTTCATCACATCGTAATATCAAATCCTGCTGTTATTTTATTAACTTTTATTGTTAACAGGAACGTTATTTTTAAGTCATTCCTCAGTTTAGGGTTGACCAAGACCGGTCTCAGACCACTTTTTAAAGGTCTCGTCTCGGCCTTAGTTTCTGCAGACTGGATTAAATCAAGATCTCCACTGAAAGGCTATTTTTCCACGTCATTACTCAGATTTGAAGGAAAACGCCTCTTTCTAAAAGAACAAAGAACTTCAAAACATTCATAATTTGATTTGTATCCCCGTTACGGCCGCAATCCTCCTCCTCCTACCTCAGTTGCACGTCCAATAAAAGCCTTTTAGTATCTAATGTAGAAGAAAAACGTTTTCACACATTCTCCAAACTCATGAAAAAATAAAATCCTGAAATGTTTCGCTGCATGTCTGAGCGCAATCTGCAGATGTTTCACCCCAATTTGTGAACACATCAGGACATACACAGGACAATTTACTCGCAAGCACGAAAAGGCGATGACGATGATATGGCTGGTGAGCGACCCATGCAGTTTCCATGCACATGAAGCTGCTTCATCCTCTTCTGCTTGAAGGTGTGTTCTTAACCACTCATTTGTTGATTTACATATAGCACTGATATAAAGGCACAAACTGTCATAGTGAAACGGTGGACTCTACAGATATCCATCATTCTTCTTGTCATGTCCTACGTTCAGTCCCTTCCCACGTTTTCAAAGTTAAAGTGTCCCGCTGTGGGGTGCACGTGTAAACAATTCTAGAGAAAAGGAACAAAATCATATTGAGTAACACACAGCCTGTCCTTACAATTTTAGATGCGCTTATCTGCAGAAATTTTCATTTATTATACAGAACAGATTAAAAGTTAGTTAAACGGGTCTGACTCGGTTAAATTGGTTTACAGCAGGTTCCTTTTCGGCAGCACATAAATCAGAGATCACATCAGACAAAAGACACAACCAACCAGCAGAGACTGAACGGCAACACCGACAATCAGGTGGGGAATAACTGAAATGAACATTATATGAATTAAATCAGCGATTACAAGTTTTTCCGTTCGTCCGGCTGTGTTTATACGCCTGCTTGAAATGCATCAGCAAGGTTAAGGGGTACTTCTCATGTCTCTTATTTTTAGTTTATCTCCTCGATCCTCGTTTGAGCCGGAAGTCATTACATGCCGCCATGTTGAAGGATGTCTCAAGTCTCTTATTTCATCACAGAGGAAATAACTTAGAGGAGCTTTGATTGAGGAAACATGGTACCAGCCTTCTCAAGAGAATTTGTACTGACAGGCCCGCCCCTTGTTTGAATATCACTCATTGATTGGACGCTGCAGCGGATCGCACTCACAAGTGAGGGAAGCAAGGGAAGGAAAAATTGGAGGCAATTTAAAGGGATACTTCACCCATTAAAACATGAATCTGTATTGACATTGGGTCATATATGTAGTAAAAATGTGAAATACATTTTGAATGCTCATGTGGATAAAAGAAACCAAATCCCAGAATGCACAGCACTGCAGGCCACTCCCACTAAGGTCCTCTAGTTCAGAATCAGAAACACTTTATTAATCCCAGAGGGAAATTCGATTGTTACAGTTTCTCCAAAAAATACAATATAGCAGAAGAAATATTGTAATAAAAACATTTAGAGACATATTTACTTCAACACATGAGGCCATTTCCTCAACAGATTCCGAAATTTCTTGAAGAATTGATCTTGGAAATTCCTGGCAGAAAATAGACTCTATGTGTGTATCCATAGGCAAACAGTGAGAGCACCGACACTACCAGTCCGCCCCAGCTCGAGCCGGCCCCGGCTCCTCGTCCTCGGGTGGCTATTACTATATTGCGTTGTAGTTTCATCCTGCTAACTGCAACAGCTTCCAGTGACGCAAAAATCATCATTTTGCGTCACTGGAACCTCCTTTTCCGACTTACAACAACAAAGATTTCCCACCTCGGGAAAATGAGGGCAGGATGCACGACCATTCAAAAATACTACCAGGTTTCTAATGATACAAAGCTTAATGCAAATGGGTGAAGTATCCCTTTAAGAGACAAGAGAACGAGAACGACCTCTGACCCAAGCTAATTTTTTTGTAAGCAGGTACTGGGATGAAGGCCCGTGTGAGTGGTCTAGTGATGCGTTCCTGACTCGTGTTGGATCTAGGAACTATAGAGCACCAAGTCCTGGGGACGAGATGATGTCATGGTGTCACAGTGAGAAGAGTGAGGGAAGGTTTCCATAAATCTTATGAGCTCAAAACTTTTTTCACTTTCTTAGACTATATTTTATATGGTACTTTATAGCTTTCTCTGAACCATTCATTGAGTCCGTCATGGTGGACGGTGCATGCACAGAGACGCCTGCTCTTGGATTAAGTCGGCCAGAACAGTTGGCTGTGAGTTTCCGCTCGAGCCCCTGCAGAGACCATTGACAGGGCGGTGGAGATGACCAACGGCGAGTAGAAGATGTTCTTTCCAAGAGCGGCTTCAGCGTTCAGCCTTTTGTAGAGGGCAAATGCAAAGTCAGCATTGGGAGAGGACAGCTTGTTGGAGGTAATATCTCTGGTATGGCTGTGTTCAGAGCCGTGGCTCTGATGGTGGTCTGCACAGGCTGCAGCCAGCAGCAGTGCTGCAAGTGCACAACTACTGACGATAGCACACATCTTCACACCCAATCAATGTCCTCTTCAGTGCCGCTTAGCAGAAACTTTGATATTATATTCAGTCGATCTTACAGTCTCAGCCAACAGATCTGTTAAAAATTAACCAGGAGCAGCCTCCTCTTTCCTGTTACTGGAAATTCAACATCATGCAACAAACACAACATGTGATAAGTACTTATATTGAACAGGTGGGTGTTTGGTCTAAAGGTTATATACACCAGGTATATAACTTGTGTTTTTATCCTATACACCAGGTTTTCGCACTTCCAATAATGATCTCATTTGAGACACATCATTCTTCATCAGCCACACAAAGGGCCTTAACCCTTGTGACTCAAATACTAAAACATCTCCCCTCATCATGCCATTAACCCTTTCTCCTATTCCTACCCAACTGTTTTCTTACTTTGCTTTCAAGCCTTATATCCTGATGACTTGCCCTTCTGTTTATGTCTCCGCTATTATCAAGAGTTTGTTTCTTACATGGACCCTTTGAAATGTTTTGCCTCTCAGGATGCTTTCCTATGCAGACCCTATATTTCCAAAAAAAATTTACCTGGTGAACTACATTTTAACTGTACCTGTCTTGTGTCCTTGGTCTGCTTTCAGTTGTCAATATACCAGAAACAAAACACTGTACAAGCTAGAGTCATACAAGAGAAGCAAAGTAATTGTAAATTCAAATCTAAATAACCCTAAAAACAACGGACAATACATTGTATACTTTTAATTTCAATGCAGCTCATTTACTGCATTGTCAACAAAACAAGTTAAATAGACTGGACATGAAAATGGGCAACACCTCTCCTTGTAGAAAAATTAAGAAAAATACCCCTGCGAGGGGCGCTGATATTGCACTGGTGACTTTGCTTGGAGCCAAGACATGCTCAGCAGGGATCTGGTTGATGGAGCCACTGATTTAAAAAAAAAAAAAAAAAATTATTGTGATAAGGTGAACAAGTACAAAACAAAAATGTGCACATAGACATGACAATTAAAGCGACGGCAAATAAACAAAAACAGGCAAAACAGAAATAAACAAAACAAAATCAAAATACTCAAACATTAGCAAAGACAAATGAAGTAGATATAATAAAAGTCAAGTAGTAAGTTGAAGTAGTGTATAAGAAATGTCTGAATGTGTGTGTGGCAGTATAATACATTAAAGTGAGTGGCTGAATGGGAAGTAGCAGGAAAAATAAATAGCAACAAAATTTAAGATAATTGAGAGGAAGAGAAAAGAAAGGAGAAAAACAAAAAAAATATATATATGCGTCAACATTAAAGGAGAGAAGAAAATTTTAAATTTTAATTTCAGTTGGAGGTATGATTTCTTCTGAGATTTAGGTGAATTATGAATGGATTCCAGGTGTTATTAAAGGCTGATATATTGTTATTCTTGCAGGCTGTGATTCTTTCTATTACAATGTGTTCTGTGAGTAGGTTGGTTTAGGATTTATTGTCATATTATGGGAAAACTGATTTTCTCTTGAGTGATCTATATTTACCCAAAGATGCTATCATGTGTTCAAGTGTAAACTGTAATGATATATCTCATGGGAAATCCCTCTGTTACTTGTGTGATGGAATTATAGGAGCTATGCATGAGGCCAGTACTTGCTCTAAGAAGGCATTCAACATCAAACTAGGCTGGAATAAACATGTGGCTATACATCACGAAGCAAAGGAGGCTTTCAAGGCTTGGAATCAGGCAGGTCGACCCAGACAGCCTGGATCACAAGCTCACTAATGCTAGATTTAAATATGCTGTCCGTTTTGTGTGTAAAAATGAGCAGGTAATGAGAGCAGACTCATTGGCTGAAAAACTGCTCTGTAACAAAGTCATGGATTTTTGGAGAGATGTAAGAGCTCTAAATAAGGGAGCAGCTGGGTTATATATTATATATAATATATTGGTACCACAGATAACCAGTTTGGCTTTAAATCCAAGCATGGTACTGTATTTATGCCTTGAAAGAAGCTGTTGAGGTATATAGGAGGAACAACTCCTCAGTCCTGATAGGATTTGTTGATGCCTCTAAGGCCTTTGATCGTGTCAATCATCGAAAGTTGTTTATGAAACTAAGTGAAAAGGGGGTCCCTGATTATATATTAAGGCTTCTGGCGTACTGGTATGCCAACCTGAATATGCAAGTCAAATGGTTGGATAAAATGTCCTCCCCCTTTGGAGTGAGCAATGGTGTGCGATTGCTGCTTTCTCCTGCACTCTTTAACGTATACATGGACGATCCATTTAAACAACTGAATGGTTGCAAAACTGGTTGTGTGTTGGGTAACAGTATAATCAATCACCTCATGTATGCTGATTATTTGGCAATTTTTTCCCCTAGCAGCGCTGGGTTTCAGCAGCTGCTTAATATATGTTCTGATTATGGTCTAACATGATGTGCAATACAATGCTACAAAGAGTACTGTGTCTTTGTCACCGGTGGTATTACATAATTGCTCTTTAGATTTATTCTAGGTTTTAAATGACCACATGACTATCTCACCTGCCGTGATTGAAAGTGTATTTAAATCTCACGCAGAGGTCCCTTCCTAAACAAATGCTGTTTTGATTTGTCAGATTTGTGTATTTTGGAGTTCATAATTTGGCTCCAACATTTACATGCACGCCATGTTATGTGATCTGTCTACACAATGTGGGATTGTTGAATGTGCTCGTGGTGCTGCAGGTGTGCAAAATGAAAGACCGCACGCTCAACATGGACCTGAACAGACGGAGACAGGGGAGAGGTGAGGGGAAATATTTTCTCTGCAGGTGACAGACTTATCACCTTCTCTTCCTCCGACCGAGAGAGTAGGACACCTACATTTAAGAAGAGATTAAACTATCGGTACCGAAAGAGAAGTTCAGGTAAAATATTTCCTGCATTCTGAGACAATTTGAGTCTTTTAAAAAAAAAAAAGTAGTTTATGTGAATGTATGTTGTTGTTACGCCGATTTCAGCTGAAACGACAGAATCAACGTTGACCTCACAACATAACATCACGATGAACGCCACCCAGAGCAACTCCACTTTCTGTTCAGCCTATTCGCTTCTTTTCGTCTCAGCCAGGTTGATCCCCTGCTGCCTCAACGTCGTCTTCAGTCTGCCCGTCAACGGCTTCATCGTGTGGCTGATTGTGTCTGGAGCGGCCGGGACCATGGCCACCGAGTTCTTCACTTTTAACTTGGCAGTGAATGAAATTCTCGTCTGTCTGAGCTGTCTGTTCAACGTGCTGGCCGTGAATACGAATCTGTTGCAGATAATACATGTACTACTCTTGGAAGTTTTCCTCACAGTTATCCGGCCGCTGTTTCAGACTTTGATCTGTCTGGAGCGCTACCTGGCCGTCTGTCAGCCTGTATTTTTCCTGCGGTGTAAACCTCTCAGGTACAGGGTTGCCTTTTGCAGCGTGATCTGGATGCTGTCTATAATCTGTTACCTACATATAGTTTTTCACACTCAATCACAAATGACTCACTTCAGCTTCGTATTCTTTTACGTCTTCATATTTTTGCTCATGTTTTTCTGCTTGGTGTCGGTGCTCAGGGCTCTGAGACAGCCGGTGCCGAGCAACGATGCAAGGCAGACGGAGAGCAGTGTGGGGAACGGCATGAAAAAAAAAGCTTTTAACATCACACTCATCAACATGGCAATTCTTACCTGCTATATTCCCTTTTTTGCAGTATCCCAAGACTGGATCAATTATGACCAGGGGCAATGTTTTATGTCTGTGTCTCTCCTGTCGATGTTGTCCTTTTTGACTGGCAGCATTCACCCTCTCCTCTACCTGAAAAGACTGAAGAAACTCCCCTGCATTCAAGAAAAGTGAAGCTCACTTCTCAGCTGTTCTCTTTCTCTGAACGGATCATTATCGCGATTTGAGGTTTCCCAATAAACACATCGCCAAGGTCGGAATTTATTGCAATGAATTAGAAAATGTATCTATCGCGAACTGGCACTGGCATGTCCAGACTTTTTGGACTTGGGTGGCTCAAGGGCACTGACTGAAGTCTGTGCGCACATAGCTGAATGAAGAGCATTTATTTACCCCTCCTGTCTGCACTAATGTCATCGACTACAAGATGGTGACATAAACATCTTCTTAGTTTAATTCTTCAAGGACTCAAAACCATATCTAAATATGGAAAATTTAAATATTGCAAACAAACATCTGCACACTGAGTCTTACATCTGGCAAGGCAAATAGACAATAATAGTCAGGGATTTTGGGGTGGCTAATAAGGTTTCAAGGGGGGCCCATGCCAACCTTTGAACACCCCTGCAAACAAGCACTGCTTTCTCATTTAGCTTGTGTACATTTTACACGCTTTCTCACCGTTTCCATGCAGTCAGATTCAACTAAAGTCAGTTCTCAGCTCCCTTCAGAGTAATTATCGCAAATTTTGTGGTAAAAGAAAAGCTTGTTTTGTTTTAGATTAGGGAAAATTTGCTAAAGCTGATACGGATATATTCATATCATTTTCACAATATTGAAAAAATAGCATTGTGCATCACATTTTTAGATAAAGATAAAATAGACGTCAAGTTCAAAATGATTAAACAATATTTAAATATTTATTGTCCATATTAAAGTAAACTCACTGCATCTGTTTGAAATTAACTTTTTTTTGACCAAATGCTGTTGATTGTTTTGTAAATATATATTTATTGTATTACAGCTTAACAGCTTTTCAGTACATTTTCTGAGAAAATTATTTTTCTTATTCTTGCCAGGACTTTGAAGCAATTCTTAATTTCAATGTTTGGTTATCTTTACAAGCCCTCAGGGTTTCTTTACCTGTGAATATTTTTTGTGATATAGTGTATTTTTCTTTGCTGTGTTTCCCACCAAAATAAAGATCGATAGTGTTGAATCTTCCTTGTGTCAAATGGGCCATCCTTTAAATACATGGACTCAGAATGGATGTCAAGGAATCACATTTTAGGATATTAAAGGTCACATTTAAAAAATTAAAAAAAATTGATAAGTAAAATATTTAAAAAGATAGCTTAATTTGTCCAAAATGTCTGATGGATTTTGGGAGCTCACTTTTGTGCACTCCCAAAGGGCACAAAATTTTGCACTTTACATATATTTATTATTATTATTATCATTATTATTACTGTATGTATTATTAAATCAATATCGAAGCATTTTGATCGATATCGAATCGTGACCCAAAGAATTAAAATCAAATTGAATTGTGAGGATGTGGACAATACACAGCTCTAATACTTTTCCTCCATTATGGTACAAAAAGTTGACGATAAGAAGATGAATGATTGTTACAACCTGACGGGATGTCAAAGAGAACGAGGAGAGTTTAAGGCAGAGTAGGGACAAGTGAGACATTAGTCAAATAAAGGCTGCATGCAAAGTATCGTGGATTAATTTCCTTACATGTTTCTAACAGAACCAGGTGCAAGCGAGTGTTCACAGGAGAGACACCGTGACCAAAGCACGTCAGTGTAAGTGATTTCTATTTTTATTCTAACACAGCGATAAACAATGATTCATGTTTGTTGTCATTTCTTCTTGTTCTTTTTAATTCTCATTTTTATCATCAATATTGTTGTAGTATTATTCTGCATATTCCTTGGAGTGTTCGTGTGAACTAAGAGGATATTTTCATTTTAAATTAAATGCCAGTCCCCAACACATAATAGTGAGGGAATATTACATCTGAGAATAAATTCCTTACCAAGAAATGTCCTCACTAATGTGTTCATAAAGGTGAACCATAACACAAAGATTTAAAATGAACTCCTGTGATCTATTTGTATGTATTTTTAAAGTAATGGATAAAATATGCAATTTTAAATATTTTAAAGCGACTCGCAGCCCCCCTCTCTGTCCCAACCCTCACTTTGGGAGCCACTGATGTAGAATCTGGAGTAGACTCAGACCTGGACCCCTGTGACATTTGACACTGTGGGGCAGTATTATTTTAAAATATTATTTGATATATCGAAATCAACAAATAAAGCTACTTTTAAAAGGTTGTTTTTTTTTCACCAAGGAATGAATTTTGTGCTAAACAAATGTTTTCAATGGATTCTGAATCTTAAAAAAAAAACCTAATTTGACCCCTCACAAGCTACCTAAGGCAGTTCAACAATAAGGGTCTGGGTACCCCAACGTTGAGCAGCTCTCACAGATTTTCCTACAGGAGCTAAAGTTAAAGAGGACATATTATCCTCCTTTTCTACCTTTTCAAACAGTCCCCTGTGGTCTAAATGAAACATCTATGCTGTGCTTAGGACAAAATATAACATGAATCAAGCACCAGAGGTTTGTGACCCTGTATAAACCAGCTCTCTCAGAACGCTCCGTTTTGGTGTGTGTGTGTCTCTTTAAATGCAATGAGCCCACCTGAGTTTTCCCCATAGACATCACTCCTCTGTAAAGAGAATGAAAATGGCCGACCTGCACAAAAGTTTTGTTCTAGGCTGGAGGTGGAGTCCATGGGTGGAGATACCAGGGGAGGGTTTTTTTTTTGTTTTTGTTTTTTTTACCAAAATCCCACTGTGACATCACAAAGAGAGCACATTTCAAACGGAACATTTTTCTCTGTGTTGTAAGACTTATGCAGACCACAAACAAAGGACTGGATGGGTTTATTTCACATGTTGTTTTTATAATATGTCCCCTTTAAATAGTTTTATATATGTGTTATAAGACACCTTTATGATGACATTTCTATAAATGAAAGGAATTTACTCCAAGATTAGCCAAATATCTGATCAACTTTTCTGACTATAATAAAGCAAACTGAAATATTGTCATTAAATATCAGCAGCAGATTCAAGATGAGATAATCAGATGAATTTCAGCCGATCTACCTGATTGCTCTAATCCATTATATCTTATATAGCATATATATGTGGACATTTCTGTAATTTAACACAAGTTAGTTAATAGTTTTCAGACATTTAGTCTCTCCTTTTTGTGTTTAAATAATTGAAAATAACCTGGAAATAATAAAAAATCTACAAAAAAGAATGAAGTGTGTTACATTCTGATCTTTTTTTTGTTTATTTAGGGAACTCTTATTCTGAAAAAGAAAAATGGCCAACAACTCCACAGTGAGTTTTTCCCCTGTGCTGCAGATGTACTTCTTCATAAACTCAGTGGACAACTTGATCAGCATCCCAGTAAACAGCTGGGTGCTGTGGCTGATCGTCTCCGGGAAGAAGAGTCTCTTCGAAACAGAGTTTTTGACTCTCAACCTGGCTTCCATGGAAATTGCGTCTTCCTTGTGTTTCTTTCTGTCATTGCTGAGTATTCTTTTAAAGGTTACAGCTCTTAACCCTCTGACAAACTTTTATCACGGTAGTGCCTCTGTGGGGAGAGCCCTGTTCCAGTGCCACATCTGTGTGGATCGCTACCTGGCAGTTGTCCATCCTGTGTTCTTCATCAGGTAACTCAGCCTTCAAAGAAAGATCCTCACTGAATCAGAAAACATCAATGAAAGTTCACTGATAAACACAGGGTCTGACATGTGAGTGCAAACCATTGAATATGGACAGGGTGTCTCCATCTCTTTCTGTCCAGCCACTGACAGTCTCCAACTGATTTAACCCGTGGTTTTATTAACAAAAGCAAAGTCAAAGTCTTTTCGATAGCGTCCAAAATCAGGGAGAGAGAGAGAGAGAGAGTGGGGAATGACATGCGGGAAACGAGCCACAGGTTGGATTCGAACCCGGGTCACCCGCCGGGTCACCACAGCCTCCATTCATGGGGCATGCACAGTAACCTACCGGCGTCCCCCTCTGTTCTAGTGTTTAACTCATTCATAGGGTTGTAGCTAGCTTGCACAAGTATTCTCTGAATGTTCACTTAAAATGCATCCTAGAATGTATTTTTATTTATTTACATTTATGGCCTATGACATCCTCCTGCCTGCTGTTTGCTTGATTATATATATCCGGTTTGATTTAGACTGTAAAAAAACTCAATCTGGATAAAGGCTGATATCAGGATTTGTTGGCGCAGCAATGACACGAAAAGGCGCATTCAGAGAAGCATTAATAAATTATTTATTGAACGCATCTGTTTGAGTGAAAAATCTTGTTTGAAAAGTAAAAAAACAACAACGTGTGTTTTCTCCTTCTCTTTCAGGTACAAAAACATCAGGTACAGGGGGACCTGTCTTGCTGCTTTGTGGCTGTTTGTTGTGTGTAAGTTGTGAGAAAATATTGAATTATCATATATACATTTTAATACGTCACAGTATATGAAACATCCTAACATTTGAACTGTTTTATTTTGCTTATATATAGATTCTGGACTGTCCAACGGCTTCTTTCCAAAGGCAACCTTTGTAGTTTCCATGGGTGCAGGTATTCTTTTGGCCCCTGCCTTGGCCATCGAGGCTTTCTGCAGCCTGTCCATCCTCAGGATCCTCAGAAGGCCGCACCCAGGAGACAGTGAAGCCAATAAGAAAAAGGAGGGGAACAAGCAGAAAATGAGAGCCATCAAGATCATCTGGCTATCACTTTTTCTGCTTATTCTCAATGTGTTTCCATTCATTGCGCTTCCATACTCCAATCATGGTTTAGTTAGGGATAGGCTCACAATAGCTTTCACAATATCCACTGTTGGGAGTTCATTCCAGGGAATTTTATTCCTCAGCAGGTCTTGGCAGCTGCCATGTAAGGGATAAAGCTGTAGGAGCAATTTGTGAAGCTACCGTGTGTTCATATCAAAAGCAAAGCGACATGATGCAACATAAAAATCTTAATTTCTCGTGTCATTACACCCCAGAAAGAAGCACCCATTCATCTGTTTCTGGTGAGTCTCAGTTGAGCTGTAAATAGTAAGTTACATAAAGGCGTCACTCTGGATTACTTCAGTGAAATGAACTTGGAAAAAAAAAAGGTGTTCATCCATCTAACATGACTTACAGGGACACTTCACCCTGACTCTGTATTGACATTGGGTCATATATATAGTAGAAATGTCAATTCAATTTTGAAGTTGCTGCCTTCTTGACTGAGAAAAGGCAGAAAGTGTCTTTTTGGCTCATGTGGATGAAAGACACCAACTCCCAGAATGCACAGCACCGCAGGCCACTCCCACTAAGGTCCTATATTTACAGACTACACATACACATCTCTCCTTGCAGCAGCTGGAGATTGATCACATCTGTGGCAAATCAACAATCAGGGCCAGAGTGTGTGCCTTGACATTGAGCATGCTTTAGTGTATTCCTTCTGTGGAAGGAGGGTGTTTATCATATTAGTTATTTGACTTATTTAATGAAAGATTGGCTTCTTGTTGTTAGTTTTGTGATGGAAGCTTGTTTTGAATTGTGAATTTCCTTGGTTTGTTAATAAATGATTTTCAAATCTGCTTATATTTAGTTTTTCTTATTTTTCCTGGGGTGTCATTTTATTGTTACTCCATTAATACCCTACACATCTTGGACCCGATCACAGTTCTTTTTTTCAATACAACATGATGTTTAATTTTGGAAATAATGGTCCCACTTTGAATCAAATAAACCATAAAGCATCAGGGACCTTCATTACACACAAACATAGAGTTAAAACAAAAAATCAGGAGTTTCCCCTCTGGCCTGTTCAGCGAGGCCTTTTGTTCAGGGCTGTGATAACAGCAGGGATCAGGCTTTTCCCAAGGCGAGCTCTTCAGCATCTTAAGTGCTCTGTACCTCCGTCCTGAGTGAAGTGGTGTGAGGTGGGTGTTCAGAGGATATGTGATGTTCTGTTGTTGAGTTCTGCTAGGTTTGTTGTGAGATGAACAACACAGTTCAAGAAACAGAGAGGCCTAACACCATTAAGACAAGAAAACACATATACACTTCCGGTGGGCGTTAGCCTGGAAATGAAATCACAAGGATTTATATAGGCTACTAAAAAGAAAAGGGCCAAAGAAAAACCAGTTAGAAAACAAAAGAAATCCATCTCCTCGTTAAGGCCGGGAAAGGAAGTGGCCCTGAGTGTGCAGATCCCAAAAGTCCCCTCTGAGATTTATGGGGAGGACTTCAATGGCCATGCCTTTTGTAGTTTCTGGATTAGTGTGGCCTGCTGTTCGAGTTTTTAGTCCTTATAGCGTATTTATGTTCAGCCAGTCTGTCACGCAGTCTGCGTTTTGTGCAGCCAACATAAAAAACAGCCACATACACGTCCAAGTCTGTATATGAAATGTGTTGGGTTGCAGTTAGCGAAGCTGTGGCAGATGTACCTATATAATGTATAATGTCTAATCTATAATGTACTTCACATTTGGCCGGACTTGTCTTTATTTCAACTTTGAAATTCCTTCATTGGATCATTTAGCATGCACTTTTTTTCCCTCTGCAACAACGTACTTATTTTTGTGGTATGTGAACAAAACAGCAAATGGGAGTGTCAGTGTGCATAAGTGTAGACGTAGGGACAGAGAGAGGGACAGTTACAGATGCATACTTTCACAGCTGCACCTGTCGAGCAGGTTGGGCTGGGTAAACTTTGCAGGTGGTGGGTTAGGAGGGTGGGGTTGAAAGTTGAAAACACAATGACGGAAGAAAAGAAAAAAAAGGAGAGGAATGCAACAACTCACGAGCAGACGTGAGGATTAACAGAAGGAGAAAAGACTACAGAGAGGGAGAGAGACAAACAAACACGCTGCATCTGTTTACCGACCCCGGTGCTGAAATAGTTTCCTCTCTGCCACAGGTAAGACACAAACACATTGCAGTCCTCGCTATTCTTTTTAGAGTCTGGGTAATATCTGCTCCACGAAGAGGCCTTTTGAACACTTTTAACGGCCATAATGGTTTTCTACAAAACCTAAAAAATGCTAAAAAATGTATTATTATTTTTCTAAAACAATTTTTTGCCTGTATTGGATAGGTCAACTGAAGAGAGACAGGAAATGATGGGAGTAGAGAGTGGGGGATGACTTGCAGCAAAGGGCTGAGGTCAGATTTGAACCCATTGGCTATTGCCTCCGTAAATGGGGTGCATGTCATAACCGTTAGGCTACCAGCACCCTGAAAATTAAATAATGAAAGAGTGCTCAAGGTTATACATAGAATACATAGCAGGTGGTAATGACGCTACGTCATTATCAGTATTAAAATCTATGGGCAACTCTGATCCTGTGAGAACCCCTCCTGTTAATATGTTCTTCATGTATCCAGATGAGGGCCATTTTAATTTTCATCCATTCATTATTATTAAAGGTATATTGTTGTGAGATGTGTGTGAAAAGTCACGAAATGGGTGTGGGTGGAAAGAGAGCTTTCAATGAAAGTGTAGAACTCACAAATTCCCCCATTATGAGCCGAACATTTGTTCCTGTAAGGGTTGAATACATGCACGTGCTTCAGACTACTAAATAAATAGTGTACAGATAAAAACTGCCAGAGAACATGTGTCAGCTTAGAGGAGTGTATTCACGGTGTTGTTTTTGTCATTTCACTATTCAGAACTTTGCTTTTGACTGATTACTTCTTATGTAAGAACGTAGTGAATTGTGCTGTCGACAGGTGATGTAGACCTGTGCTGTGTAACTTCAACGTACACCTGAGACATGACGACAAAGATCAACAAGTTAAGATTGAGAGAACAAACATCTCAGGGTGGATTTATTGCTAATTTCCACATCGTTCGTCCACTCTGCATTCAGTCAGCGCTGGTTGTCACGTGGGAATAAAGAGAATAACGTGCTTTGTCTTTGTCTTTCTGAGGTTGTTTTGTTTTTCATTTGATGTTGATAAAGCGTTGGAAAATACAACCAAGTTCTATTTTGGAATAGCCCGGATGCTCTGTGCATTTCCTTGTCTGACATCCTGGATTTATTCTGTCCAACCAGCGGACTCCATCGAAAATAGCGTAGAGGCGCTGCTGGCACGCGCCGGAGACGGACCGCATTGCTTGCTTTGCATTGACTAAAGTGGCAGCGAATGGCGCAGTGGTGCGCAATGCTGACCAATCGCAGAGCTGTTACTTGAGGCCGTTTCTGCTTCTCCCGTCTGATAGTATGAATTTCTTCTGTCATCTTTGAAAATTGGCTGGCTGGTGGGTTAGGCCTTACCCCGCTCGGTGGAAGCAGAGTTACCAGACAATTCTCCAACTTTAGGGCTTTTTTTCCCTGGTTTTGCGAGAGCAAAATGGCAGAAAAAAAGTGTCAAAAAGCACCAAGACAGCAGCAGGCATGTCTGTTTGATGTGTGTGTGTGTCCCCCCCTTACAAAATATATCAACCCAATGTTTTCTGCGCTCCTGAAACTTTCTAGAACATTTCAGAGGGCTGGTCTCAGGAGGAAGTACATTAAGTAAAAAGGACAACGGTAATGTTCTCCCTGTGCATGCGGGGGCTACTTCCAGGTCCTCTGGCTTCCTCTAACCCAACCAACCCTTCCTCCCACAGTCCAAAGACATGCTCATTAGGTCAATCAGGTGATTGTTTAAATTTGACTGTTTGATTACCACAGCAGAAATTTCAGTCTGTAGATTTATACTTTTGGCTTGAAACGTCACAACAACCCAGTCTGAACTGTCTTGGGTCATCTGTCCCAGATATGATCACTATGCCTAGGTTGTTTACTTCATACTTGTAACTCTGCAGCTTTGCTTCACCAACGGGAAACTGGTGCTACCTGTACTGCAGCCACCTTTGTGTGTGTGTGTGTGTGTGTGTGTGTGTGTGTGTGTGTATTTATATGTGTCCTCAGGTATGTTGAGAAAACTCTCCCTAACCCGTGTACTTTTCATTCACCAGATCCAAACAGGCTTTGTTCTGGAGTTTGTTTAGAATAATTTCTTTAATGGAAGTGTGTGTGTTTGTGTTGCTTCATAAAAGGATACAGACAGTTAAATACAAAGCATTTACACTGCTCGCTGTGTGACTCAGCACTTCACCTTGCTAAATAAACAACTGATGACGCAGAGACTGTTGCTTAATCCAACACTGCAAAAGACATGAGGCCCATTGGACACCAAGAGGAGTCAAACTATTTTTAATCCTGGTTTCTCTTTTTATGTATTGCTGAGTTGGATGCAGCGTGGATGGATGAATTATTGGTGGTATTTGAAGATGACAGATTCTGAAGCTCCCAAAGCTTTCTTTGTTTTCAGAAATTCACTGACAATGGTTTAGTACCAAAACTGAAACATTGCAAATTCATTTGTGCTGTTTAGATGGTGTGCATGAGTTTGCCTGACATTTTGGGTAATAAAAAAAGAGCTTCCCAGCATTGAGTGCCTAGGACTTTAACTTTTTAACTCAAGTCTGGCCTGGTAACAAACCCATCACAAACTTAATTCATCAACCTCCTTTGTACACCCATGAATCTCAGAGACTGATATGTTAAAACCTCCAGAAATTAAACAAAAATGATTGCATGTAAGATACCAGAGCTGAGAGGCAACAGTGATTAGGCTGATGATACTTTCTTTAGATTCATGCATGGTACAGTTGACTGTCATAACACAGCTGTAGCATAGCTTTGGAGTGATGTTAAAGGAGTTGTAAGAAATCTGCATAGTGGTTTGGAAACAGAAAACAGTCAGTGAGATCAGTGTTACCAAGTGTCGACCCAGTACATGGTATCTGTAGCTGCATTGCTGAGTGACAAAACATCAAGATATTGAAAAAAGTAGAGCTGGAAACCTGTTTGCTCTTTTCCTGTGAGAGGTTGATTGTGTAATCAGTTGCTGCCTCAGTACATCTGATAAAAAAAGATTGCAAGTGTTGACAGAAAGAAAGGGCCTTTTCATTGTCGTGAAACTGTCCTAGCAGTGTTTTACATAACCAAACAGAACCTGTTTGAGATGTTTCTGTTGCCTCGAGTAGCTTTCATGGGGTGACACCTCAAGCTGATGTATCTTTGTGATGCTTTGTTTTCCAAACTGAGAGTCCTATAGAATATGACTGAACCGACAATCACCACAATCAGCAAATGAGACTGAACGAGAGGGACTTGTATTCACAGATACAGATTCAATGATGACCCATTAACTACCAACTGCTATTGTTAGCAGACACATAACATAACTGCTTATGAGTGTTATACAACAAGCTATACACAAGCTTTGGCGAGTGTGGCTAACATTGGCCGTTGTAGCATCGCCAGCCATTGGTCTTAATGTTCACAGAGCTGTGCTGGTTACACATTGATACGATCACAGGGCCAGTTTAAACTGACACAGCCTGCAAATGACTTTATCTCCATTTTAGATCAAAATACTGCCAAACAATGCTGCTCCTGAGATGCTATCTGTCCACTTTACAGGCAGTAGAGCTGGGACAGCAGGTATTTTAATCTAACCTAGCCTATGGCTACTTTGGTGGGGGGAAGGGGTACAGCTTGGACATAACAATTGACCATTGAGGGCCCAATATAAATATTTCAATTTCATTGAACCAACTAATTCAGGTGCAAGGTTAAAGATGTTTGATTGTTTCTTTGGCTTATCATGCACATACCATTTCACGCAACTGTTGGCTTGTTGACATTACCGTCAACCAGGAATTTACTCCTTTCCTGAATAGTGCACATACCACTCCATTTCTGATCTGTGATTATTAAACTGTAGTTAATGGGAATTGGACACATTCTGAAGCCATGTATTGAGAAGTGTTGAAGTATGGCTGGATTTTCCTTTTGGTTTCCCCGGTGTATTGTCTTGTCAATTGCTGATCAAATTAGATTTTTAAAATGATTTTTTTTTTTAGATTCTCCATTTGCAAAGTGAAACTCAACAGCATCTGTCAGTCCAGAGTAAAGTGCTTGCCATGTGAATATGTATGATGGAGTCATATTTTTCACAATGAAACACAAAATTAAGCAAAAAAAACTAATGCCTTTCATGCAGACTTTGAAAACAATTTAAAAGACTATAACCAAACGTCTGCCACCCTGACAGTTGTCTCTGACAGTATTTGGTCACGCCGTCACGGACTAAGATTTTGCAAGCCTGGAGAAAGGGGAAACTGCTGAAGTTATGGAGAGAGCAAGAATGACGAATGGACAAGTTGGACAGAAATTGCTGTGGCTCTCAAACCTGGGAAAATATAGATTACTTTCATATTTGTAATTATTATCGAGATGTCCCTGATTTTGCTCTATGGCTGAAATATTTCCCCAATGAGGGATTTCTGTCCACCTTTTTCCTTCTCTACTTTTTTTTGGTACAAAGAGGAAGACATGTCAAAGAGGTATTCATGCGCTCTCTACAACTCAACCAGTTCCTCTACTTTTCCACAGTCCAGTAATTGCATTTTCCTATATGCCTCCTTGTAATGTTTACAAGTTTACAGCTTCCTGTTTGTTGTTGGTGAGACTTCTCCAATTGGTTGTTGACAAGTGTCACGTCATAAGACAAGTCTAAAGACTTGTGATACGTCGCTTTGGACAAAAGCGTCTGCTAAGTGAATTGTAGAATTGTTGAATATACACGTTTGATTTTAGAATAACGCCAAGAGAGGAAAAAGCATGGCTTAAAACAGAATTTGAATTCATGACCACCTTATACCAAATGACTGAGATCACAGGAGCTTCCCCCAACTCTAGCAAAACTCTAATGATTTTATTCTGACTTGTGTCTGTGACGTCAAAATTGCTTGAAAAGTAGTTTGGTTATAGCCAGCACAAAATAATTCATTCTGAATATTTTTTTTTCTCTCAACAGCATCTCTGGTACAGGTGAATGGCGTTGCCTGCTTCCTTTCTGTCCGAAGACCAGTTCACCTGCTCGATCTGCCTGGATGTGTTCAACAACCCGGTCTCTACACCATGTGGCCACAGCTTCTGCCAGGCCTGCATCTCCTCCTACTGGGACGGAGGGAGAAGAGGAGGTGGAGGAGGTGGTTCCAAGATCTACCAGTGTCCTCTCTGCAAGGAGTCCTACCGTAAGCGACCAGAGCTCCAAATCAACCGAACCCTGAAGGAAATCACTGAACAGTTCAAATGGTTGGCCAGCGCTGGTGTTTCAATGGATGGAACAGACGGAGGAGGAGACGAGGGTCTAAACTTGCATACTCAGCATCAGCAACAACCAGCCCCGTCTCAGCCTCAGAGACCGGGGGAGATGCCAGACAGGATCTTTGCTGAGATGATGACTCGTTTTCAGCAGCTCCCATCGCCCGGGGTGCCTGAAGACAGCATCTCCAATCCCAACATCTCCCAAAACCCTGGGCCTGTCAGCACTCGCCCGTCCCTCCAAGCTCAGAATTCAGTGCATCTTGACCTGCCTCCACCTTACTCACCTCCACGCAGGTACCAAACTACAATCCCAAATGTGTGTTCAGATCAAATGTAATGAAAAAATCAGGGCAAAAGCAGGTGACGCTAGTTGTGCAATAACACAAGTTAACCTAATATTTACAGGGTTCAAAAGATATAAACTTAGACAATTGCTTTACATCGTTAAGTGAAATTGACAGAGCATTAGGAACATAATCAATAAATCTTAATTTGTCTGGTGTCAAATCATAGCAAATGTAATCTCAAGACACTTTACAAAAAGAGCAGCACTCTTAGTTAAATCTATATCTACAAAGACCAAACGTTGGATTGTTCGTTTGGTTGGGGTGGTGTGAATGCTCAAACAAACTCTAGTGCGCACCACAGAACCAAACTCTGGTCCGCTTGAAATTGGGGGTCTTGTTTTGCCTCCAACTGCACCAGAGTTTGGTTCTCTGTACATTATGTAAGAACATGATCCGAACCAGACAATGGAAGTGGACCGAAAAGCAGTGCATTGTCTGTAAATGGCCGTCTGTAAATGGTGTCAAATAGGTTTGTATAGCGTGGTTAACGTTAGGATTGCTAACAACACCAGCCTTCAGTCTTACTTGTAGTCCACATGACTGTGCTAATTGTGGTTTGACATTGTTCTGGTCGATACACCAGTTAAATCTGACACCGCCGACAATTTATGTATCTTCATATCTTTTATAGATCAAAAAACAGAGAAGCTTTCATGAGTCTGAAGTAAAAGAGATACCAACGTCGATGTCAAACATTTGTTTAAATGCTGTAACAGGTACACTGTGAGCGGTTCCACTGAATTTTCCTCCAACGTGCCTCTGTGCCCCACCCACCTGAAAGGTCTGGAGTTCTTCTGTCATACTGATAACACCTGCATCTGCTGTGTCTGTATGGAGACACAAGGGCACCGAGGACACAACGTAACTCCAGCCAAGAGAGAGTGGCAAATCAAGAAGGTGTGTGTGTATGCGTGTGTATGTGTGTGTGTGTGTGTGTGTGTGTGTGTGTATGTGTGTGTGTGTCAGTTTGATGGTCTGTTTGAAGTTGTCTTGTTCATCTTCTTGCAAAAATCGTAAATAATTGAAGGGTTGCTTACTAGTTGCAAATGCTACATACAGGAAATTTAAGGGTTGAAAAATGAAGCCAGTGCTGAAGTGCGAAATGCTGCAGGCTAGCTCTAAAAGAAGTCCCACACAGCCCTTAATAAAATGTTTATTTTATCAGCATGAATGAATATGTGTACAGAGTGGTACAAAAAAGGATTCGATGATGTTGAGGTGAGGTGACAGTGTTTTAAAATGTGTGTTTCCTTTCTTCTCCAGTCCCAGTTAAGTATTTCAGAGGTGGAGCTGAAGGATATCATCTGTGAGAAGGAGAGGAACATGGAGGAAATACAGAAATCTTTACGAGAGATACAGGTGAGTTTTAATGAACTGGGTCATTTTTCAGATTCATATCATATTGAAGAGCTTGAGCAGGAATGTTTTCTTAGTTTCAATGTTTAATGTTCTTCACATTAATCAGTTTTCCCAACACATGAGTAGCACGTTGAGGAAAGTTCTTGTCAACGACGTAACGAAACGATTAAACGTACTTCTGAACGGCATCTGAACTTTTTACAGACTTCACAAAGGGAAAGGATGCACATCAATAGATGTGATCAAAGTTTGGATGAACCTTAGCAACTCTCTCAATGTGTATGTGCGTCTATGTGTGTGTGTGTGTGTGTGTGTGTGTGTGTGTGTGTGTGTGTGTGTGTGTGTGTGTGTGTGTGTGTGTGTGTGTGTGTGTGTGTTTTTCTCGGCAGTGGCAGACAGGGGAGGAGGGGCGAACGAGGGCAGACGGTCTTATGTATTGATAACAGATTATGTTGATCACTCAGATGGATAAATAATATTTAAAAAAAAGAATGTGACATTTTTGGCCAAGTTTACAACACTATATAATCAGTGATGCATGTTGTCAAAGTCAATCAGCGAAAAAAATATGTTTTAAATTCTGCTGGACTTGCAATATACTATAACACTCAGCTCACATTTTCAAACCATGGCTGTTCATATCTTCATTCAGGCTGCTGCTGAAAGAGAGACGGGCGGAGTGGTTTCTGTGTTTACCAAGATGATCTCCAGTGTGGAGCGCTGCCAAGCTGAAGTCTTGGAGGTAACAGTGACACAGGAGGTGTTTTCTAACATGTAGAATGCCCCCTGATTTGTTTTTTTCAAACAAAATGCAGTATTTTGACACCTCCACATTTACTAAGATCTGTGTGTTTCCTGTTGCCTGCAGGTGATAGAGATGAGTTGGCGAGCGGCTGAGCGTAGAGCTCAAAGTCTGCTGAGCGAGCTGGAGGATGAGATATCCGAACTGAAGAGGAGGAGCACAGCTCTGAACCAGCTTGTTCTGTCTGAAGACTACGTACACTTCCTCAAGGTGTGGATGAATGGGGGCTAAAATATGTAAAACCCACTTGTCTAAATTCAAACCTATGTTTGTCAATGTTGAGCTTTATGGCAGCAACAGTTAGGAAAGTGTGTGTTTTTGCTACGCCTGTTCATCAGTCAAATTTCATACATCCTGCATCCCACAGTTAGAATCGACTTTATTAGTGTGTTATGTGTGCACAAACAAAGAACTGCAGATTAAATCAAGGACAACAAGCTCAGATAGGTCCAGAAATATGAATATATATTAAATAGTATATTAAGGGTTTGAAACAACAACGATTATTATGGACAGTAAGACAAAAATACAATGGTTAAGAGTGCAAAAGATGAAGAAAAAATGTGATGTGTAAGAACGTTAAACCTCTTATATGTACATTAGTTATGTTACATATTTGACTCATTGTAAACGGTGTATTCTCCTCCGCTTTCCTCTAGCTACACACCTCCAACCTCTCACCCATCGTGTTCACATGAATGAGTTTAGCTCAAGTGACGGACAAAATAGTCCTTGCAATTACCTGTGTCCTGCATTGTTGTGTTAGCAGGCTGATGTTAGCGCTCTTTAGTTAGCTCATAGCTTCACACTGCATATTGACACAGAATGACCGTGATCTAAAAACACTTAGTATGTGTATGTTATACTTCTCTTCTCTTGTACTTGACTTAAAATAAGCTTTTATATGCCAGGGGAGAAGCTGGCTGTCCTGTCCACGTAAAAACAATTTAACACTGTGACAACAGCCAGAACTGGCCCTAACCATTTTGGTGCCCTAGGCAAGATGTCAGCCATTGCCCCTTAAATTATAGCCTGTTTGACCACCAAAGACAATATTCATCCAATTCATCCACTTGAAGAAAACTGGCTTACAGCTTTACATTTAACAGAATTTCTTTATTTTAAAATAAAAAATACTTATAAACGAACATGAATAAAATGGCAATAACACTAATATTTCTTATAAATACATACAAAATAAAATAAATATAAATAACTAGTGTAACAGAACAAACAATATCAAACAGTGCAGGGAGCAGAAGTGGTCAAAGACGGCCCGGGGATGGCAGGGGATGTTTTAAAATTGCATCTGGAGAGAGAAGATGAGAATTTCTGAAGCAATCTGCATTTTATAATATAGTGTGAACACATTATATTATATTATCTTCAGAGCAGTACAGAAACCTCAGCATTGTTTTTCATGAGCCCAAATGTTTTCCTTAAAACCAGACCTACAGCATGCACAACCATCTATTTAGTGGGAACTTCTAGCACAAAATCCATACATGCTCTCAGACATCAATACTCTAAAGGCAAGAGCTTGAAACTATTAATGACAACATTTTCTTAAAATGAATAATCTTTACCTTATGAAAGTACAGTGGAAATAAATTGATGTTAACTCAAGCTATTGATTAGGATTTAGGAAACACTGACGTTACTATCATCCATCCATAACAAGCTAGTTTAACTACAACAGATAAATCATTGAGCTGTGCAGCACCTTACCTCACCTTTTTCAGATTTTTCCTCCTCTTCATTTTCGTCTCTGGGCTCCCGAGGGCTTTTTTTTTTTGACATTATGGTCGTTTATAAATGTGATATTAATCGGTATACTCAGTGTCACTCACTTCCAATAAGTCGACTGCCCTCCTCCTCCACAACGAGCAGGTAACGAGTAGCTGTGCTGTGATGCGCCGGGTCAAGCAGGAGGCAAGAAAATATAAATATGTGATGTAGCCTTGTTGTGGCTTCATGGCATCTTTTGTATCATTACTAAATAATAGTATTAAAATGTTATTCTATAAATAATATTTAAACAAATTTTTCCTTCTATTTCTTCTTCTTATCTTCAACTTTACTGCCTCACTCATTTGGGGCGCCAGCGGCGCCACGGGCCGGCCCTGACAACAGCACAGCCGGCAGGACCCACACATCTCACTCATTGTAGACAGTCATGACTCAGAGAGATATTTTCAGAGGATATACTTGATTTCTGCTTTATTTCTGTGTGAAATGTTGCACATTCTTCCCTCAGTGGAGAAGTCAGTGACTGATCTATTTGTAGATGAAGTGATTTGGATCTAAAATTCACAAAAAGTGTTATGTCTTAAAGAAAGCAATGTTGTCTCTGTGCTTAACGTCTCTCTCATTCTGCAGACTTTTCCTACTCTGTCCAACCCCCCACCCTCCAAGGACTGGTCGGGGGTCTCGGTGGTGTCTGAGCTGACGTCAGGAGTGATTCTCAGGACCATCACTCAAACCGTGGAGAGCCTTCATGAGGAGCTGAGGAACCTGCCAGAAGTCTGTGAGTCTGCATTCTGACTGTATTGAAAATCTATTCAAGAAGTTTCCTCAGAGGAAAAACTCTCAGGCGGGAATTCACTACGAATGGTTTGCAATCGCTAATAGCATTATGAATTGTGCATTGGTTGCCCTGCTCTGTTTCAAGGTCGTATTCACAAGGCATAGTCCTGCTCTGTGCAGTTTTCTCTTGTTTTTTATCTGATTGTTAAGAAAAGCTGTGGTCATTTCTACTCTGTGCTGCTGTGCTGTGCTGCGCTTTTATCCTTTTTTAGTCACCCAGAGGGGGAAGTTTGAATGGGTCATCCCGTATCAATACTGCAGTGCAGTTACCGCCAACTCTCAACAGATAATACATTTTCACTCAAATTGTGCGTGGCTATGAGCGGCATCTTTTTTTTAATTAGACTTTTTTTTTCAGTGAGCCTTATATGCTGAAAAGCACCAATGCACAGAGATGCTTTTTACAATGCAGTTTGGGATGTTATGGATGTTTCTTTTCAATTTTGTGTTTTTACAAATGTTTCTGCTGCATGTATGTATGCATTAGAGCCCAACCGATCAATGATCCAGCCGATAATATCAGCCGATATTAGCATATCCAGTGACTATCGGTATCAGCTCATTTTATCTCAGACGAGCCGATATTACTGATTTATTCACTTATCAAATAAGATTTAGTTTAAGTTTCATTGTATTACACTGGTTGTTATCTGTCACCAGCAAAGTGCGCTATATGGACTACATTATCACTCTCCAGAGGGTCAAGCAGTGATGCATGTACATGCCCATGTTACTTTCCAGTTGAGTGACCATCTTGTCTTCATGATATATCTTTTCCACATGCAATATATGTGTAAATCTATACCTAGCTCTACAGATCGAAGATAGACATAAGAAAGATATCGCCCAATATATCGTATTGGATTGTTTCCCTAGCCAACATCGCTAACAATATCAACCCCAAAAAAGTCAAATCCGTCGTGCTCTAATCTGCATCATATAAGCCAGTTGTCTACCCAAAAATCATTTTATTCTTGAAGCTTATTATGTCTCTAAATCAGAGTGTAAATGACTGTATGTTAATAGATAAATTATATTTTTATCCAACCATTATTCATAAAATTTTTTTTTCTCTGATCAACAGGCAAGCGATCCCTGTTGGACCAACCTGTAGCCAGGCCCAACCCAAGTAAGAAAATGTTATTTAAACCCAGTTTTCCTGCTCATTCTGAGGTCAATCAATCAATACAGATGTGACAAAATAAAAGATGCAAATATTCTCCTACTTTCAGAGATTAAGAGGGTTCAAGAATACTCAGGTATGGGTGTAATTTTTTTTTTAATTTGACATAACCGCATTAGTTGTTACATGTCAAATTTGTCCAACCATTACTCTCTTTTTCACTTTAGATGACATCACTTTAGATCCCAACACATCCCACCCGCGTCTCATCATCTCAGTTGACGGGAAGCAGGTTCAATGTGGCGAGCGCCATCAGTCAGTACCGGACAACCCAGAGCGCTTTGACCGGGTGGTGTGTGTGCTGGCCCGCCAGGGCTTCAACTCAGGACGTCATTACTGGGAGGTAGGTGGACACAATGTGAAGGGTTCTACATGTGAAATTAATTATTCCTTTATTTCAGGCCACCAGCCCATTTTCTATTTAATTCCTCCATCTCATTGAAAATCAATTAATTGGTCTGAACCTCAGCGTCTTTGCAATAAACTGTGCCACACTTCCAGGTGGAGGTGGGAGGAAAGACTGACTGGGATCTCGGAGTGGCAAGCTGGTCTGTCCACAGAAAGGGCAAAATCACTGTCAGCCCCGCCCATGGATACTGGTTCCTCAGCCTGCGGGATCGAACCGAATATGCTTTCCGAACAGAACCCTCGACCAACCTGACAGTCAATATCAGACCGTCCCGGATAGGCATCTATGTGGACTATGACAAAGGGCTGGTGTCCTTCTACAACGTGGATGCCAAAGTGCTCATCTACACTTTCAAAGATACATTTTCTGACACCCTCCATCCCTTCTTCAGCCCCTGTACGAATAAATCAGGAAGAAACGAGGCTCCACTTATCATCTGCCCTGTCTCAAAATAAAATGAACTAAAAACGTATGGAAATCTTACAAAAGACAAATTCACATTTTCTTAGAAGAGACTGAGCTCCTCAAACAAAGCTAGAACATATTTCATTGCAGGACATTAGCTTACAGGTTGTTTTAGGCTGTGGTGTCACTGACACGCTCAAAACTTCAGACTGAAATCAGCACTATCCAATATTTCTGTTCAAATATTCAGAATCCTCACGTCCAAATATTGGAAATTAGGAGTATTGAGACACAGCTTTATGCATGTTTTAGAGCACAGAGACTCTCAGCTCTTGCTAAAATCCAACAAAAAAATGACAAAGCCTAAATAACAAAATCTGTGAAACTTCTTCCACCAACCAGAATAATTTGATGCATGGCAGAATCTTGGCACTATGTTGATTGCCAACTTAGATCTTCTGGAAAGTTTCACAAATATTAGTTTATATGATGCAAAATCGTTTTAGTTGCAGTACCACAGTTGACCACTGGTGCATTGACTTGTCATTTGTATTGATCTCTTTTAATGTACCATAAACCAACCAGCTTCCAAAGCAGTTGGACCGTTGTGTAAATTGTAAATACAACACTGGAGACTCAATATTTCATTCAACATAGCACAAACATGACATATCAAAAGCTGAAACGGAGAAATGCTTTGGAAACCGGTTGGTTTATGGATCCATTAAAAGAGAAGATTACATTAATACGAGTCAACACTGCTGTAAATATGCACCAGTGGTCAACTGTGGTACTGCAACTAAAACTATTCTACAATCATATATCATTTCCCACATAGACTGCTACAATAAAGTGAGACATTTGTAAAGATTAAAATAAAATATAAAAGCTATTGACAGGACAGGAACACTGATTCCAAAAACGTCCTGACCTTTTCAGATTCAGGGTTGTTTTCCTGCTTATGAAAAAGCTGTTTACCCAAAGGTGAACAAAGACGCTGCACATAAAAGACACCAAAAATGTTTTCCCTCTTTCCCATTAGCTGCAGGAAGACAAGTTTCCGCTGCAGTGTATAACATGGCTGTTTTTCAATACAGTAAATGTACACATGAAATTACATTCATGTCATATCAGTGTGAAATCTCATTTTTAAGATTTAGATGTGTGACAGAGTATATTCCAAATTTAACAAAAAAGAAAACTCTGGATACAAGAAAACAGTAAAACAGACCTATACAAATCAAATCAAATACTGGACTGTGTGTTGTTAATATGCTAACATGTTAAGTTTACACAAATGGTAGGAGTAATGTATAAAATGTGATTTTTTAATAAATGTTAAATGTATAACTATAATTTTATGAACAGTTCCCAGAGAAATTAATGAACAAAAATCAGCAGTTGTTAGAACACATTTTCTTCTTATGTCTTCAGATGTTTGATTTGACAGAAAAACCATAAAATATTTGAATGACGTCCAATAATATCAGACGGTAGAGTTGATGAATAAATAAGTGTGTAATTCAGTTTGATACAAGGTGAAGGGTTTGAGCATGGCGGATAGTATGCAGTGGCGCTGCCAGGATTAAATTTCATAGTGAGCACAAGAACCATTCGAAGGAGTGTCTTCTTGGTTCCCACGCACACATATGATCCCAGTAACTGAGCGAGCAAGAGAGATAGAGAGAGAGAGAGAAAGAGATTTATATACCCGCAATAGCCAATGAGAGCGAGCAGACCGGGAAACGTCACCAACCGAATGTCGCAAACTTTGTTTACCGTTATTAGTTATGTTACACCAATCATGCGCCTCCAAATGTATTTACATCATGAAGAAACAAAAATAATTAAACACAGGTTTAGCTTTCATAGAAAATAATTATAGTGGTAATAAAATGTACGCTGGATGTGTCCAGGGTTATGGCTGGCGGCGCCGCTGATAGTATAGTTTACATGTTTACAGAAAAGATGACAATAATTAAACAAATAGTACAATAGTTTTTAACGTGTCCTGTTAAATCTTTTGTTCTGATATGCTATATGAATAAAAATGGACTGATTGATTGATCTCATCGTCATGTAATGATTTATACATTTAACTGTGGTGATTAAACATGACTACAATGTTGAAGTTTGGTTGTTATTCTTTCATATCTCTGTCATCAGTGTCGTTTCTGTTAAGCCTCCTGAAGAAATAATTTGTCTTTCTTCATTTTGAAAGAACAGCAGGCACTGGGAAACTCCAACACTGAACCGACCAATGGTTTGACTTCATCACCCAGTATGTCAGGAAACATTCATTTTGGTTTATATCTTTAACGATAAGTAGATGAGACTCAGACGAACTGCCTCAATATGCAGACATATTTGATCTAAACACACAGTTGTTTCTCAAGTTGCTTGTTGGGCTTTAAAAAATGCAGGCTCTCTGGTTAGCTCACAGTAATCCAATCTGTGACAAATCTACTTATGGCAACATGCCATCGATCAGATCAGGTGGGGACACTTTCTACTGCTCTCTTGTAACACTGATACAGATTCAAACACCTAATGTTGAAGCATTTAGACAAGCCTACTACAGCTGGGCCTCTCATTTAAGATTTTAAATCTGTGTTCAATTTAAGCCAGAGCTCTTACTGGCAAAGATGCCTCACTCATGCCTCACTCATTTGGGGCGCCAGCGGCGCCACGGGCCGGCCCTGACAACAGCACAGCCGGCAGGACCCACACATCTCACTCATTGTAGACAGTCATGACTCAGAGAGATATTTTCAGAGGATATACTTGATTTCTGCTTTATTTCTGTGTGAAATGTTGCACATTCTTCCCTCAGTGGAGAAGTCAGTGACTGATCTATTTGTAGATGAAGTGATTTGGATCTAAAATTCACAAAAAGTGTTATGTCTTAAAGAAAGCAATGTTGTCTCTGTGCTTAACGTCTCTCTCATTCTGCAGACTTTTCCTACTCTGTCCAACCCCCCACCCTCCAAGGACTGGTCGGGGGTCTCGGTGGTGTCTGAGCTGACGTCAGGAGTGATTCTCAGGACCATCACTCAAACCGTGGAGAGCCTTCATGAGGAGCTGAGGAACCTGCCAGAAGTCTGTGAGTCTGCATTCTGACTGTATTGAAAATCTATTCAAGAAGTTTCCTCAGAGGAAAAACTCTCAGGCGGGAATTCACTACGAATGGTTTGCAATCGCTAATAGCATTATGAATTGTGCATTGGTTGCCCTGCTCTGTTTCAAGGTCGTATTCACAAGGCATAGTCCTGCTCTGTGCAGTTTTCTCTTGTTTTTTATCTGATTGTTAAGAAAAGCTGTGGTCATTTCTACTCTGTGCTGCTGTGCTGTGCTGCGCTTTTATCCTTTTTTAGTCACCCAGAGGGGGAAGTTTGAATGGGTCATCCCGTATCAATACTGCAGTGCAGTTACCGCCAACTCTCAACAGATAATACATTTTCACTCAAATTGTGCGTGGCTATGAGCGGCATCTTTTTTTTAATTAGACTTTTTTTTTCAGTGAGCCTTATATGCTGAAAAGCACCAATGCACAGAGATGCTTTTTACAATGCAGTTTGGGATGTTATGGATGTTTCTTTTCAATTTTGTGTTTTTACAAATGTTTCTGCTGCATGTATGTATGCATTAGAGCCCAACCGATCAATGATCCAGCCGATAATATCAGCCGATATTAGCATATCCAGTGACTATCGGTATCAGCTCATTTTATCTCAGACGAGCCGATATTACTGATTTATTCACTTATCAAATAAGATTTAGTTTAAGTTTCATTGTATTACACTGGTTGTTATCTGTCACCAGCAAAGTGCGCTATATGGACTACATTATCACTCTCCAGAGGGTCAAGCAGTGATGCATGTACATGCCCATGTTACTTTCCAGTTGAGTGACCATCTTGTCTTCATGATATATCTTTTCCACATGCAATATATGTGTAAATCTATACCTAGCTCTACAGATCGAAGATAGACATAAGAAAGATATCGCCCAATATATCGTATTGGATTGTTTCCCTAGCCAACATCGCTAACAATATCAACCCCAAAAAAGTCAAATCCGTCGTGCTCTAATCTGCATCATATAAGCCAGTTGTCTACCCAAAAATCATTTTATTCTTGAAGCTTATTATGTCTCTAAATCAGAGTGTAAATGACTGTATGTTAATAGATAAATTATATTTTTATCCAACCATTATTCATAAAATTTTTTTTTCTCTGATCAACAGGCAAGCGATCCCTGTTGGACCAACCTGTAGCCAGGCCCAACCCAAGTAAGAAAATGTTATTTAAACCCAGTTTTCCTGCTCATTCTGAGGTCAATCAATCAATACAGATGTGACAAAATAAAAGATGCAAATATTCTCCTACTTTCAGAGATTAAGAGGGTTCAAGAATACTCAGGTATGGGTGTAATTTTTTTTTTAATTTGACATAACCGCATTAGTTGTTACATGTCAAATTTGTCCAACCATTACTCTCTTTTTCACTTTAGATGACATCACTTTAGATCCCAACACATCCCACCCGCGTCTCATCATCTCAGTTGACGGGAAGCAGGTTCAATGTGGCGAGCGCCATCAGTCAGTACCGGACAACCCAGAGCGCTTTGACCGGGTGGTGTGTGTGCTGGCCCGCCAGGGCTTCAACTCAGGACGTCATTACTGGGAGGTAGGTGGACACAATGTGAAGGGTTCTACATGTGAAATTAATTATTCCTTTATTTCAGGCCACCAGCCCATTTTCTATTTAATTCCTCCATCTCATTGAAAATCAATTAATTGGTCTGAACCTCAGCGTCTTTGCAATAAACTGTGCCACACTTCCAGGTGGAGGTGGGAGGAAAGACTGACTGGGATCTCGGAGTGGCAAGCTGGTCTGTCCACAGAAAGGGCAAAATCACTGTCAGCCCCGCCCATGGATACTGGTTCCTCAGCCTGCGGGATCGAACCGAATATGCTTTCCGAACAGAACCCTCGACCAACCTGACAGTCAATATCAGACCGTCCCGGATAGGCATCTATGTGGACTATGACAAAGGGCTGGTGTCCTTCTACAACGTGGATGCCAAAGTGCTCATCTACACTTTCAAAGATACATTTTCTGACACCCTCCATCCCTTCTTCAGCCCCTGTACGAATAAATCAGGAAGAAACGAGGCTCCACTTATCATCTGCCCTGTCTCAAAATAAAATGAACTAAAAACGTATGGAAATCTTACAAAAGACAAATTCACATTTTCTTAGAAGAGACTGAGCTCCTCAAACAAAGCTAGAACATATTTCATTGCAGGACATTAGCTTACAGGTTGTTTTAGGCTGTGGTGTCACTGACACGCTCAAAACTTCAGACTGAAATCAGCACTATCCAATATTTCTGTTCAAATATTCAGAATCCTCACGTCCAAATATTGGAAATTAGGAGTATTGAGACACAGCTTTATGCATGTTTTAGAGCACAGAGACTCTCAGCTCTTGCTAAAATCCAACAAAAAAATGACAAAGCCTAAATAACAAAATCTGTGAAACTTCTTCCACCAACCAGAATAATTTGATGCATGGCAGAATCTTGGCACTATGTTGATTGCCAACTTAGATCTTCTGGAAAGTTTCACAAATATTAGTTTATATGATGCAAAATCGTTTTAGTTGCAGTACCACAGTTGACCACTGGTGCATTGACTTGTCATTTGTATTGATCTCTTTTAATGTACCATAAACCAACCAGCTTCCAAAGCAGTTGGACCGTTGTGTAAATTGTAAATACAACACTGGAGACTCAATATTTCATTCAACATAGCACAAACATGACATATCAAAAGCTGAAACGGAGAAATGCTTTGGAAACCGGTTGGTTTATGGATCCATTAAAAGAGAAGATTACATTAATACGAGTCAACACTGCTGTAAATATGCACCAGTGGTCAACTGTGGTACTGCAACTAAAACTATTCTACAATCATATATCATTTCCCACATAGACTGCTACAATAAAGTGAGACATTTGTAAAGATTAAAATAAAATATAAAAGCTATTGACAGGACAGGAACACTGATTCCAAAAACGTCCTGACCTTTTCAGATTCAGGGTTGTTTTCCTGCTTATGAAAAAGCTGTTTACCCAAAGGTGAACAAAGACGCTGCACATAAAAGACACCAAAAATGTTTTCCCTCTTTCCCATTAGCTGCAGGAAGACAAGTTTCCGCTGCAGTGTATAACATGGCTGTTTTTCAATACAGTAAATGTACACATGAAATTACATTCATGTCATATCAGTGTGAAATCTCATTTTTAAGATTTAGATGTGTGACAGAGTATATTCCAAATTTAACAAAAAAGAAAACTCTGGATACAAGAAAACAGTAAAACAGACCTATACAAATCAAATCAAATACTGGACTGTGTGTTGTTAATATGCTAACATGTTAAGTTTACACAAATGGTAGGAGTAATGTATAAAATGTGATTTTTTAATAAATGTTAAATGTATAACTATAATTTTATGAACAGTTCCCAGAGAAATTAATGAACAAAAATCAGCAGTTGTTAGAACACATTTTCTTCTTATGTCTTCAGATGTTTGATTTGACAGAAAAACCATAAAATATTTGAATGACGTCCAATAATATCAGACGGTAGAGTTGATGAATAAATAAGTGTGTAATTCAGTTTGATACAAGGTGAAGGGTTTGAGCATGGCGGATAGTATGCAGTGGCGCTGCCAGGATTAAATTTCATAGTGAGCACAAGAACCATTCGAAGGAGTGTCTTCTTGGTTCCCACGCACACATATGATCCCAGTAACTGAGCGAGCAAGAGAGATAGAGAGAGAGAGAGAAAGAGATTTATATACCCGCAATAGCCAATGAGAGCGAGCAGACCGGGAAACGTCACCAACCGAATGTCGCAAACTTTGTTTACCGTTATTAGTTATGTTACACCAATCATGCGCCTCCAAATGTATTTACATCATGAAGAAACAAAAATAATTAAACACAGGTTTAGCTTTCATAGAAAATAATTATAGTGGTAATAAAATGTACGCTGGATGTGTCCAGGGTTATGGCTGGCGGCGCCGCTGATAGTATAGTTTACATGTTTACAGAAAAGATGACAATAATTAAACAAATAGTACAATAGTTTTTAACGTGTCCTGTTAAATCTTTTGTTCTGATATGCTATATGAATAAAAATGGACTGATTGATTGATCTCATCGTCATGTAATGATTTATACATTTAACTGTGGTGATTAAACATGACTACAATGTTGAAGTTTGGTTGTTATTCTTTCATATCTCTGTCATCAGTGTCGTTTCTGTTAAGCCTCCTGAAGAAATAATTTGTCTTTCTTCATTTTGAAAGAACAGCAGGCACTGGGAAACTCCAACACTGAACCGACCAATGGTTTGACTTCATCACCCAGTATGTCAGGAAACATTCATTTTGGTTTATATCTTTAACGATAAGTAGATGAGACTCAGACGAACTGCCTCAATATGCAGACATATTTGATCTAAACACACAGTTGTTTCTCAAGTTGCTTGTTGGGCTTTAAAAAATGCAGGCTCTCTGGTTAGCTCACAGTAATCCAATCTGTGACAAATCTACTTATGGCAACATGCCATCGATCAGATCAGGTGGGGACACTTTCTACTGCTCTCTTGTAACACTGATACAGATTCAAACACCTAATGTTGAAGCATTTAGACAAGCCTACTACAGCTGGGCCTCTCATTTAAGATTTTAAATCTGTGTTCAATTTAAGCCAGAGCTCTTACTGGCAAAGATGCCTCACTCATGCCTCACTCATTTGGGGCGCCAGCGGCGCCACGGGCCGGCCCTGACAACAGCACAGCCGGCAGGACCCACACATCTCACTCATTGTAGACAGTCATGACTCAGAGAGATATTTTCAGAGGATATACTTGATTTCTGCTTTATTTCTGTGTGAAATGTTGCACATTCTTCCCTCAGTGGAGAAGTCAGTGACTGATCTATTTGTAGATGAAGTGATTTGGATCTAAAATTCACAAAAAGTGTTATGTCTTAAAGAAAGCAATGTTGTCTCTGTGCTTAACGTCTCTCTCATTCTGCAGACTTTTCCTACTCTGTCCAACCCCCCACCCTCCAAGGACTGGTCGGGGGTCTCGGTGGTGTCTGAGCTGACGTCAGGAGTGATTCTCAGGACCATCACTCAAACCGTGGAGAGCCTTCATGAGGAGCTGAGGAACCTGCCAGAAGTCTGTGAGTCTGCATTCTGACTGTATTGAAAATCTATTCAAGAAGTTTCCTCAGAGGAAAAACTCTCAGGCGGGAATTCACTACGAATGGTTTGCAATCGCTAATAGCATTATGAATTGTGCATTGGTTGCCCTGCTCTGTTTCAAGGTCGTATTCACAAGGCATAGTCCTGCTCTGTGCAGTTTTCTCTTGTTTTTTATCTGATTGTTAAGAAAAGCTGTGGTCATTTCTACTCTGTGCTGCTGTGCTGTGCTGCGCTTTTATCCTTTTTTAGTCACCCAGAGGGGGAAGTTTGAATGGGTCATCCCGTATCAATACTGCAGTGCAGTTACCGCCAACTCTCAACAGATAATACATTTTCACTCAAATTGTGCGTGGCTATGAGCGGCATCTTTTTTTTAATTAGACTTTTTTTTTCAGTGAGCCTTATATGCTGAAAAGCACCAATGCACAGAGATGCTTTTTACAATGCAGTTTGGGATGTTATGGATGTTTCTTTTCAATTTTGTGTTTTTACAAATGTTTCTGCTGCATGTATGTATGCATTAGAGCCCAACCGATCAATGATCCAGCCGATAATATCAGCCGATATTAGCATATCCAGTGACTATCGGTATCAGCTCATTTTATCTCAGACGAGCCGATATTACTGATTTATTCACTTATCAAATAAGATTTAGTTTAAGTTTCATTGTATTACACTGGTTGTTATCTGTCACCAGCAAAGTGCGCTATATGGACTACATTATCACTCTCCAGAGGGTCAAGCAGTGATGCATGTACATGCCCATGTTACTTTCCAGTTGAGTGACCATCTTGTCTTCATGATATATCTTTTCCACATGCAATATATGTGTAAATCTATACCTAGCTCTACAGATCGAAGATAGACATAAGAAAGATATCGCCCAATATATCGTATTGGATTGTTTCCCTAGCCAACATCGCTAACAATATCAACCCCAAAAAAGTCAAATCCGTCGTGCTCTAATCTGCATCATATAAGCCAGTTGTCTACCCAAAAATCATTTTATTCTTGAAGCTTATTATGTCTCTAAATCAGAGTGTAAATGACTGTATGTTAATAGATAAATTATATTTTTATCCAACCATTATTCATAAAAAATTTTTTTCTCTGATCAACAGGCAAGCGATCCCTGTTGGACCAACCTGTAGCCAGGCCCAACCCAAGTAAGAAAATGTTATTTAAACCCAGTTTTCCTGCTCATTCTGAGGTCAATCAATCAATACAGATGTGACAAAATAAAAGATGCAAATATTCTCCTACTTTCAGAGATTAAGAGGGTTCAAGAATACTCAGGTATGGGTGTAATTTTTTTTTTAATTTGACATAACCGCATTAGTTGTTACATGTCAAATTTGTCCAACCATTACTCTCTTTTTCACTTTAGATGACATCACTTTAGATCCCAACACATCCCACCCGCGTCTCATCATCTCAGTTGACGGGAAGCAGGTTCAATGTGGCGAGCGCCATCAGTCAGTACCGGACAACCCAGAGCGCTTTGACCGGGTGGTGTGTGTGCTGGCCCGCCAGGGCTTCAACTCAGGACGTCATTACTGGGAGGTAGGTGGACACAATGTGAAGGGTTCTACATGTGAAATTAATTATTCCTTTATTTCAGGCCACCAGCCCATTTTCTATTTAATTCCTCCATCTCATTGAAAATCAATTAATTGGTCTGAACCTCAGCGTCTTTGCAATAAACTGTGCCACACTTCCAGGTGGAGGTGGGAGGAAAGACTGACTGGGATCTCGGAGTGGCAAGCTGGTCTGTCCACAGAAAGGGCAAAATCACTGTCAGCCCCGCCCATGGATACTGGTTCCTCAGCCTGCGGGATCGAACCGAATATGCTTTCCGAACAGAACCCTCGACCAACCTGACAGTCAATATCAGACCGTCCCGGATAGGCATCTATGTGGACTATGACAAAGGGCTGGTGTCCTTCTACAACGTGGATGCCAAAGTGCTCATCTACACTTTCAAAGATACATTTTCTGACACCCTCCATCCCTTCTTCAGCCCCTGTACGAATAAATCAGGAAGAAACGAGGCTCCACTTATCATCTGCCCTGTCTCAAAATAAAATGAACTAAAAACGTATGGAAATCTTACAAAAGACAAATTCACATTTTCTTAGAAGAGACTGAGCTCCTCAAACAAAGCTAGAACATATTTCATTGCAGGACATTAGCTTACAGGTTGTTTTAGGCTGTGGTGTCACTGACACGCTCAAAACTTCAGACTGAAATCAGCACTATCCAATATTTCTGTTCAAATATTCAGAATCCTCACGTCCAAATATTGGAAATTAGGAGTATTGAGACACAGCTTTATGCATGTTTTAGAGCACAGAGACTCTCAGCTCTTGCTAAAATCCAACAAAAAAATGACAAAGCCTAAATAACAAAATCTGTGAAACTTCTTCCACCAACCAGAATAATTTGATGCATGGCAGAATCTTGGCACTATGTTGATTGCCAACTTAGATCTTCTGGAAAGTTTCACAAATATTAGTTTATATGATGCAAAATCGTTTTAGTTGCAGTACCACAGTTGACCACTGGTGCATTGACTTGTCATTTGTATTGATCTCTTTTAATGTACCATAAACCAACCAGCTTCCAAAGCAGTTGGACCGTTGTGTAAATTGTAAATACAACACTGGAGACTCAATATTTCATTCAACATAGCACAAACATGACATATCAAAAGCTGAAACGGAGAAATGCTTTGGAAACCGGTTGGTTTATGGATCCATTAAAAGAGAAGATTACATTAATACGAGTCAACACTGCTGTAAATATGCACCAGTGGTCAACTGTGGTACTGCAACTAAAACTATTCTACAATCATATATCATTTCCCACATAGACTGCTACAATAAAGTGAGACATTTGTAAAGATTAAAATAAAATATAAAAGCTATTGACAGGACAGGAACACTGATTCCAAAAACGTCCTGACCTTTTCAGATTCAGGGTTGTTTTCCTGCTTATGAAAAAGCTGTTTACCCAAAGGTGAACAAAGACGCTGCACATAAAAGACACCAAAAATGTTTTCCCTCTTTCCCATTAGCTGCAGGAAGACAAGTTTCCGCTGCAGTGTATAACATGGCTGTTTTTCAATACAGTAAATGTACACATGAAATTACATTCATGTCATATCAGTGTGAAATCTCATTTTTAAGATTTAGATGTGTGACAGAGTATATTCCAAATTTAACAAAAAAGAAAACTCTGGATACAAGAAAACAGTAAAACAGACCTATACAAATCAAATCAAATACTGGACTGTGTGTTGTTAATATGCTAACATGTTAAGTTTACACAAATGGTAGGAGTAATGTATAAAATGTGATTTTTTAATAAATGTTAAATGTATAACTATAATTTTATGAACAGTTCCCAGAGAAATTAATGAACAAAAATCAGCAGTTGTTAGAACACATTTTCTTCTTATGTCTTCAGATGTTTGATTTGACAGAAAAACCATAAAATATTTGAATGACGTCCAATAATATCAGACGGTAGAGTTGATGAATAAATAAGTGTGTAATTCAGTTTGATACAAGGTGAAGGGTTTGAGCATGGCGGATAGTATGCAGTGGCGCTGCCAGGATTAAATTTCATAGTGAGCACAAGAACCATTCGAAGGAGTGTCTTCTTGGTTCCCACGCACACATATGATCCCAGTAACTGAGCGAGCAAGAGAGATAGAGAGAGAGAGAGAAAGAGATTTATATACCCGCAATAGCCAATGAGAGCGAGCAGACCGGGAAACGTCACCAACCGAATGTCGCAAACTTTGTTTACCGTTATTAGTTATGTTACACCAATCATGCGCCTCCAAATGTATTTACATCATGAAGAAACAAAAATAATTAAACACAGGTTTAGCTTTCATAGAAAATAATTATAGTGGTAATAAAATGTACGCTGGATGTGTCCAGGGTTATGGCTGGCGGCGCCGCTGATAGTATAGTTTACATGTTTACAGAAAAGATGACAATAATTAAACAAATAGTACAATAGTTTTTAACGTGTCCTGTTAAATCTTTTGTTCTGATATGCTATATGAATAAAAATGGACTGATTGATTGATCTCATCGTCATGTAATGATTTATACATTTAACTGTGGTGATTAAACATGACTACAATGTTGAAGTTTGGTTGTTATTCTTTCATATCTCTGTCATCAGTGTCGTTTCTGTTAAGCCTCCTGAAGAAATAATTTGTCTTTCTTCATTTTGAAAGAACAGCAGGCACTGGGAAACTCCAACACTGAACCGACCAATGGTTTGACTTCATCACCCAGTATGTCAGGAAACATTCATTTTGGTTTATATCTTTAACGATAAGTAGATGAGACTCAGACGAACTGCCTCAATATGCAGACATATTTGATCTAAACACACAGTTGTTTCTCAAGTTGCTTGTTGGGCTTTAAAAAATGCAGGCTCTCTGGTTAGCTCACAGTAATCCAATCTGTGACAAATCTACTTATGGCAACATGCCATCGATCAGATCAGGTGGGGACACTTTCTACTGCTCTCTTGTAACACTGATACAGATTCAAACACCTAATGTTGAAGCATTTAGACAAGCCTACTACAGCTGGGCCTCTCATTTAAGATTTTAAATCTGTGTTCAATTTAAGCCAGAGCTCTTACTGGCAAAGATGATTGGAGGTCAAACCTCATCTGATTCAGTAGTACCATTCATTTCTTACAAATGGAGTAAAGATGGTTAAAGTTAACCATATCAAAAAATATACTAAAGCCTTAACATTAGGCTGATTATCTCCGGCGAATACTTTTGTGGTCATTTCTGTAACACAGATAAGAAACATCAGGACAAGACAATGGACACCATGAGATTGGCTGATTCGTGAGTTTAATATGATGGTATGCAACATGAAGCAGAATTAATTTGACATAAAAATTAAAGTAGAGATGACTTCAAGTCTAAACTGAGTTAAAATGAAAGTGAAGTGACAACAGCCACCTGGACGAATGTGCACTCAGTCTTCATTGCGTCTGCAGAATTATACTCACACCTGTGAAGTTGTACATCACTGTTCTCTGTGACACGTCTGATCTTTGTCTTATAAGAAATTCCTTATAAGAAATTCCTACAGATGTCTCTGAAGCCTTGTTCACACCTGCACAAAACTCCTGAAAAACTCCTGAAGTTTTCGGGGTGAGCTGCATATGTGAACATAAACAGCCAAATTTTTTCACTATTTCACTATTATCTTGGTGGGGGGAAATTTTTTCATTGCAATTGGTGCAGGACCATAGACTGTCTTCACATGATTGGTATGATCTTCATGCACATAGTTAAACTAAACTAAAGGCAAATATTCTTATTAAAGCGCCTTATAGCGGATTCTGATTCTTCGTTTGCCACTTCTGCATGGTTCTTTTAATACCATGTCTTGAATAGACACCCCCTGCCCCCTAGTCCTTTCCAACAGGTACATGTCTCATGCTGCGAGGTGCATGTGTGAACAACCCGATCAGGAGGATTTCAGGGGAGGTTCTCCCAACATTCTCATAATATTATGTGCATATGTGAAAACGGCTTGAGACTCAATTAACACATTTTCCAACCAACTCACATTTTCTTTAATATGTAAATTGCTAAATAAACAAATAAAAAAAAACTAGTTGTGATCAGTAATTTACACTTTTGGCTACGTCTTCCTTTTTTCCTGAAGTTCAAATGTTATTAATACAGTTCAGTAACAAACACTTTATACTTTACTCTGTTGCAGCATGAAGTTAAAGGAAGAACGTGCGACATATTAATAAAGCAGAAATCAAGTATTACCTCTGTAAATGTCTCTCTGAGTCATGACTGTCTACAGTGAGTGAGATGCTCGAGTCCCTCCAGCTGAACTGTTATCGGAGCCGTGTTTACATGGAGGGAAAGGCCGGCTCCTTCCCTTGTGTATAAAAGCTGTTTTAGTCAAGGACTACAGAGAAGAAGAAGAACAAACTCACTGATTATTTAGATGTCACAGTTTTTAGATCACGCTAATTCCGTGTAAATGTATGTGCAATGTGAAGCTATGAGCTAACTAAAGAGTGCTAACATTAGCCTGCTAACTCAACAATGCAGGCCACAGGTGATTGCAGCTCGAGCCAAGGACTATTTATTACACGAGTGGAGGGGGGCTGGAGGTCTGCCGCTGGGGCAGAGTTGTTGTTTGGTTTCATGCTGGTGCTCAAGAGCGACATCTACTGGATCAAAAAGTCGCACATTCGTCTTTTAAGTTAACACACACCTGATCTGAATTGGACAGTTGATTAATTACAAAAAGAAAACATCATGCAAGTACAGGAGGGAAAACTCCACAATCTCTGTCAGCATACGGTACATTCAAACTGCTGATACAAGCTGTCATAAAACAGGAAACAGGCTACATAAAGGTAGATTAACATCGAACTAAGATCTCATTTTAAAAAAATAAGCAGCACAAACCAGAGAAAACTTATTTTTTCTCATCAGTCAAACATTCACACACCGAAGTGTTTTTGGTGACATGTTTGTTTTAAGATATGTGAATATTAGCATGCTTTTTGAATACTATGTGATTTCAACAGCTCAAGTCTACAGTGTGCTCGATGTATATCAGAAAATAAATTGCTGTACAGTGTTTGGGAAAGTGCTCCTGAAGGTCAGAAGTATAGAGGGGACAGCATGAGACAAAGCATTCCTTGGTTGTGCAGCTGTACAGATAAAATCTGTGTTATAGAGGTTATGACTTATTTGTGGTGCAGATCATGATTTTGATTTGACAGTTTGTGTGTTTCTCTGTTTGTGTGCGCTGGTTCACTGAACCTCCACCAACAGAGGCGTAATGGTTGTGTTGATTGGACAGCTGGTGGTGTTTAAGTTTTCTCTCTCAGGAATTTTGTTGTTGAAAAAAAACACTATTATATTCATTAATTTCTAACAAATGTGTTCAAATACCACAAAAGCATAATAAAGCACCACAGAACCCTTATTCGCTGATCAAAGAGGTTTCACTTTCCTTGGTCTTTGCTGCCCCGCGCTGCCCTGAATAACACTGTCTCAGATATGCAGTAAATATATTCATGTATGTACATTATTATAAGTGTGTATCGTTGCATCATATCCTCTTACGCTCGCTGCTTTGCTTTGTGAGAGCGTCTTTCATTGTACCCAGGCACCTCACCCCCTCCAGCATCACGGGAGTCCCATGATGTGGGTCTGAACAGAATGAGAGAGAGAGAGAGAGATGCAAACAGTGAAAAGACAAAACCTGCTTTTTTTTTAGGGTTGACACACAAACACAATTCTTGATATAAGGCTGATAAATAAAACCGTACTCAATACCTATTTTCATAGCACTGTACATTGAAAAAAGTCATGTTGTTTTGACTGCGTTAATCATGTGACATCTTGTCCCTCTTGGCGCTCTATAAGCCATTTTTGAGGTTTTTAGGAGATTGGTCTGTATCCATCCTGAGTCAGGATTTCATTTCACACAGTAGCTGTGCAGCACTACTTTAAAAAATAAAGGTAACATCACGATCATAAGGTTAAATTCTTTGCATTACTTTGATTCCCAAATCAAGAAAATCACAAGGACTTAAAAAACGTTTTACATTTCAAAATGATTGAGTTTAAAAATATAAAAGAAGTTATAAAATAATTTGATTAGCACTTATAGACAGGAGAGAAACACACAAAATACACATTTCAAAAATCACCAAACCAGCAAAATAGAAGCACACATAAAAAAAAATTACTGACTACTTAAAATAAAACATTTTGCCTTAAGTTCCATTGACAGGAGCATTCAAAAATTAGCTGTTTGATGGATGTGTGTTAGTCTGAGTGTTTAGTAAAGGGACTACATATCCATGAGCTGTAAATGTGTGTGTAGAGGAGTGGTACATACCAATGACCTTGGCCTGGAATCTGACCTTCAGACTGCTGTCCTTCCTCCCTTTGGTAACCAGGGTGATCTCCTCCTGCAGCACCCCCTCCTGGTGAGCCCTGTACTCACACTGGACTTTCACTCCTAAAGATGGGGAAAGAGAGGGTTCATCAAACTCAACATTTTCATTCTTTGAGTTTTATTTGTGTGTGTTAGAGTCTGTTCCAGCTGATCAAGGACACTGTGATTTAAAAGTGATATCGAGGAACAGATAAATAAGAATAAAGGAGCAGAGAGGGAGGGTTATTTTAATCAGTCACTGTTCAGGGTCATCAGAGAGAAGTGCTGACAGAGGAGAGGTGTATTTTCGCCTCCTGTGCTTTAACTGCACTTTGAGACGTTTCGTGTATGTGCAGAATATTGTTAACTCAGCACTACAGTAAAACCTTCAGTCCCCTGAGACAAAGTCGGATGCATATTTGATGCACAGGCTTCATTTGGCCTCTTTGGAGGGCTGGATATGAAGGCTGAGAATAAGTCAAAATCCCACCTTAAATCTATGTAAAGCTGCTGGTTAACTACCTTTGTCTTTTCTAATGCCAGGCGTCTACAGTATGGTAAAATGTGTATGAGCAAAAATCAGGGCATCACCAACATTCAAAGGAGAAAAAAAAGTTACAGAGCTATAAATCTCGGGAGAATATATGTGTAAATTCATCTTATACTTTAAGATGAAGGAAACGCACAAACTTTGGCATCATATAGTGGTGCTAACTGACCTCTAAGGGGATCCCCTACATTAGGACTCCTTCTCGGATTATCACATGGCGCTTACAGACTCCCATTTGAAGGCAGAATACGTATGTCCCTGTTATGCCTTGCTTGCAGCATCAATGATCAATGATGGGGTGGAGTCGTGGAGTCCCTGATCCGCCATCAATGCAGCTGAACTCCAAACAGAGTATTGCCGACCATCCACTAAACCAGTAATGAGACTGTAAACCTGCCTGTGTTAGCAGAAAACAATAAAGTCTGAAACAGAGGTCTGCTCATGTTTCCATCTCTGTTTTACGAGTGTGTTGTAGTCAGCCCTGTCTTTAGTGTCTGATGACGAATACAACAAAGATGCTCATGGATCGACTTGTGAATGAATCAATATGAAAACTGCCACCGTGCATTCAGGAAATCATTGTGGTAGACCAAGAGTAAGACAACCTGGTGCAGACTTGGTGAAAAGCTCCCTATTTCAACCAGACCATCCATGCACGTATCCACATCAACCTTAAACTTTATTGACCCTTTGTTGGCTTTCTGATTGGTCCGTGGACTCACCAATCAGAGGGCTGCCTCTCTTAACAATCGATGGTGGGCTACATCCAGTTAGACAGACTTTAGCCTGGGCTAATTCTTTTCAGTGTGTTGGGGTGACATTTTTACAGTTTTTTTTAGAGATTCTGAGTTGCCCTCATACACCCTACTTTATCTTTACAAATCAAATCAATAAAAAAAATTAAAGTCTTTGAAATCGTGGGGGATTTTTACTTATTTCAAATGGGAAGGAGCCTGGTGACATAAGATTTGGTCTTACCTATTAACAGTATAAGGGCTGGACTTGACAGAGGGTTACTTCCTGGTGAGGGCGGGGCTTGAAAAAAGGGTCAATTTATCTCTGAAGGGTAATTGATTTTTCGGTAAGGCAAAGAACAAAACATAAAACCAACTGGGCCTGCCCGATATGAAAGAAGTCTGAGATGTGTCCATCCATACGTTGTTCAATATTGTGATGAGGACATAGCGTGATAGTGCAAATGGTTGTAGTTTCAATGCATTTCTTCTGTTCTTCATGTTTTGCACGTATTTGGTTTTGTCACAATGGTTTTTTTTAACTCACCTTCTAATGTCGAGTTTATACGGTGAATCCGGAGGCTGGCAGGTTTCCGAGATGGAGAGCAGGAAGGAAGACAGGAGAGCTCTTTTCCCACTGTGGGGACATCGGGGACAGTGAAGACGATCTCATAACAGTGATGGCTCTTCAGGAAACCAGCCTAGTGAGGGAGGGGGTAGTTGTTATAGTTTCATACTCTGGACAACCCACCGGATCCCCCTTCAGCTTGCGAGGAACCGTTGAGAATCTGCCACACATATACACAACAGACCAAGAGAGCCAAAAACACGGACAAACCTTGACCAAGTAGCTGCCATCCTTCTCGAGGACAGCAGTGAGAGACGAGAGATTTGAGTGGTCATCTCTCCGTGTTGGGGAGCCGGGGGGCTCATCGTCATCAGGGAAACGCACCCCGCCCGCCTTGGAGGTGGAGTCTATAATGACAAAGAGACGATACACCTTAAATATCCCAACAATCAAGCATGATCATGATGTAATGAAAATACGTCAAAAGTCAAAGCAGATATCCTATATAAAAAAAAGGGAAATTGGTTAACTAAAGAAGAGCACCAGGTAAACAATAGTTACTTTAGCAGAAGATCACTGTCCAACACAAACTATTTTTTCAAAATTAAGACACATATTTACGAGAATTCAGGGCACTTCCTTTAGTGTCCAGACTGGGTTCAAGGACAAAGAAGCCTGATATATACTTATTATTGACCCATCCGTATTGAAAATATGAAGCTGCCAGTCATTTTTATACTTTTGTTCTACAGTGTAAAGGGAAATATTCTCTAAATACAACGAAACATCAGTGAATTGACGTTCTGACTAAGAATTTGCTGTTTTTAGAAATATAACTAGTGTCCCGTGTGCTGAGCAAGGGTCACACGTGCTCAAAACTTGCAGTTTATCATATTATCTCTGATTTTCTTCAGGTGTCAGGGGATGTAAGCATACGTCATTTTGAAGTTTCTTTAGTTTCTCAAAAGTGCTTTATACATAGTTTGTGTTATTATCACTGCTGTGGTGAAGGCAGACCTGTTGGACATCTTTCCATAATTTTAGGTCATCTAAATCTGTACATTTTCTCCCCTACCTAATGCTGACATGCTGCAGATGAAAACAATCTGCGGGAGCTCAGAAAATGTAGGGTTAAGATAAAGTTACAAAATAATGAAAAGAGAGCATAGAGAGCGGAGAAACATTTAATAAAGACGTCCAGGACTTTAATCTCTGTGAGTCCGGTTAGAGTAATTTTGTATTTTTGTTCTTATTTAGTATAATAGTGTTTTGATGCATTACTCTGTGCAAGTAAGTTGCACAGAGCTGTGTGCCTTTATTGTCATTGCTCAGACTTAAAAGAAAAAAAAGAGCAGAGCCATTTGCGGCAGAAAATGAGAACATTTAGCGCCCCTCCCTTTCCTATGACCCATTTGTGAAGCCTTTTCTTCCACCGATTCTTCCTGCAATTCAATATCTGAACATGAAATCAGGAGGAACACTGCCCCCTGGTGTCTGCAGCCAGACATAACTGTATGAACGCCGAACTAGTGAAGGTCATCACAAACACTCTCAGATAGGTTTTTTTACCCTTTATCTTACTATTTTTAGCTCTAATATTAAATACATCTCGCTATTTTTTAATCTAAAAGAATATATATATATATATATACATGAAAGATAAGACGATAATGGCGATGGCCAACAGTCCCCATGTGACGCACACGCACACACACACACACACACACACACACACACACACACACACACACACACACACACACACACACACACACACACACACACACACACACACACACAATCTTACCTTTTCTTCCCGTTGCCATGGTGATGCAGTTAGGAATTTGGATCAGTTAGACGATATCCGAGTGATGTCATCACTGACCTCCTGAGGACGGGGAGAAACAGAAAGAGCCAACATGACACCTCTGCACAGGATCAGGTGCTCCGGCTCACTTTTTAAGAAAAACTGGAAAGGGTCAACCTGAGTACTAGGCTATACAATCTTTTAAAGGTTTCCAAATCTGGATGTTTCAGCGCTCTTAATGGGACTACATGCTTCACACTTTGTCCACAGGGGGGCACCAAATCCACCAAAACGGAAAGTTCCTCACAGTTGGATGCAGCAATCCAAGAGCAAAATATTACAAGAGGAAAAGACTCAAGGCCATCTGAGCGCTGTAGTTCACACTTTAGAATTACGTAAAGCCTATACTCGTCTAAGGATAGGTGGGGGGGAGAGGGATGATATTTAAATTACAACAGAAGAATGGCTCAACGCGTGCAAAAAACAACACTAAAATACAAATTGATGGACATGGAGGGAGTTTGGGTGGAAAAATCCACTCTGGGAATATGTATAAAACACGACTGAATGAATTTGATCATGAAACCCATGAAATTAGGGTCTGTTGTTTGAGTCATGAGGAATGAGATGGGAAAACGCTGTCAGCTGTAAATGTCAATCATTTTAAAGTATTCAGAACTCCTGCTGAAGCGGAGTGATACATTTTCCACAGCGAATCGATTGTTAGCCATTCAAGGTAGACTTTCCACAAGCTTCCTGAGTTTGAAACTATCGTAAATGCTCCTGCCCAAAGTTTATAATATCAACCTGAAGAAAAATATGGCTTATTTATGATCTCCTGAAAAAGATCTACTACAAAAAACCTTAGGGTGTCACAACAACATCTCTGACTGGTGAAATCCGCTGTTACCATTGAACTGTGGCTGTAGGCTGCTATCCAAGCCCCCAGGAAGTGCGCTGACCATTGAAGCCCATTTCACATGGTGGCCGGACCAGGTATTGCAGTGTCACAAGATGCCATTGGGTCAAATAATACCCCCATAAGCTTACATCTGGAAAGAGATGTCTATCTGATTCATTTGTTTGAGGCACATCACCTGCATTCATGTTGTGTCAGACACATCAGAAAAACGAGTTTGCACGTGAACGCCTGCTCATGTTGAAACAAAAACTCAAACTCGAGAAGAATTTGATTCCCGACTTGACGTCAAAGCCTACTCATCATCAACATTGCGGGAAACAAATGTTTTTTTTTACTTTTAAATTATTAATGTATTGCGTTTTTGCTCCAATATAATTTATAATATGGCATTACCATTGGTTGTTTTTAACAAGAGTGACCTAGAAGTTAGAAAAGTTAACACTGATTCATTCCGGCTTTCCAAATTGAAAGCACGTGAACACACCGAGGTCGGAAGAACGACTTCCCAACTCTGAAACCTCGACCATCCGAGGAGCACACGAAAGTCAGTGATGTTGTTCTGCTACATCCTCACTGCAATGCCTCTTGTCCAATCCGATTGCTAGGTGTATAATGATGGACATTTAGGCCTAACCAAATGTTTTGCAGACAAGTAAGATGTTAATAACAAGAAATAGGGTGCCCCCCTGCAACAATAGCTAGAATTTACAAAAGATATCTGTATGGAAAACATGATCATCATCTGAGACTGAGATAAAATGTTTTTAGTTACAAATGCAGGAAATGGTTGATTCATGTATCAATGTAAAATGGGCTGTTTTAGTAGGTTATAATTACGTTGTCTACTCCTTGTCCTTCATTACCCATGTTTATGCACATAGTAAGTTTAGCACAAACTTAAAATCAGTAAAAAAAATAAAACGTTTCTGAAAAAAATGTCGGATTTTTTAAATCTTCTTCAGTTTGACCTACTTTTACGTTATCTATCTATCTATCTATGTTCCCTTGAAAATCATTCCCATGGTTTTAGGAGACATAAACATTTTTGGCGAGGCCATAATCGCTTCGTCATTGTGAGGGAAGTGATGTTGATTTATGGAGAGCAGGAGAAAAGAAACAGGCCTGATTTTGATTTAATAAGTGTCCCATAACTGTTGGGACATAGAGGAATCAGATATCTACATGCGTCTATGCTCCTTTAAACACAAAACACAGATACACACGCCTTGTTGTCGCGCACCGTGCAGCCTCCCTCCTACAAAACAGACCATCAGTCATCGCTAACAACATCACAGGTGAACGTACCTCTCAGCGAAGATGAGCAGGACGTTTTTCAGTGCAGCTCTACAGCCATCGCAGCAGCGGTGACACGTCGTTAGCTGAACAGAGACAGAAAACACTCTGTCCTTGAGATGCAGCCGCGACGTACAGACAGAGGCGAGGATCAAACATGCTGCGTGCGCGCGCGGGCGTGTGCCTTCACAGCGGACTCGCGCGAGGCGTCCCGCGAGGCAGTTTATGGGACACGGCCCAGCAATGTGGTGAAATGGCTCTTCATTTAGTAGCCTATTCCGGATTTTATAACTCATCTGCAGAGTTATAGTTTGAGGAGTTAGTGTAATAAGTGCGCAAAAATCAATCAATCAATCAATCAATCAATCAATCAATCAATCAATCAATCAATCAATCAATCAATCAATCAATCCATCCATCCATCCAGCTCTCAATCGATCAACTTGATTTACCGGTAGCATCTTTCAGACTTCAATTGCAGTTCAAAGTGCTGCAGGGGAGAAAAAAAAAGTGATTTGACAAAAGTGAATTTGTTAGATGCACACCAATAAGAATTCAAGGAAATAGCATTAAAATAAAAAATATGGACAATAAAAACAATAAGAGACAAGAAATAAAAGACCAAGCATTGAAGTAAAAAGTTATAGACATACAAAATAATATTTGAATGTTAGTAAAATACAATACAATTTTATTATTGGATGAATTAAAAACATATTTTATATTTGTATAATAAAAAAAAATATAGGCCTATAAATTAATAATGTGTTAAGATAAAATAAGATTAACCTTTGTTAATCACACAGCGGAGCTAAAATAAGAAATGTTAAGAAATGGCCTAAATACAAACACCAAAAGACCAAAATGTAAATTTAGTAGAATAACGATAGTGTAAATAAAATAAGTAAATAAATCATAACCCTGAAATTATTAAGCACACAAAAGCCAGACTGAATAAATCACTTTTTAGATTTTGTTTAAAAATATCAATATTCTCCGATCCTCTGGAAGTCAGTTTCAAAGTCTGCATGCGTAACAGCTGAATGCAGCATCACCTAACGTTTATGTTTAGCTCTGTGCAGTGACGATTCTAGAGTCTGTTGGGGCCCTATAGACAAAAATCAATTGGGGGGCCCTCCAACCATGTCACTTCTCCTGTCTTAACTTGTGTCGGTGCTCATGTTTTTGCAGATTTACATTTTGCATTTAATTCTGAGCTTATTCAAAAAGTTCAGTGAACATGCCAGTGCCTTCTCAGAGGATGGCATGTTGGGGCCTGGCGATATAGGGCCTGGCGATATAGTTGCCCAAGGGCAACTATATCGCCAGGCCCCCATGGCAATTGGCTACTTTTGCCTATTTATAAAACCACATATTGTGATGTCACTGAGGCCATGTCCATGTTTTCTACAGTCATGCTCTGAACCCATTGTCCCATATTAAAGGGATACTTCACACGTTGAAACATGAATCTGTATTGACATTGGGTCATATATGTAGTAGAAATGTGAAATAAATTTTGAAGTTGGTGCCTTCTTGGCCGAGAAAAGGCAGAAATTGTCTTTTTGGCTCATGTGGATGAAAGAAACCAAATCCCAGAATGCACAGCACCGCAGGCCACTCCCACTCCCTTCTATTTCAGAATCAGAATCAAAAATACTTTATTAATCCCAGAGGGAAATTCGATCTTTACAGTTTCTCCGAAATATTCAATATAGCAGTAGAAATATAGTAATAAAAACATTTAGAGACATATTTACTTTAACACATGAGGCCATTTCCTCAACAGATTCAGAGATTTCTTCCAGAATTGATCTTGGAAATTCCTGGCAGAAAACAGACTCTGTGTCTGTATCCATACAGCTGCTAGCATAGCATAGTGGCCCCGGCAGCCGGCTATATTTATATCTTTTTGCCATTATCAGCTTTCTCCATAGAGCCTGTTAGCATAGCTTCCAAGCAATATGGCGGACATTAAGTTTCAATTTTGGGAGTGAGTTCCCATCCACTGATCTGTGATAGGTCTGTAGCTTCAGTGGTCAAAAATATGAGGAACTAGCGTTGTAGTTTCACCCCGCTAACCACAACAGCTTCCAGTGACTCAAAAAATGTCATTTTGCATCACTGGAAGCTCCTTTTCTGACTTAGAAATACAGAACTTTCCAGTCTCAGGGGGAAATGAGGGCTGGATGCACGACCATTCAAAAATACTACAAGTTTATACAATTTGTTGATCAATTTCAAAATAAAACACAATATACAGTCTCCCAATCTTATATTCCATCACTTTATCAACATTTTGACAAAAAACAGGAACTGAATGAACAATGAACCTAAGAAAAAAAAAATCAACAAGATGTCTGCATGATTGAAACTGGCTCAAAGTGAAGGATTTTAAGAACGTTTTATTTTATTATCTTTGATAAATTCATCATGGTGAACACACTAAAAATAAAATATCAACACCCCTTTCCTTCTGTTGTCAATTGAAATGCAATGCGAGTTAATGCATTTTGTTTTAAATGAGTTCAAATTTCGGCCACAAAAAATCTGAACGATTTAACCACATTTTATTTGTGTCCAAATGTTGAAAACAAAACAATTTATAGGCTTCATTTGTGTTAAGACTTCAGCCTGTGGTTATACAGCCATGAGAAGTTAAAATTACAATAAAAGTTATTTGATCTAAATATTGAACATTATAGCACAAATGTGAAAGTCTTCGAATAATAAAACTATTATTTTAAAAACTGTGATTTTGATGATCAAGTTTCTAACATAATATTTGTCATTTCCTGTTTAAGAAGAAAAAGTAATAAGTTAAGTAAATATTTTCCATCTGCTTTAAAATGTATGAAATGTAAAAATCTACGTGATTTTACATTTTTAAGCCTTCAGTAAGGCACACGCACTTTATACTCGGAAAACAACATTTTTGTTTTAAAATGCATATTTTGCACAGAATATGGATTGATGTGGATACAGAAATATTTTGAATTAGGCTAATTAACAAATAACATTTAGTCTAATCTCTTATAGATATGTGTATAGGCTAGCCTATGCTAGTTCTGAGGAACTGTGAAACTCAGTCTACCTTTGAGTTTATCTCAGCACTGATCATGTTTAATTATTCATAACTTACTGAGCTCCATACAGCAGACAAACAAAGGATCAATAAACATAAACTCTAAAACTCACCTTTTCCCCATGAGAAATACAAGTGTTTCAGTTTTTATTGATTTATTATGAAAATCAGCTGAAATGTTCACGGTGTCAGTGAGCAGTCTGACCAAACTGCAGCCCAGACCTCAGCCATCATCAGTGTGTTTGCTGCCATCAGAAAAACGTGATTTTATCATAAAGTGATCATCAACAGATGTTTGTTTTCACTCTGAGTCTCTGAACAAACATCCGCAGCTGCAGGAAAACGACTTTTCATGGAGCTCTGATGTGATTTTAATGATTTTAGGAGAGAAATGAGCGTGAAAAGCCGCCGAGCAGAGCTGGTCGGGACGGTGAATGTGTGAGGTTTGGAGGCTCCACAAAGAAAAATGATCGAGCAGCAGAGCTCAACATGACTTCAATATGAAGAGACACAAGTCCCCTATGAGCTCCTTCACTTTCAGCCTTCAGCACGGCTCCTACATTTAGTTAGGACTATTTTTATCACCGACAGAAAACACAAGTTGACCGATTTTAACACGGCACAGAGACGCGGGGTGGGTTGAGTCTCTACGGTTCTCATGGTGGGTTTAAGGGCAGCCTCGAGAGCAGGGACTCCCAATAGTTGATCCACTTCCTGTGAGAGAGACACTCCGAGAAAACTATGGCAGAAGTAGCACCAGCCCCGGCCAAAGAGGCAAAGAAGAAGGCCCCCAAGCCGAAGAAGACCGGCCCCAGCGTCGGCGAGCTCATCGTGAAATATGTGTCCGCATCCAAGGAGCGGAGCGGCGTGTCCGTGGCCGCCATCAAGAAGCTCCTGGCTAACGGAGGCTACGATGTGGAGAAGAACAACAGCCGCGTCAAAGTCGCCATCAAGAGCCTGGTGGCTAAGGAGATTCTGATCCAGGTCAAGGGGATCGGAGCCTCCGGCTCGTTCAAGATGAACAAGAAGGCCGAGGAGAAGAAGACAAAGAAACCGGCAGCCAAGAAAGCCGCTCCTAAAGCAGTCAAGAAGCCCGCAGCTAAGAAACCTGCGGCGGCCAAGAAGCCCAAGGCATCGGCAGCTAAGAAGCCAGCAGCCGCCAAGAAGTCCCCGAAGAAGGTCACGAAACCCGCAGCTGTCAAGAAATCAGCCAAGAGCCCAAAGAAGGCCGCCAAGAGCCCCAAGAAGACAGTGAAAAAGGCCCCCGCAGCAAAGAAACCCTCCGCAGCCAAGAAAGCCCCCGCTGCCAAGAAGGCCCCCGCTAAGAGGGTCGCCAAACCCAAAACCAAGAAGGCAGCACCCAAGAAGAAGTGAGCTGTCAATCAGCGACCCCACTAAAACGGCTCTTTTAAGAGCCACCCACATCAAACATAAGAGTTCATTCCTACCTGTCAAATGTATTAATTGTTTTATAAAGTAAATTTAGATCAGATAATAATTCAACTTCAATGTATTTTATATGGATGGAATTAAGTTATTAATAGATCAGTACCAAGGAAAATAATAACTTAATAATAAATTGTCCATGTGAGAGATTAAAGTTAAGTACTCTGCACATGGATTAATGGTAGATTCGATTAATGAAAAGGTTGGAGATTAAATGGACTCTAAACCTACCCAAATCATTACCTGGAGAAAAAACAATGTTGAACTGTAGTATAAAAGGCACAAACCAGAGGTCTGGGAACACATTAACTGTTCACTAACATTTCAATTACCTTGCCAATGCCCTAAGCAGAAGTTGACATGGACAGGTGGAATAAAGAGCTTGAACTATAATACCCCTTAATTATACAAATTTGAAAACAAAAGGAGTATAAATTAAGGCCCATTACAATTTGAAATGATATGTTCCATGGAGGACTAATTAGATAACCAACAGGATATTTCTATACACGAATAAACAGGATAAAGTAGTTTTAGCTGCTTGGTTAATTTCTGTAAACGTCCTGTGTTATTTTAGAGACGATGAAAATTGGTGTCAATTATTATAATCAGTGGTATAGTTTTCTCTGAATCCTTCACTGATAAGACTGGTACTGTGAGTCATAAACACAAGGTTGTTATTTATCGGCACATGATTTGACGACGGAGGATTAGGGCCACGTTAAAGAAAAAAAACATGACTTAAGTGACTGCTTTGAAAGTCGGTTTATTGATCATTCATTTTGGCATTTGAACATTTAAAACAAAGCTTGTTAATTTAAATAATTAAAAAAAAAATGTAAAAAAAAACAACAACAAAAAAGTAACACATCACTCTTAAGAATACATTAGAAATAAAAGCCAATACGCTTGGCGGAGTACATTATTTGTTGCGTCCTTTGACATGCTAATAAACAGTTTATATTGGACATACAGTTGGCTATAGTAGAGGATATTTGTATTTTAAGGCTAGTCTTTTCTAGTGATGTGTAGTCCGTGATCTGGGTGAACGAGCTGAACTGAAACACTTACTGAAAAGAGTTGTTCATTTCTCAACTTCAGTTGCGCTCTCCTCTCTCCCGTCCCGTATCTCTCTCTAGACCGCAAGAGTCGCTCAAAGCCCGCCCTCCCTCTCATGTCCGTGATCCGTACTGACTTATTACTCACCACCGGCTGTTCTCAGTACGATCGCGAGCAGAACTAAACGTTTGGCTGTGTTTCAACTTATTAAATTCTGAATCACAGACAGAAGTGCAGAGAAGTACATAACGAATCACTTTCCTGAACTGCTTTTCCCATCACTAGTTTTTCTGCAGAGCAAAGCCCAGTAATGTGTCCGTGCTAGATATTTGTCTCGTGGACCTTATTGTCGGCATTACCTGGTTACAAACAGAAACCATTTCTGAGTTTGTTATGGATTTCGTTAAGTTTAAGTCATTTGGTTTCTTAGAGTAAACCTGTACCTACAATTGCATCAGTCTGAATAATCATTAAAATACATTTCCTCCTGAGCACGACCAACATCTGAGACTGAGATCATAAAACATTTTCATTTCGTACAGGTATTTCAGCTCTTCCTGAAAGAAGTGGGTGGTCCTTAGAAGGACCTTTGGATGTTGTTTGTTAATTGATCGGTAGTTTTACTTGGAGCTGGTGTACTTAGTGACGGCCTTGGTGCCCTCAGACACGGCGTGCTTAGCCAGCTCTCCGGGCAGCAGCAGGCGGACAGCGGTCTGGATCTCCCTGGAGGTGATGGTGGAGCGCTTGTTGTAATGAGCCAGACGGGAAGCCTCCCCGGCGATACGCTCAAAGATGTCACTCACGAAGGAGTTCATGATGCCCATGGCCTTAGAAGAGATTCCAGTATCGGGGTGGACCTGCTTCAGGACCTTGTACACGTAGATGGCATAGCTTTCCTTCCTGGACTTTCTCCTTTTCTTGCCGGTCTTGCTGACGGTCTTCGTAACAGCTTTCTTGGAGCCCTTCTTGGGCGCTTTCACTGGATCAGGCATGGCCGGTATCGAGTAAGAGACAAAGACGGATAGGTATCTGGTTGTCTCGTCGTTGCCTATATAGGGTCTTGATGCAAATAACATGTGCTGTTGCCCCCAAATGAAATGTGCTGTTGCTCGCACAGGATTGGCTGAGATTGGAGCGCGTGAGGCTGAGTAGCAGTGGGGGAAGGAAGGCTGAGTCCTACTCAACAGTATAGACAATACATGGAGTCTGGACCCTTTGAAAATATATAACTTTGGGCCATAACAACACAGAGAAAGGCATAAGTGACCCTCAAAGAGCTTTAAGTGACTTGTGGGGTTGACTGCTTCAACTGGTGGGTCGGCTGCTTCGTCAGCCATGTTACCAAGAATCACACTTTGATATTATCACGTGACCTTTTATTCATTTCTTCTGCACAGCTAACTGGAACAGCATTTCGTCAGCAGCCATGGAGTACAACCACAGACTGTAATTACTGGACGAACCCTGACCCGTCTGTGACATAGGCAGCAAATGAGTTCAATCGAGGGCCGCATCCATATTGGATTTGCAGTCTCAACCTAACTTCGGATCAACCTAACTACAGCAGTAAGGCGGGACCGGCGGGACTTAACTCCGCCCATTCAGCTCGACGTTAGCAGTCCACTTCACAGCATAGCTTACGGCTAGGCTGCTATCATCCAATACTGCTTTCCTGCTCGTCCTGAGTTATTTCTATAAACAATAAGTTAACATTTAACTTTTCTACAACACAATTAAAACGAATTATCTTCAACCCAAATATTTAATTAAAGTCTTAAAACTACACTTTTTAAAATATACATCTATGGTTATTAGTTATTAGTCAGAGCAATTACTAGACTTTGTCAGTGTTAGCAAAGTTTTATCCATAGACTGTAAATAAATCTGTGAGACTGTCAGAGAATGTCAACAGCGACGTGGGTGAACATGACAATTGAAAATTAATGTTTTGTTTTTATTATAAGACATTTGTTTTCTCTAGAACCCCATGAAGTCATGGAGTCTGTGGTCAGTGTCAGCTTCACACCAAAAACTTTAAGTATTAGAAAAAAATGTGTTTAAGACTGGCATCTATTATTATGAGTTGCAGGCTTTTTGAATGTGGTTTTTCAGATTAAATAAATATTTCTATATAAATGCACTCCTTTATGTCTACTTATGAGTATACATTTCAGATTTGAAATGACAAGACTAAAATGTGCATTAATGCTCAACTCAATAGCTTAGGGAAGGAAGTCTACTTTTACACAACTTCTTATTCTTTTGACATTTTTTTTTTACCAAATACTAATGTAGTTCATTTCTGAAAGTGGGATGGAACAGAGTCATTGCAAAATATGCCCTTAAACACAGCCCCATTCTTAAATCAAGATACACCAACAGTAAATAAGATCAAGATCAATCAATCAACTGTTGAAAAGTCATTCTGAAGAAGCTCGAGCATGTGACATGGATCCAGGAGAACATGGACTTTTAGTGAGGGGTCTTCAGGATGGCAAAGAAAGAGAGAAAATATCAGTTATTCATTAAATCATTTTTTTGTGCATTTTCTGTATTCATTTACGTGTAAGAGCACATTTATAAATTCAACAGTGTACTACCCAGACAACAAAGGTACAGTATTCAGATAATCAACATCTGTTCAAAGTTAAGAAGATAAACCTTATTGTAATCATGCTGTTTTCAGCTCTCTCACTCACACAATGATATTCCACATCAAATGGTCTCAGATTTTGTGAGGAAAAATTAAGCAGTTTATTGTGGATAGTACTTCATCTTAACATGAAACAAATATAACCTGAATTATTTTAATCATTAACAGGTCCCAACTCTCTGTGCTTTAGTACAGAACATACAGTAACTCATTTATTATTAACATGAGCTCGGTACATGGCTGTATTCTTCAAACTATTTCTTGTACTAATTGCTTTATATCTTATTTTCATTCCATATGTTATTTATATTTTATATTTATACTGCTATATTCTGTGTAAGAGCATCTGTAATGATTAACAACTATATTAATAACCAGATTAAATTTCCCTGAACTCATACAAATTGATTTTTTTTAAAATTTGTTAACAGTTTGCTCAAATCTTAAGACACTACGTCAACCATTAATGTCATCCTCTATAACCTATACAGCATGTTAGGTTCAGTTGAGTTTAGTTTAAGTACTGACAGATAATTACTACAAAGTTTGTTTTTCAATGTTGACATTTACGTGGAGTATAACATTCATCATAACGTCAGATAACCACCGAGGTGAACCTTTAGCTTCTAACATCACACAAACTCACTATTTTCAATATCTTAACAACAAACATTTTTGAATCATTGTAAATAATGTAAATAATGTAAATAATGGGCTACACTGAGTACAGTTAGCCGACTGGTTTATAAGCTAACGCTAAACAAGCTAGGTCCGTAAATATAAATACCGACACATGAGTAAGCAGTAAATATAACACTACTATATCACTTACCGAAAAAAAATGAAGCATCAACTTGTTGGATGGTCTGTTAACCGCACATTCAAGCTGTTAGCCTCCTGACCTGCTATACATCACATCATGTATATTTATATGTGATTGAGAACATAAAACTCAACATTAACCCTGTGTTACACCCTGAAAATCAATGATTAATTAGTAAGGAAGTGAGTTTCTACATGATCTTTTTAACAGGGATAAATCAAAGACCTATTGTCCAGTTTTCTTTGCTTGTCTGTTGTAAAGTCAAATTCTGTAAACGTACAACTGAGGAAGTGTGATCTTAGCAACTCAACAGTCATAATCATAAAACACAAAATGTGTTACAGACCAACATAACAGGAGGCTGTACATGTGTTCACTGTTAGACATTTTATTGTAAATTGTTGATTTACAGCATCACTACTGTAATTAATTTTTAAAGTAAAACAGTCTTACCGTAACTGAATGTTACAGTGAGATTGAACATGTTTATATTTACAGTAAAAATGTGCTAGTAAAATTGTGGATTTGAATAGGTTTATAGACGTACAAACTCTTATTCAGACATAATTCAATCTATCAAAACTCTAACTCACTGACAAATATTAGACTCTCACTACAGTAAATTCTCAAACACAGTAGATAGGAAACAGATGAAAGCTGAAGCAAAATGATAAGTTATTTTAAAAGGTCATGGCAGCAGGGACAAATTAGTTTCTCATTCTCTTTGTGAAGAAAAGTGAACTTCATGCTGGAAAGTTGTGCTCAATTAGCTGCTCAATATGTTTCACAGAAAACTGTGCCATAGATCTAAAACCAGGACAATGACTGGTTTTGAGCTTAGTTATATGAATGATGAACGAATGCAGATTAAAATTCAAGATGATGTGTTTCTGACTTCCGTAAATGCTTTCGACTTTTAATCAAAGCTTTGCAATTCATCAATGCATGGCGACAGTAATTAGTTTGATAACATATTAAATAAGAGTTGCAGTCTTGGGATTGGGTTAAATTTGCCAACTTTGATGTGCCGACATTGAAGTAGGCTATTTTATCAGGAGAGATTCTCCCAGGTCTTTGGTTTGATAATCAGCACTGTATACACTTCATTACCGTGTAGCATTCTGGATAAATAGCTGTATTTTCTTTACTTGTTCTTGGATAATTACTTTATGTAAATTTCTCTACTTCTATAAAATAGATTATTAAATTAGCATTCTGGCTGAGGCCAACATACATCAAAAAAGGCCTTTCACATTCAGGTTTTAGCATGGTTGATGTGATTGCAAGCTATATTTTCAGCTTCCCTATTCTTATCTTGGCCTACTGCAGCATCAACTAAATTTAGACAAAGCTCACAACTTACTTCCCCCCCACTTCAACAATCTCACTTAATATCTTTACATAAGTTACAAACTTGTTATTCTATATTATGTCTTTGAGGAAACGTTCATGATGTTTTGATGAAATTGTAATCATGCGGTAAAGGAATTAGCGTCTCTGTTGAAGAGATGGGTGGCTCTTAAAAGAGCCGTTGTGTTTATTTAAGCCGGTTGTGGATGTTTACTTCTTGGCGGCTTTCTCGGTCTTCTTGGGCAGGAGAACAGCCTGGATGTTGGGCAGCACGCCGCCCTGAGCGATGGTCACTCCTCCCAGCAGCTTGTTGAGCTCCTCGTCGTTACGGACAGCCAGCTGCAGATGACGGGGGATGATACGGGTCTTCTTGTTGTCACGGGCTGCGTTACCGGCCAGCTCCAGGATCTCAGCGGTCAGATACTCCAGCACAGCCGCCAGATAGACGGGGGCACCGGCTCCCACACGCTGAGCATAGTTTCCTTTGCGGAGCAGCCTGTGAACACGACCGACCGGGAACTGGAGTCCGGCCCGAGAAGAGCGAGTCTTTGCCTTTGCTCTGGCTTTGCCGCCGGTTTTACCTCTTCCACTCATTTTGGGATATTCTTTCTTGAGTTAAAGCTCAGAGAAATGATGCTCGATACTCGGCTACAACCGGCTTTATAAGCCCACTGAGCGCGCGGGGTCGATCCGCTGGACCAATCAGAAAAGAGGCCTCTAGTGGGGCAGCAGAGGGCGGACCACTTCAAGATTTGGCGGACAGTTTGAAAAAACAATTCTCCAATTAGCAGCGGAGATTGAGGCAGGGGCTCGTGCTGCATTCATGTGATGTCGGTAACATCAAAAACATTAACAAAACATATTTTGCCCCCAGGTGATGACGACTCTGTCATCAAGTCGGGCACCTAATTATTTTCCAAGTTGTTGTTCCAACTCGAGCAGGTGTTCATGCGCATTTTACAACTCGGAAACTTGTTGTTAATGGTAACATACTTTTTATTAATTCATGTAGGCCTATTGCACATACAAGTTTTGCTCAAATGTAACTTTTAACAGTTACATTTCACTGATCGTCTTGAATCAGCGCTGTTTTGTGCTGTTGTTACAATATTTAGACTTTTTGTACTGAAATAACGACTTCTCAACTCGTAAGTTTGACCACCCGAGCAGCACTTGAATGCAGCATCGCTCCCCCCGGCTGGGCTGAGCTCGAGGAGCAGTCCGTGACCAATCAGAGGCCAGAGCTCTGAAGCAGCGTCACAGTTTCACATCCGCTCCTCCGCTTTAAGAGCAGCTCGTCTCCGCTGCTTTCATTACACTTTTTCTCCTATTCAGAGAAAGAAGAGAAGATGGCAAGAACCAAGCAGACCGCTCGTAAGTCCACCGGAGGTAAAGCCCCCAGGAAGCAGCTGGCCACCAAGGCTGCCCGTAAGAGCGCCCCGGCCACCGGCGGCGTGAAGAAACCTCATCGTTACAGGCCTGGTACCGTGGCTCTCAGAGAGATCCGGCGCTACCAGAAATCCACCGAGCTGCTCATCCGCAAGCTGCCCTTCCAGCGTCTGGTCCGTGAGATCGCTCAGGACTTCAAGACCGATCTGCGTTTCCAGAGCTCCGCCGTCATGGCTCTGCAGGAGGCCAGCGAGGCTTACCTGGTCGGTCTCTTCGAGGACACCAATCTGTGCGCCATCCACGCCAAGAGGGTCACCATCATGCCCAAAGACATCCAGCTGGCCAGAAGGATCCGCGGAGAGAGAGCTTAAACTATCTGCTCCTTAAACAACATCCACAACGGCTCTTTTAAGAGCCACCTACCTCACACTGAAGAGATTCATCCTACACTGAAATACATTTTTGAATTGACACTAAACATCATGCATCTGGAACTTAACGGGATACTCTGTCAATTTGCATTGAGCTTCATATCATTAGAAACCTGGCAGTATTTATTTATTTATTTATTTTTCCCAATGGTTGTGCATCCCGCCTTCGTTTTTCCCTGAGATGGGAAATCTTTCTATTTCTGAGTCTGAAAAAGAGCCTCCAATGATGGAAAATAGCGATTTTTTTTGCGTCACTGGAAGCTGTTGTGCATGTACATGGTTTTGAAACTCCAAGCTCCAAATAAGGTTAAGTTAATTTTGTTCCTATTCCGATCCAAACCCTGGTGATATATCTAAGAAATGAAACACATACTTAATCATTACAATAAGCCATATGAGAGTCATAAAATTACAAAAAGGAGAAAAAGTATCTCTAAGTTTAAAATCCCAGTCTAACAAATAGAAACACATGCAGTTGTCATACAGGAATATAATTATGTTAAGAAAATTTATTTCCGATAATAGTCCATTGTCGTGTTTGTGTAGGTCATTCCAGATGTGTTTGTTCACCACCTTATTTGCCTCGATGAAGGTTTATTCTCTGATGGGCCCACTGCCCAACAGACCTGTAGTATTGCTTAATATGTAAATATGTAAACACAGCAAATAGTGATTTATAGTTAAATTGGATAAATTGGTGGATTTATCTTCCGAAATAGAGCAATAATAAGCTAAATAAAATTAATGTGTATCAAAAAAAGAACAGCTATTAGGATCTAAACCATAAAACAAAGCGATGTAGGCATATTTACCTCTCTGCATAGAGTTAAAAAAGAAGACTGCGATGAACTGTAATACACACTTCTGTCCGGGAGGTGGCGATAATGCAGAATGAAGCTGTTTGTTAACCGTCAATAAACCACAGAAGAAGAAGGAGAATGCGCATGTTGAGGAGCAAAAAGAGACGATTGAAAGGTGACATTATCTGCTTTCATTCTGTATTAATGTATCTGTGTCATTATAAGTGTTTCTTGTAGTTTCCAGCTGTTAACGCTTTCATTGTAACATTTTGAATACGCTTACGGCTGCTATGGTGTCACTCTTTGTCCTCTCTTACCTCCTCATTTGAAGGACGACAGAAAGAGTGACATTCTTGAAAAAGCCACGTATAGGTATTAATATCTATAAACACATGACCGACCTCTTTCTATAAGTTGTGTACCTCACAAAGTTACTGAATGTGAGCACAGCGAGGATATGGGCTGGTTAAAGCCAGAATGATGCAGGCAGGTGTTATATCGAGAAATGCATCCCTGCCAATAATTGCATGCACCTCGCGGAAGTGTTAGAAAGCGGCATGTCTGTGTAAATATGACCTGCAAACAGTGTTAGACTCTGAAGTGTTTGTAGAGTAAATGAAGGGTGCATATTAAATACAGCAGTGTAGAAATTGTTTCTGCCATAATTTGCATTATCCTGCAAGGTGCATGCAATTCTCGACAGGCATGCATTTTTCGGTATAACACCGGTGTTACGGTTTACACGGTGACTGTGTTAACACTTTCAGCCTGAACGGCGTTTTTAGTAATTTGGAGGCCACGGGCAAAGAGAAATATAAGGCGTCAACATAAGGCTGCAAGTGTTGGGGAAGGAAAGCAATCAATCAGTCAGACTTGTAATTGTCCTGTTGTGATTTTTCTGTGTTATTCACTCTTCTAGAGTTGTTAGTGTGTTCATGGACATGACAAAAACTCGTATAAATAAATTTTCCTGTTTAATTGACCAGAGTTGTTTCTGTCTGTGCAGGAAGGAAGCAAAGATGAGGGTTTCCACGAGTCACCTGCAGCAGCTCACCATCTTCACCACCCTGCTGACCGGAGGAGGGATGGGCACCATGTACTACCTTCAGCAGAGTGAGTACAAGTGCTTATACTATGAAGCGAGTTCAACTCACCCAGGGTATCTATCAGGTTACCTGGAATTACTAACCCTGACTTTAAAGATCACGTTAAACAATCCCACCGAGCCTGCTGTCAGTGGATCGTTATATATGAGCAAACTATCGAACTGTTGAAAATGATGAAGAACAACCATCAGATAGAAGAAAAATCCCCGAATGCGTAAACTCAAATTAAGGTTTATGATACCGACAAGAATGACTAATTTCTTCCCTTCTTGAATTTATTGCTCTGATTTTTTTTCTTGTGGAGTGTATGACAGTTTTTAATGTAATATTTCAGCGGCATGGAACCAATACAAATGACAATGCAAAGTGATAAGTATGCATCCTTTTTAAGGCTTGTCAAACAAACAATTTTTAATCGATGGATTTCATTAGTTATTGTTATTTATTGCTTCTTTGAAATTTCATTATTTTGTATTTAAACGTTTTTAATAGGCTTTTATTTTGAATTATTTTACTCACTTCAGACTGAGGGTACTTTACTTCCTGTTTGAATACAAACCTGCATTAATTAAAAAATAAATAAATAAGGACATTCGGGTAGATTAGAAGGTTATGACATTAACTTAACTATGGAAAAAGGTGGATTAATTTCAGACCAAAAGTGGAGAAAATATTCCGCTCATGTTGTTCCAGTGAGTTTGGGCACTAAGGGGAGCTCATATCAAAAGAAAAATAAATATTCACACCAGGGATTGTCACCAATTACACATCATTTCTTGGTTAATAAAATCACCTGGTTGAGATTTCTTTGATGGAGACCAAGTACTGTCTTTGTGTCGCAGCAAAAGTTCATCTGTTTCTGGTGAATCTCAGTTTCACTGTAAATAGTAAATTTCAGAAAGGCTTCACTCAGGCTTACTTCAGCAGGATTTTGCCAAGAAATAAACTTAATGTTTGCAGAAATAACAACACCATGCAGCAGATTTGTGAAAAGTAAAAAGTCAAGCTTTGTCAGGTCTTGTCCTCAAGAGGAGAAGAAAACTTGTGAAACTTTTCTTGAATGGAGGTCGGAGTTCTCCTTTCTGATGACTTCAGGGTAGTCAGGAACTCTCAAAGTGTGTCAAACTCATTTGTTGATTTACTTTAAAAAAAATCTTGAGCTCATGCTTTTGACACATATTTAGCCTCGCTTGTTGCACATTCAAGCATGTGTGAAAATGCATCGCTCAAAGACTTCACCTTGCCTATGTTCTAAACACTTTTTCTGTGATTTTGGGAAATGTTGAGCTCTGTGTGAAGGTTTGAAAAAGTTCTGCCTGTAGGTTTCCACACTACTGATGACACATCGAGTCAGCTCACATTTTTTTCCTCAACCAACACTTTCTGTCATAAATATTAATTTATTTATTTTTTTACTTCTCTGTCCGCTTTGTATTAGAGAGATTCAGTGAGTCGGACTATCACCGACTGGCTCTGCAGAAATTAGAAGATTGTCCGGTTGCCATGGAGAGCCTGGGGGCACCGCCTTTAAAAGTCCACAACATCCATCTATCTGACAGACATAACCGAGTAGATCTGCACACTTCACAGGTACTGTCGATCATAAAGTCAGCTTAGTCTTATTTGTGTGTTATAGTTAAGCTTTAACCAGCCCTTCATTGGTGTCCCTGTGTGTCTCATTGCAAGTGTTTGGTTTTTTTTGGCTCCCTTGTCCTTGTAATTTCTTTAAGACGTCTGAGTTTGATCATAGCTGCATTAAACCCAGGTTAACTTTTAGCTTTACCTTGGAGTTTTTCCATTCAGTAACTGAGCTACAGTAATGTCAGAGATCTCTTTCAAAGCAGACAATTTGTGCCAACAAAAGTTAAGAGTTTGTTCCAATTGAAAAAACCTTAAAGACACTGGAGAGTTTCAAGTCGGCAACAATATGGCACCAGCAGGATGGTATTTAATAAGGGGCTGTTTCCAGTGTTAATCTTCACACCATTTTCTAATTTAGTCATAGTTATAGTCTCCTGACGAAAATGTCCTTTATATTTAATCAGATATTAGTCATTTGTTATTGATTTAATTTAGTCAATTATTCACTGACTAAAATTGCACATCATTTTAGTTGACGAAGATATTTTAGTCAACAAAGCGGGGCTTCACGGACCTGCAGGCGAGAGGCTCCAGGCTGCACATTGTTGCACTCACCACACACGCTCACCTTTGATGAAGTCTGCTGTGGTTTACAATGATTTTAGAACAGCTGAGGGGGTTTAACGCTTCTTTATCAAGGACGTGATAATCCTCACTTGATGATGAAGTTATATTATTTATAAAATTGTCAAATAGCGGAGTTTCTTCTCTAACGTCATAGTTGACTAATTTAAAAAGACCTTTGTCAACCAAATTTTACGTCATTTATTTCGTTGACGAGATTAACACTGGCTGTATCACAAGCTATTTTATACCTTTATGCGCATTGTAGTTACGCTGCTATCACGACTCCCTGCTCCAGCTATGATGGAAAAGTACAACACTGAACTTTTATAAAACTCCCTGATGGCTCAGTTGACCTTTCAAGAGTTCTGTAAAATTAGGTTTATAGGACACTTTATACTTATTTTTATTTCGGGGCTTTTTAAACATTTATTGAGAGCCAGGAGAGTGAATAGAGTCAGATATTGGGGAGAGAGTGGGGAATTGATATGTGGAAAAGAAGCCACAGGCCGGATTCGAACCCTGGCCACAGGCTTCGAGGACTTATAGACTATGTACATAGGAATCTCCTAAGCAGCTCCGCAGAGTGCATTTCTAACAAACACCTGCACGTTTATACGTCTTTTGTAAGCTTGATGTTGATTAATGTTTCAGCTTGTGCGCCACACCACCATGGTGTCTTCACCTTTAACAATCAGTCCAAGCACTTGTACACGTACATTTTGGTGTGGTTTGTGTTGCAGATAAAGATTCCTGTGACCGGGTCCAAAGATGGAGGTTATCTGTACACTTCTTCAATCAGAGATTCTGACACCAACAGGTGAGTACTTTCTGAATTCTTAAGGGTTTCGTGCAATGTATTCTTAAACTTAAGTGTCAAATCTGTAGAGAATATTCTGAGTCAGGTACAGCCCAAGACTTGGGATATGTTGTACTCTAACAGACTCAACTCCAATTTCTATCTGACACACTTTATTTTGAAGGTACATGTAAATATGACATATGTCAGAATAGAATTTGCGGAACTCTCCCGCAGCCTGTCTGACCTGTCTGTCCCTCCTGCAGGTGGAGACTGAAACAGGCAGTTCTGAGGCTCCGAGAAGGACAGACCATCGACCTGCTGAGTCCTCCATCAGCTGCAGACGACACACAGGGCCTGGATACAGGCCACTGGCAATGACTGAATCTAAAAAGGACACTCAGTACGATTACATGCATTTAGAAGAAAAGCATTTATTTTGTTAGTCCGACTGAAATTGTAATAAAATTTCTCAAAGTTACACTAGCACACCTAGATCACGCTGTTTGGGGTTGATTTACTCTACATGTAAACACCTCATTAGGACCCAAACTGGACTATTCATTCTGAGCATGGTCCTCAGTTCCTGCGCCAGGCTTTGATCTGAAAGTCTTGCAACATAAATGCTTAACACAGCAAAATCCACCTTTTCATCAATCCATCAATCAATCAATCTTTATTTATATAGCGTCAATTCATAATAAGTGTTATCTCGATACACTTCACAAAAAGCAGGTAAAACACCATCTGTCTTCGGACATCACCTTAAGTTGGGATAGCGTGCTCACATTTGAACAATAAAGTGTGGAGTATATAGGAAATGTACAGATGTGTAGACTTGTGCGTGTAAACGTACTAATTCACCTGATGATGCAGGTGTATATACTAAAGGACATTTCTTTGACCTCTGCAGCATTTTGGAGTTTGAGCAGGTACTCATGATGCTCCTTTTACAAACACTCATCTGAATTGTCTATTAAATTATTTGATTCTGACTGTTTCATTATTTATGTTTTTAATTAATTCAAGGTGTGATGTTTGACATTATGTGACAATTAGTAGACGGAATTTCAACTTTTATCATTCAATGTTTGTGCCCTCTTTGATAATTGAAGTGCTGATGAATCTTTTTGAATCATTGGGGCTTTAAACTCAACGCGACATCTGGTGGTTTGTAAAGCTTATTGCCGCCTTTTAATGCCGGTCTGAAGCAATCCTACTATCCCATTAAAACTACTGCTGCATTGCTATTGTTAATATTTAGCTCTAAACTTGCCGGCAAAACAAGTGACCTTTAGACAGCTACATTATATCTGATGAACTGTGTGTTTAAAAGAGGCAGAGAGGGTTTCTTTGAGACTTTGACCACATCCTCTTTCCTGGTGACCAAGATAGTCACCACTTCCAAAAACAAAATATGTTTCCTCCTCCTAAAGCACAACACATAGCCTACAAAGGTAAGCAACTGAGTTCTTTGAGCTGTGTTAGTGAACATTATGTAGAAATGAGTCTAAATTGGCCTACAGAGATATGTTTTTATTATGGTATTGTGATGATATTTCTTGTTGTAGGCTACTTTTTGCTCAGTCATTATTGGAAATCTGTACAACCGAAGTTTGAGACAAAACATGGCTCCAAAATCAATTTCTATAAACAGATGGCTGCTGGCTGCGAATGAATCTACTTATGGGTACAAATGAAGTAACCTGAAACTGACTATTGACAAGACATTTGAACTCTGATCTGCCCTTTGTTTCATCATGAAGTAGGCTAGGCTTACAAAGTTCTTTAATAAAATGTATTTTTTGTTTGTTTGTTTACTGTCAGTCATCCTCCACCACCCCAAACTCAGTATCCACAGAATATGACATTATAAAATATGTATGACCGCACATTCAGTCTACTTTAAATGCCTGTTCACTTTGTTGCAAAAGTTTGTTCAACAGCGCCTTTTCTTCCTTTTGCTCCTGTAGTCTTGAAACTGCAAGACATGTTGCCATGGAAACATGATGTACCGTAGAGATCCGCTCTAAACCCATAAAGCAGCTCGACCAATCAGAAGCGTGGGACGACACAGTAGATTTACATACTGGCCGTATACGTCGCCCCTCCTATCTGAAAAGCCTGTGAACGACGCATGAATTCCTGAACCAGCGAGATCAAAGACACCAAACCATAACCATGACATACCTGTGAGAAACTACCCTGTCCTCCAGAAAACCAGAACTGAGCACAACATTTAACACCCCCATGTCATGATCACCAGCAAGTAGACAAATGTCACATGATGCACACACCCAGATAAATGACAATACATAAACTGTAGATATTTTGGATGTGTCTACTTTCGTTGTATTTTGGTGCATTGGTCTGCATGTTCCCTTCAAGCCCTCTGCCACCCCCAACCTTCAGATAGCTAAAGGCACAAGCCCTGAGCTATCCCACCAGGCTCATAGTCCATTTTTAGACTTCTACTGGATTAATTCCAGATTTTTCTGAATCGAGGTGACTCATGGATAGCCACATGACAATGGGAAACATTTTACAAGATGAGTTTGGTGAAAACATGAAAATGACATGACAGCCACAGTAATAAATGTTTTAATTTTAAAAATTATACATGAAAAAGTTTGTGTTAAAGCACACCATTTACACAGTCCACTCCCATTTTTACTGGGGAAGCATGTTAAATCCTGGTACACACACAAAGGTTAAAAACAAATGTTAGCTGCTTCCATGACAAAGACAGACTGATATGTTCAGATGAATTTATTTGAAAATCCACTTCAGTTTCTTCACATTCTCTTTAAATGTTCAAGATACAGCTTTCATTTGAAACACCTTACATAAACAGTGCATCAGACCCAAACATTAATGACTGTACTCTGGTAGGACTGCTCTTCTTTTCTACCACAGCTCAATGCTGCCTACAGAAGCTATTACATGGCATGCAGCCTCAACTTTGTTGACAAAACATCCCGGTGTTTCAGAAATGTCTAATAACATTAAAAAGGTCCCAATAGATTTGGTGTATTTAATAGTATTCAGTGGGTTTTGTCCAGGTAGTGACAAACACATAGTCATAGTCATTATGGGCTTAACATTATAATAACTGTAATCTAAAGTTTTACAGTACAACACTTAAGCTGAACATTTACTCTTCAGACGAAGTGGGTGGCTCTTAAAAGAGCCGTTGGGTTTGCTTGGCAGAAAAGCAGTTTACTTGGAGCTGGTGTACTTAGTGACGGCCTTGGTGCCCTCAGACACGGCGTGCTTAGCCAGCTCTCCGGGCAGCAGCAGGCGGACAGCGGTCTGGATCTCCCTGGAGGTGATGGTGGAGCGCTTGTTGTAATGAGCCAGACGGGAAGCCTCCCCGGCGATACGCTCAAAGATATCACTCACGAAGGAGTTCATGATACCCATGGCCTTGGAGGAGATCCCGGTGTCGGGGTGGACCTGTTTCAGGACTTTGTACACGTAGATGGCATAGCTCTCCTTCCTGGTCTTTCGTCTCTTCTTGCCGGTCTTGCTGGTGGTTTTGGAGACGGCTTTCTTGGAACCCTTCTTAGGGGCGGGTTTCGATGGTTCAGGCATGATGATGCAGAACTGTCACCTACCCTTGAGCGAGCTCCTGCTTTTATATAGTCTGTATGCAAATACTACTGTGTTGTCTCTCGCCTGTGATTGGTTGACGCGCTGATATGTGGTTTCCTGTTTTCATGGTAACTTGCCTTCGTGTAAACTGGTTTACAGATATAATCTGAGAGAAAACGTCCAAAATCAAAGTGTAAATTTACACCTTAACACTGTTACACTGCCTGTCTTACTGGTCAACTTGTAGTCAGCAAACTTCAGCCTTGTATCCTCTTTTATGCAAAGATCAAGACCAGCACTCTCACCGACATTACATTAATATGAGAATGTAAGAGAGAAATAAAGAGAGACAAGCTGTGTTAAAGGAATATAAGGATGATTTATTTTAGAGTGGATCAAAACTGCTACAAGTCCATAAAGATATATAACTGAATATATTTTAGCATAGTTGTATGAGGTACTATCAATGGTAAGTTTATTACCCATAGAAATGTTCTCTATAACGAGAAACTAGACAGTATACTGGCACATGTGCTAGGCTATACATGCTCAAAGACAGGTGCAGTTTCCCCACATAATTTAGCAAATTTGTAGGACAAAATGATCCAAAAACAATGTTGGCTTGAATGTAGATGTATAGTAAAAAATTGACAGCGTTATACTTTTCCTTAAAAGCCTGTTTCTGTCAATACTATTTCACAGGTGCACTGCATGCTGCAGACTGATCAGCTGTTAGGTCTGCTGCAGGAAAAGTGACAAAAAAATACAGCCTAACACAAAATGATACCTCTGTAAACCAGAACAAGGAAGACTGAGTGGGCCAACAGGGAGACAGCAGAAATTTTCTAAATCCCATGGAAAGTCTGAATCGGGCCAAACAGCTGATCGGCCCGCTGCGTGCAGTGCATCTGTGAAATAGCACTAAAACAAACAGGCTTATTTTGTCCTACAAATTTGCTTAATTATGAGGAGAAACAGCACCTGTCTTTGGCAATGTACTGTAGCCTAGCATGTGTGCCGGTATTCTGTCTAGTTTCTCATTAAAGAGGATGAGATGACCTACATTTATGTGGGTAATAAACTTACCATTGATACTACCTAAAAACTGCACACTGCGTTGCTCGCAGTCAGTCAGTCCAATAGGAAACAAAAGAATCAGATGGATTTTGCTGCTGACGCTCGCTCACCTATTTTTTCTGTAGAACTCCAAGGCCTTGTGGACCCACACCTGAAACAGAAATCAGCAAATAAAACAAATGCATTTGAAAATGATGCACATCTCCTTAAGTTATGGATGGATGTTTTATTTTTCTACTTTTTATGGAGGCAGCTGTGAAGACATGGGAACATAGTGACATATCTGATTAGAAATTGCTTCAGTATTTTGGTGTTTCGGGACAACAACTAATAATTAGATTTATCAGGTGACCCTTCCTGTAATGTGTTGTAAAATACACTTTGTTTGCTGGAAACGTGGTGATAATTACATGCATGTAGATCGGGGTCATCTGATTTTGAAACTAAAAATTTATGATTTCTAGCACTCAATGTTTATACATTAAAAAAAGCAGCACTCATCACATCCCATCTGAAAGCTCCTATATGCAGAGCTGCAGACTGGGGTCTGTGTGATCAATGACCACATGTTCCATACAGTATGATGCTTAACATGCACAGAAAGTTACCATGACTCCATATTGCTGTTCATGACCTGTTTTTATTTATATTTTAAATATAATTTTAAAGAGAGAGAGAAAGAGCATGCGTGCAATGTGTACGCTAGACACCGCACTGCTTGGATCTCAACTGTCCTTGAGCCCTCGGCCTAGGCTCTATGTTTTAAAAAGATTCACTCTCTGTGGGGAGACAAGATGCAGCAAAACCAAGAGAGAACAGAATAACAGATAGGTTCATTCCTCTTATAAATGCACCACCTTGCTCAGTTAAACTGAAGTCACTCATGGCTTCATTTCAATAACATTCATGTACAGCTGCGTGCCGCTCTTTGAGTAATAACAGAATATCGCGTGGAACTTTTTAAAACACGAGACGTAATCCCGATGTTTCTGTCTGTGCGCATGTGTGGAGAAAAAGAGGACAAAAAATGGGAATGGCGCAGCGGGGGGCAATCGTGCTCGAGTACAGCACGGTACAGATGACCAGTGTGACCGCGCCCTTAGAGCGCCGTTTTTTCAACAGCTGAACCGACGCTGCTGATTGAGCTGTGTGTTTAGAACTCAAAAAGCACATGTACATAAAAAATTGCTTTTTTTAAATTTAGTCTTGAATGTGTAAGTACGTCGGAGGACTAGGGCCATGTTTCTTTTTTAAATTTCGAGATTAGAGTCGTAAGTTTACCGACTACATATTTGTATTTCCGGAGCTTTATGTTGAGCTTTATGTTGGCTTCAGGCAGAGCACACAGACGAGAGTGCGCCAGGATGCAGCCATACAGTCTTAGAAATGATGGATGATGATTCTGCGAGATGGCGGTGTTGGGGAGGAGCAGGGGCGCACGAAACATAAGCATGGAGGGACTAAGGGGGCGGTCACACTGGCCATTCGTACCGTGACCAAGCACGCTTCAACGCTAAAGTCCAGTTCGTTTGACCGCTCCGTATTGTGCTCAGGCACGGTACACGTGGTACACGTCCTTGGCTTTGGCACACTTCATGCACAAGCACGTGGGTAAACAACGTTGACAGCCTTCATTTAAAAGAAATCAAATTTCATGGCTTTCTGATTTAAATGACACAATATAAAACATAACGTAGCTGTCATGTTCTGTGTGTTGTTCTCAGATGTGTGGGCAACCCTTCCTACTGTATTTACTTACCAATATAAATGTTTCGGTAACAAAACTTTTGTTAAGTTAGAAGAGTGCTGGCAGGTATATTAACATTGGTAACTTTTAATAGTATGAAGATTTGGTTGTTATTGCTAATGGATGATGACTCTTCTATGTTAAAGTGGGCGGCCCTTAAAAGGGCCTTTGGTTTTAGGGTTGTCAGAGATGGATGTTTAACCTCCGAATCCGTACAGAGTACGTCCCTGTCTCTTCAGGGCGTACACCACATCCATGGCGGTGACAGTCTTCCTCTTGGCGTGCTCGGTGTAGGTGACGGCATCACGGATCACGTTCTCCAGAAACACCTTCAACACACCGCGAGTCTCCTCGTAGATCAGACCGGAGATACGTTTCACACCACCACGGCGAGCCAGACGGCGGATAGCGGGCTTAGTGATTCCCTGGATGTTATCACGGAGAACTTTACGGTGACGCTTAGCGCCTCCTTTACCGAGTCCTTTACCTCCCTTTCCTCTTCCAGACATAGTTATGAGCTGATTGTTTTCAACCGAAGATCATGTGCTGAGAAATGCCCATCAATATATATATCACAAGAGGACCTAAATGAAGACATGGCGCATGTTCTTCTTCTGTTAGTTGATTATTTACTAACTCTTCTTAGCTTTAGCGCCCCCGACTGGACGGCAGAATAAAGTGAATCAGACACAGCTTGAGTGAGCTCCACATCGTCCTGGAAGAAAATGTCTGTTACTTGCCTTTGCTGAAAGAGTCATGGAAAAAGTTAACAAAACCCAACCAAAAGTCTGACCATTAACGAGGACAAGAACATTAAAAAAATTAAACTGTATTTGATAAATATATTTACAAAACATGGACACCCTTAGCGATCATATCACAGACACACATTACTCCATACATCACTCATTTATTTCTTGTAAATGAGTGATGTAGCATGTAGGCCTATTGATTTATCCCAGCATAACAATGTAGGGTTTCTTATAACGTGTTAATGTCTTGAAATATCGAGAAAATAAATAACATAATAACGCGTTATCATGTCAAAAAAAAAAAAATCTTGACTGTCTGCTTCGGACTTCAGGAAACCAAAACGTCTTAATTTGAGTTCTCATTTCAGGAGCAAACAAACAGGAAGCAATGCTGATCAATTTTACAATAATGTCCTTATAGGTAAAACATTGTAGGCTATCGTCTTTTAACTTCACCACCAAGTTCAACACAACCGTAAACATGCAGAGAAGATTATGTTCTCATTGTCTTATCACAAAGTTTTCTCATTTGTTGTTTGAATTGTTTTCCTTTCCTTACATGAAGCAACCCTGTATTTTGATGTAGAAAATCTGATATAAAGTCAATTTGTTGATGCAAATAAAAAAACACACGGATGATGAATAAATAAAATCGCAAATTTCACCATTAAGAAAAGCCAAAACATTAATTCAGCTCCTGCTGTTGATTAGTTGAGTCATGTGAGTCTTGTCCACAGCACTGATAAACCTTTGTGTCCAGGCCAAATGGCTTGAATGTTACATCCACAGCTGCCCTTCCAGGCCATTGAACCTCTCCCGAGCACAAGTTTGAAAGCCTAAAGGTGTAATAATGTTCTAAAGTTACAATGAACATCCTGTGGCCCCTCATTCATTTTCATGAAATAACGAGAAGGTGAGATCTGTTACAGACACTGACCCACTACTGGGAAGAAAAGAATGTGCAGTGGGAAAAACATTTAACCTTATCCTTGATACTTAATCACAAACTGTTTCAAACTTCTTCCATGTTATACCACTTCCAAATAACAAAAAAGGACTTGTTAATGACTCATCCAGACATCTGTTTATTAATGGTAAATGTCTTCGGACTACTCAAAGCACTTTCACACTGCACGTCACACACTGATAGTAGTGGTCGCTATGTAGATCAGTAGATTTACACTTCCTCAATCACTAAAGCTTTTGTGTTTGACTGATCATCCGTTCTACCCTTCACTAGATGTTTAATTGATTGTGACTGCTATTCTTTTCTCAATCACAAGATCAGGTAGCTTTTTGAGAGAAGATGAGACTTCCCACCCCAAAGTTAATCATTTCAGTGATGGCGCTGTATTGTTTATAAACAGTGTAATACCAAACACTTCATGATCACAGATGAATATGGTTTAAGACGTGAGTATTTAGGCTTATACTTTATTGGGTAAGATTTTTTTTTGTACTGTGTTCACTTTAAATTTCCCCATTGTGAGGTAAATAAAGGATTCTTATTTTACATGCTTCAGTATTGAGAGGATAGGATAAATGTCTTTAGTGTGAGGTAGGTGGCTCTTAAAAGAGCCGTTGTGGATGTTGTTTAAGGAGCAAATAGTTTAAGCTCTCTCTCCGCGGATCCTTCTGGCCAGCTGGATGTCTTTGGGCATGATGGTGACCCTCTTGGCGTGGATGGCGCACAGATTGGTGTCCTCGAAGAGACCGACCAGGTAAGCCTCGCTGGCCTCCTGCAGAGCCATGACGGCGGAGCTCTGGAAACGCAGATCGGTCTTGAAGTCCTGAGCGATCTCACGGACCAGACGCTGGAAGGGCAGCTTGCGGATGAGCAGCTCGGTGGATTTCTGGTAGCGACGGATCTCTCTGAGAGCCACGGTACCGGGCCTGTAACGATGAGGTTTCTTCACGCCGCCGGTGGCCGGGGCGCTCTTACGGGCAGCCTTGGTGGCCAGCTGCTTCCTGGGGGCTTTACCTCCGGTGGACTTACGAGCAGTCTGCTTGGTTCTTGCCATTTTCTCTTCTTTCTCTGAATAGGAGAAAAAGCGTAATGAAAGCAGCGGAGACGAGCTGCTCTTAAAGCGGAGGAGCGGATGTGAAACTGTGACGCTGCTTCAGAGCTCTGGCCTCTGATTGGTCACGGACTGCTCCTCCAGCTCAGCCCCGCCCGGGGGAGCGATGGTGCATTCAATTAGTATCCGACACATCGGTAAAACGAGTTTCCTAGTTGTGAAATGCACATGAACAGTGGCGGTTCTAGACCACTTTTACTGAGGGGGCCAAACTGGGCCAGTTGTTTTGTCAGAGGGGAACATTAAACCCAGGTGAAAAATATATATATATATATATATATTCTATTATTACTGAACAGACTGGTCAGGAGGGCCAGTTCTGTCTTGGACTGTCCTCTGGACTCTGTAGAGGAGGTGGGTGAGAGGAGGATGTTAGTGAAGCTGACATCCATCATGGACAACCCCTCTCACCCCCTGCATGACACTGTGGGGGCCCTGAGCAGCTCCTTCAGCAGCAGACTCAGACACCCACCCTGCAAGAGCGCTACTGCAGGTCGTTCATCCCATCTGCCGTCAGACTGTTTAATCGGACTCTTTAACAACATCACCACCTCATGCTACACACTGTGTGTTTTTGTAAGAACAAGTTACTGTGTAATTTTACATTATTGTATTTTTTATTTTTTTTATTCAAATGATGTAAATACGTTTGATCTGTTTTTAACTTCTATTTTTATTTTTAATAAGTATATTCCATTCCCCTGTTTTCTGGAGTTGCTGTAATGCACAAATTTCCCCCACGGGCGATCAATAAAGTTTATCTTTATCTTTATTATGCCAAATAATAGCGCACATAATTAAACAACACAACATAAATTACCATGACTTTGTTTCAGTAACACTTTTTAATACTAGATTGTGAGTCTTGTTTTTGAGTCAATACTGTGTTATTAGGGAGGCTTTTGGAGGCATCGCCACAGGTGGGACCAAGCTCAGTGTTACAGGTAGGGTTACCACCTTCCAAGCAGAAAAATAAAGGACAGGGTGCAACTCAGTAGAGGCCTGACCACCACTAGCCCAACGGTGTGGGGCACCAGTTGTGGCGAATCATTTTTTAAAACGTTGTTTTAATGAAGTAATAAGAGTCATACTTTTAAGTGCTTTATTAACACTTTTTTTCCCTGAAATAATTTATAAAAACGCAAAACAAAGTGTAAAGGCAGATACAGTAATGTATGCACAATGAAATGCACCTAACAGGACTTCAGCAGATGATTACTACTAACTAGGCCTATCTAATTTACAACTTAAGTTAAACTTCAAATAAAGTTATTAACTTAACATTAATTCATTAACAGAGTATTATTGAAGTGCTTTTGACACTGCTGTAACATAGAGGGGAGGATGACAGATTTTTAATTAAATAAACGGTACGAATTTAATAGTATTTTTATTCATTTCTTTCTGTCGTTTTTGTTGTTTTCTCATGAAATCATGAATGATACTATTAATATGGTTTTGAACTATTTTCTTATTGTATTAATTAAGTGTCTACTGTCGATATATTGATGTTGTATTGATGATATCTCGCCCAGGCCATAGTGTGAATACAGATTTGATTAAAATAAATGTCATCTTTTTTTTTTTTTTACGTACCGAAAAATATTCACACTATCCAAACCATAGGCTACTGGAATAAACTATCTATAAACATAGGAGAAACTATATTAAGTAGGCCTACAATAGTTTCCTTTACATTATATTCATTTTCACTAACACTATCAAGCCAGGCTTTACTTTCTACTCACGTCTGTATTTCTGCATCCGTTTACGTTTCAATGGTGCACGGTGCAGGTATCAGAGGCAGCTGCAGACATGTTTCCTTCTGACTCCTATGACTTTCTCTCACCCAATCACTGACGAGCTCTCATTGTTCATGCCAAAAAAGAACCAAACAAACCAACGGACACTCTGAGGGGGCGGGAACTAGCCGGCTGAATGATGCTGAGTTCAAGGCATCTTGGAAATACGGGACAACCCGCGTCCCGTACTGATTCAAAACGGGACGCAATATCAAAGTGTGGGACGGGTGGCAACCGTAGTTACAGGGGCACTGGCCCCTGTCGACCCCTGCCTAAACCGTCCATGCACATGGACACCTGTTCAAGGATGTCATAATCGTCATCACCTGGGGGGCAAAATATATTTTGTGAATGTTAACATACTTTTAATGAATTCACATATTTTACCTTACTTCACCAACTTTAACAGTTACATTTAACTGATCTCCTTTGTCGCATCAACGCATTTGTGCTGTTCTAACTACATTCCAATTTTCCAAACTGAAATCACAACTCCTAAATTTGAGTATGAAATAAAATGTATGGAAAACATTGATTTTTTTATTTAATACATTAAGTCACTGTTAACCAAGATGCATTAATGACGTTGAATACAATAAACTCTTACTGTGGAAACATTGGAACATGCTTTTCTACTTGCCTTTAATATGTGACCCAGTCCACAGTGTTATGTGGCTCTTGAAAGAACTGCTGCTATGTCTTGTAAATGCTGAGGGAGTGGAGGGTAAGTGGTAAGGTAACCAATGGGATTTCCCAGAACCGAGTGAGCCTAGATAAACATATATGGGAGCAGTCTATAAATAAAGGGCTCATAATAAGTAATTTTAAACCGAAAGGTAAAGGTAAAGAGAGACTCAGCAGGGAAAACAAGGAAAGTACAGTTCAATGGGTTTGAACTGGGATGTTGGTTAAATAATGATCAGACAGTTAATGAGTCGCAGTTAAGATTCACAATTTACAGGTCATGAATGCAATTTCAATGTGAAGTTCTTTTTAAAGTTTTAAAAGGAATTCTGCCCTTTATGATGTATTGAACTTACAGGATTCACATTAATAACTTATGTATGTTTTACAAAAACCACACTAGATTTCTATTTTCTGATATAATTTAAAACATACAGATGCATCTAACAAAATTAGAACGTCGTGGAAAAGTCATTTTTGCCCTCTGTAATTTAACTCAAAAAGGGAAATTTTATATTCTAGATCCATTAAACACATCACACATTTCAAGCCTTTTAATGTTTTGATCTTGATGATTACAGCGACAAGTCCAGTGTTGAATTAACGCCCACAGAGTTGATTTCAACCTTTTTTCAGGGTTTATATAGCTCCACACTTTCTAGAGTCAAATTAACACTTCTGAAATAGTTAAACATTTAACACTGATACTCACAAGGCAACTATGTGAAACATATGCCTGCATGCTGGGACAGTGCGGTTAAGAAATAAAAAAAACAGAGAAACATTAGCTTCAACCTCAAAATGTAAACATAAAAAAAGCATATTTTCAGTTGCTACAAGCTTTAAAAGTGCCTTATTTATTTTCATTCATGACATTTAAATTATTTTAAGGGTTAGCTAACTGCACGAAGCAGCTTGCTTACATCACTGTGACTGTGGCCATTTAGTTCATGGCAACACATACCAAGCTTTACTTTCACTTTCACAGTTTCACTTTCATTGTGACAAGCATTTTGTGGGTTGGTGCACAGAGACAGTATATAAGCAGCAACAGCACACACTCAGAACTCACTCTTCACTTCAACTGCACCTTCTTCTCTATTCTTTTCAGCTTGAACATTGCTGACAATTACTACAACCTGAAAATGTCTACAGGTAAGTCATGACAATGAATCCATGACTTAAAGTTCAATAATTTTGCGGCAGTTAATCAAATCTTTATGCTTATTTTTTACATCTGAAATGTTAGAATACATTTAAGATTTTTCAGTTGCAAAAAAATGTTTCTTTGGCATTTGATGACTGATAAAACAAAACAAAAAACTTGTGACATGAGTCTGGTTCTGTTTCTGCTTCTTACCTGAGAGAGGCATTGTCTAGAGAAGGGAGGGACGATGCTGAAGGGGAAACATAAGAGACTACATTGACAGATTAAGTTTTTTCTTGCCACTGTAACTTTGCTAAATGTTGCTTAGTGCTCATGATGGATTAATGTTGGGTCTTTGTAGAAAATATACCAAAGAGTAAGGTATTTTACCTCCTGTTTTGTAACATAACAAAGAGTAAGGTCTCGATTGATTTTTCAGTTTTATATCAGTTAAATAAGTTAGTCTTGAAAATGTGTTTGAAATTTCCTTATGTGTTGTGTGTGGACAGCTGATGTACATTAAAGTTCATCCTCACTCTTTCACACAGGATACAGCAGAACAAATAACCAGGAGCTGAGAATGGTGATGGTGGGGAAGACCGGCATTGGAAAGAGTGCCACTGGAAACAACATCCTGGGACGAAAATGCTTTGAGTCCAAGTTCAGTTCAAAGTCGATGACTGAGGACTGTTCTAAGGGCAAAGCTACAGTAGATGGACAAAAGGTTGCTGTTATTGACACCCCGGGCCTCTTTGACACCAGGTTTGGCATGGACAAGACAACTGCAGATTTAAGCCAGTGCATCTCTTATGCTGCTCCTGGACCCCATGTGTTCCTGGTGGTCATCGGACTGGGCAGATTCACTGCAGAAGAGAAGCAGACAGTGCAAAGGATTCAAGAAATCTTTGGCCAGGCAGCAGACAGATACAGCATGGTTCTCTTTACTAGGGGGGATCAACTTGACGAAGACCAAACCATTGAGGACTTCTTAAATGAGGACCAAGACCTGCTGGAGCTCGTGGACAGATGTAACGGCCAGTACCATGTCTTCAATAATAAAAAAAAAGATCCCTCTCAGGTCACTGAGCTGCTCCAGAAGATCAGAAGTATTGTCCAGAAGAACGGAGGAAGCCACTACACCAACGAGATGTTCCAAGAGGCTGAGAGGGCAATCGAGGAGGAGAAACAACGCATCCTGAAAGAGAAAGAAGAGCAAATACGCAAAGAAAGAGAAGAACTTGAGAGGGAAGTACAGCAAAAGTATGAAAAGCAGATGAAGAAGATCAGTGATGAACTCCAGGCTGAGAGAGAGAGAGAGAAACAGGAGAGGATGAGGGAGAAGCAGGAGATGACCGAGGAGAGAAAGAGGGAGAAGGAGGAGAGAGAAGCAGAGAGAAAGAGAGAGAGAGAGGAAAAAGAAAGACAGCTGAGTGAATTAAAGGAAAAGTTTGACAGTGATCTGAAAGACCAGATGCAAAATCTGCAGAACCAGCATGAATCTGCGGCCAGAGACGAAGCAGAGCATTCTAATCCGTTATATTTTCTGGTAAAAGCTGGCCAAAGTATTGTTAATGGTGTGAGAGAATTTGGAAAGGCATTGAAAAGCTTGTTTGGGTGAGCGGTCCCACTTTCATGTGGTTGAGAACAACATGCCCACAGTTATCTTATCTGCTTGAAGGATGAAATGATTTGTATTTTCCAACTATACCACATTATTGTATGTTTTTATTAGAGGTTCAAATGATATCAATTCATTACAAACATTACGTTTGACTTAATTATTTTTATTGTCTTTGAACAATGGTGCTTTATTCTCTGCTTTACTGTTATCCATCATATGATAAAAATGTTCTCACTGTCATCTGATGACCTTTCGGCTTTTCTTCAGATATGTTGACCTCTGCCAATGTTTGTATGAAAAGCCTGTTTAATCTAATGACTGTGATCGTTCCAAGCTTCAAAAAATCAAGAAATAAAGATGTGAAAATCTGACTTAATCTTTTTCTGAGTTATATTTAAATCAGGGATGTAATTGGTAAATAAGGAATATATACCCTCCACCCACACTGCACAACAGAAGTACAAAAAAGTCGTAGTAAATACTGACGTTTCTCAAGGGGTTTTGCATCTCATAAAGATGGCAAAGTTATAATAATGTTTTAGACAAAGTGCAAAGAAGGTGACAACAGTGAAATGTTGTCAATGTGTTGAATTAACACATTGAAGGAGTTCACATACAATTGTTCTGTAATTATAAACAATAAATTACCGTATTTTGGGTGCAGTCTAAAATAGTGACTTACGGTCAACAATATATTCAGTTGTTGATATAAAAATATTCTTATTAAATTACCATATTTCTTATTCCCAATGGTCTTTTTTGCATTTACAGGCTGTGCTGCCCTCTTGTGGTAAAATTAAATTATAACAAACAATGTTCCATAAAACTTTAATTATAACATGATCCCAATAAACACCAGGCCCCTTTTACTAGCTGTGTGCGGTTGCATGTTTTATTCAGTCAAAAAGCAGATGCATGGAGTGCTGCATGGGTGTTGAAAAAAGTTTGGATAGTTTGTCCTTCTGGTGCTCTTCAGTGAGGGCATCCAACTTAGAAGCTTTTGAAGAAGTTTGAGGCACTGAGAGAGTTAAGCATAAAAAGCCTTTAATTCATCAGGGCAATAGATTCATAAAAAAATGCCAACAACTTTCAGCCATATAGGCCTTCATCAGGGCAGATACAAAATGGCCGCCAAGCTACTTCCTGTAAAGGTTTAGAGCAAGTCACATGATCAGAAGTAGCCACATAGTTTAGTAAAAAGGTTACACATTTGAACAAAGAAAGTTAAACATCAAAATGTATACATGATACCAAGGCAGATGACAATTTCAATATTTAAAAGTGACTAAATATACAAGCAAATGACTCAAAATTGCTAAAAAAACAAGCTTAGTATATGATAACTAGCTGAAATTTCTGAAGAGCTACAGCTGCCATGATGAACCTCTTTAGAATGTAAGGACCTTGGATATTGTCGATTTTCTGTACTAATGGCATGTTTGTCTTCAGCCAATCTTGCCGTCAGTTTACCAGAATGAACATGAATGAACATTTCTGGCTTTCCACTATCACCCAGCCATGTCTCAGTGTTGTCTAAAGGTCTTACGTTTGCAAAGAAGAGTTAAAGATTGAATCAGCAGAAAAGATACAAACAACACTTTACTTTCCCGTCGAGTTTGAGTCCTCCTGTGAAGCCAGAACTCAAACTGGACTTTGAATATAAATTCACACCATGAATATCTTAACTTAACCAGTCTTTGCCTTACCGCGTCCAAACATTTTATAAAAACTGTAGTTTGTCAAGTGGCTGCTCGAGGCTGACTAAAAACTAATCCCCTTACAGGCCCAATATTACATGGCTCAACTTTACAGCAGAGCAGAGGTGTAAAGAGTACTAATATATTCTACTCAAGTAAAAGTACTGTTACTTTGCTAAAATTTTACTTAAGTACAAGTAAAAGTACCAGTTTATAAAAGTACTCAAGTGAAAGTAAAAAGTAACTCCTTTAAAATGTACTTTAAGTAGACGTTACTTTGTTACTTTTTGTAACAAAGCATGTCTTGTGTGTCCTGAAAAAGGGACGAGAGGATATTAATCTCAAAGTTTTTTTTAATTAAAGGCAAATCTTAGCAAAGATTGATCTTTTCAGATAAACATATTCTTTTCTACCCCATTGACAAAAACAAAATATAGCCTACATAATGATGGAGAAATAATAAGGATTATATGTTCAAGTAATCGTTAACCGTTTTATGAAGGGAAATGATTAAACTATTTTAAAAAATACTAAAAGGGTCTTTGTCTCAATCATATACAGTGTAAAGAGTATTGTTTTTGGTTTTATTATTCTGAGGCTGGTTAGTTTCAAAGACAGCCTCAAAGGCTGATTTAGCTGCAACTAAACCTGAGTCCATTTATTGTTTTAAAATGAGCCTGTATGAGCTTATAGCCTATTAGATGTTTTAGTCATTGTTTGTTTACCTATTAGCTACTGAAGCTTCTAACTGAATCTGTTTGGTTTGAAGTATTTATTTTCAGTTTAAGTTGCAGCAGCTTATAACACCCAACTTTCTCAAACGTCTACTTCAAAATAAAAGCACATCACAGAGCTGTCAATAAGGGACTTTTACTGTCAAAGCGATTCCGGAACTAAATGTGTTTATTGCTCGGAGCTTTCACGGAGCTGCAGCATCTAAAAAAAATGAATATTGTGGAAAAGTCCTTTTTTGCCCTCTGTAATTTAATTTGAAAAATAAACTTTCATTTAGGCTATTCCAGATTCATTACACAAACACATTACACGTTTCAAGCACTGTTTTGATCTTGATGATTACGGCCTACATAATGAGGCCAATTTTAAAAAGCATTTAGCCTACAAATTTCGACCTTCTGAAAAGCACGTTTATTTATGCACTCAATTCTTGGTTGGGATCCTTTTACACAAATTACTGCATCAATGCACAGTGACAGGAAGGAATTCAGCCTGAGGCCCTGCTGAGTTGTTATGGGAGCCCAGGTTGCTGAACTAGTCTGTATTGTTTGGTCTGCTGTCTCTTGTTATGTCAACATTGACAAAATATATTTTGCCCCCAGGTCATTTAGGTCAGGCACCTAATTGTTTTCTGATTTTCCAAGTTGTTGTTTCAACTTGAGCAGGTGTTCATTTGCATTTTACAATTCGGATAATCGTTTTTCTGATGTGTCCGACACATGTCCGACATCACTTGAATGCAACAAAGACCACCCGAGCAGCACTTGAATGAAGCCGCATTTCCACAGACTTTAAATTTTTGCACATAGATGTGCCTAAACATGCACATGGAAAATAAACTAAAGAGCATATAAAACCAGAAAAAGCATAATATAATCCCTTTAATACTCTCATATGTCTGCATCACTCAGAATACTTCACCTTACTTAAAGGGATTCTTCACCCATTTGCATTAAGCATTGTATCAGTAGTAAACTGGTAGTATTTTTGAATGATCATGCATCCAGCCCTCATTTCCCCCTAGGACTGGAAAGTTCTGTATTTCTACGTCTGAAAAGGAGCTTCCAGTGACGCAAATATTGTCATATTTCGTCACTGGAAGCTGTTGCGGTTAGCGGTGTGAAACTACAACGCTAGTTCCTCATATTTTCGACCACTGAAGCTACAGACCTATCACAGATCAGTGGATGGGAACTCATTCCCAGAATTGAAACTTAACGTCCGCCATATTGCTTGGAAGCTATGATAACAGGCTCTATGGAGAAAGCTGAAAATGGTGAAAAAATATAAATATAGTGGCGAAATGGCTGCTGCCGACAGGCCGTTCTCGTGTTTTGGTTGCAGCGGCCGCCGCTAGCGCTGGCTGCCAAGGTTGGCTGCCAGGGCCGTCGCTGGCTGACAGGGCCACCGCTAGCCTTCAGGGCCGCTAGCCTTCAGGGCCGCTAGCGCTGGCCGCCGCGACACAAGACCGGCCTGTTGGCAGCAACCATCTCGCGGCTATATTGTTATATTGCTGGCCGCCGCCGGCCGCTGCCAGCTCAGCAGCAGAGACATAAGGCCTGCCTGTCGGCAGCAGTGAGGACGAGGAGCCGGGGCTGGCTCGAGCTGGGGTGGACTGATAGTGTCGGTGCTCTCACTGTTTGCCTATGGACACAGACATAGAGTCTGTTTTCTGCCAGGAATTTCCAAGATCAATTCTGGAAGAAATTTCTAAATCAGTTGAGGAAATGGCCTTATGTGTTGAAGTAAATATGTCTCTAATTTTTTTTATTACTATAGTTCTACTGCTATAATGTATATTTTGGAGAAACTGTAACGATCAAATTTCCCTCTGGAATAATTAAAGTATTTCTGATTGTGATTCTGAAATCGAGGACCTTAGTGGGAGTGGCCTGCGGTGCTGTGCATTCTGGGATTTGGTGTCTTTCATCTGTATGAGCCAAAAATAAAATTTCTGCCTTTTCTCGGCCAAGAAGGCACAAACTTCAAAGTGTAGTTCACATTTCTACTACATATATGACCCAATGTCAATACAGATTCATGTTTCAACGGGTTAAGTATCCCTTTAAGTAAGTTGAGTTTACACACATTATCGCAAAAATATGTAGGCTACATAAAAGAGATTAAGCAATAGTTGAAAAACAAGTGAAGGCAAAACAACTATGCCTTCCCACTAGGCTGCATGTTAATGAAAATTAAATGTATACAGTTCAGCTTATCAAAGAAATTAGCTATGTACAAAAGAGCATGGAGACTCTCCCATTTCCTCTGAAAAATTACTTCACTAAGGTTCTGTCAGCATATCAAATGATGTTCACTCTGACATCTACTCAGAGTTGGCAAAATGGCAAAGCTTTAATTTAAAGTCAACAGCATTGACAGAAATCAGAAACGCGTCAAATAATCTTGAATCTTAATCTGTTTGATCATCATTCATATAACAAAGATCGAAACCAGTCATTGTCAAGAAAAGTGAGCTTCCATGTTCTCAGTTTGTTAAAAGCTTGAAGTGACGACATAATCTGCCTCTAGCTGCTTCTGTCATCCATTCAGGTTCATCAAATATTATGTTTGTTTCTTATTATCTCTCAGCAGCCAGCTCCTCACAACAGTTCTAGATGAATGTAAACGACTACAGAGCATTTGAGCTAAAGAAGATAGAAAGTTGAGTTCAATTAGCTGTTCTCTACATTTCACAGAAAACTGTGCCGTATCTTTCAGGTCAAGGGGATCCTCCTTAGTCAACCCTATTAGCCTAATACTCCCAATTATGAAACAAAACAATTCAACCCACAACCAGAAATTAAGCCTGCATGCCACCTGGTGTGACAAACTGTGCTATAAAGGAAACATTTGACCTGGTTTGAAAGCTGCAGCTGAGGATTATAGATTGGACTACAGATGTTGAATTCACATCAGTTAAAAAGATCACAACGTCAACTACTAACATACATATTTATAACCAGCAATGAAGGAGGGGCAGTGTAGTGTACATCCATGAAGATTATTTTTCTTTGCCCTGAGCAGAGGTCAACAGATGTAATAATATATGTTTTTTCCCCTTTCTTAATATGGACCAAAATAGTAACATTGTCCTGTAAAGTTAATTTCACTTCTTTATATTCCAGTTGTATACATTTGTTTTAATGTGATTACCTTATCTATTCTGTTCTGATTTTTATTGACAACCTTCTCAGTAGGATGGCTACGCAGAGGTACATTCAGGACTTCTCTGTGCTGTGTTTCTGTGAAACGTGGCTCGGAGACAGGACTCAAGACCCACGGGGGAGGGACAGCGATTCTTGTCAAAAAGTCCTGGAGCACCAACAACACGGTAATATCGCAGTTATGTACTGAAGACGTGGAGTTTATTACCGTAAAGTGCAGACCATTTAACTACCTAAAGAACTGCAGTGCATTATACTGAGTACAATGTATATCCCCCCCTCTGCTAACGAGGATAACGCACTCAAAGTACTGCACGACATGATCTCTAGACATGAGAACTCATACCCAGATGCTGCTTTTATTATCTCAGAGGGATTTTAGGGCGCCATTCCTACGCTGGCCGGCACGGCCCGCGGTCATACTTGCCAGGACTAACCGTGCTTAAGCACAATTATCTCTTGTAAATAACGTCGTAATACAACACATGCACACTTTATGTTATTATGAAGCATGCTCAGTTTACAAACAGGCGGACGAGAGAGAGAGAGAAAGAGACGTGCAGTCGAGTCCGCATCTGCACATCAGAGAAAAACACAGAGAGCATGACAACTACTTTACTGACTTTACAGCGTATTTTAAGCCATTTTAATCAGACACAGCCATAAATAAATAAAAAAATAAATACATTGGAGACATTGGAGAACAACACAGAGAACATGACAGCTACTTTGTGGCTTATATTGTGTCATTTTAGTCAGATACAGACATGAAACTCTGGATTTCTCCAGAATGAAGGCTGTCAGCATTGTGTACCCGCGTGCTTGTGCTCGTCCATGAAATGTACCGTGCCGAATCACACCTCTCCGAAGTGTACCGTGCCTGAGCACAATACGGAGCGGTCACACTGGTCAAACAAACTGGACTTTAGGGTTGAAGCGTGCTTGGGCACGGTACGGATGGCCAGTGTGACCGCTCCCTCAATCACTGTAACCTCCGGAAAAGTATCCCCAAACTCCACCAATTCATTAACTTCCCCACCAGGGGTAACAACACATTGGATCACTGCTACAGTAACATCACAAATGCTTATGCTGCTGTCCCCAAACCTCACTTTGGAAAGTCTGACCACCTAGCAGTCTTGCTACAGCCTACTTACACCACAAAGCTAAAAGCAAACCCAGTCACAGTCAGAACTGTGAAGATGTGGACTGACAGTGCACTGGCAGAACTGCAGGGCTGCTTAGAGGCCACAGACATGAATATTTTTAAGGAAGCCACAACAAACATTGATGAGTACACGGACACTGTAAGCAGCTATATAGACTTGTGCACCTCCGTTTGTATTCCCTCCCGGACCATTCGTGTGTTTCCTAATCAAAAGCCCTGGTCCAATGCAGATATACGCATGAAGATCAGGAGCCGGTCTGCAGCTTTCAAGTCAGGGGACACCGTGGAGTACAAGCATGCTCGGTACGAGCTACAAAAGTCCATCAGAGCTGCCAAAAGAACATACTCCCAAAAGCTTGAAAGCTGCTACATGAACAACAACACGAGGAGTGTGGCAGGGAATACAGTCCATCTCCAACTACAGAAGTAACACAAACAGAGTCGAAGTTTGTGACTCCACCCTACCAGACACACTGAACAGTTTCTATGGCAGATTTGACAGACAGAACAGCGACACCCCTACAAAGTCCCCCCATAACCCCGAGGAGACTGCACTACAAGTAACACACACACAGGTCCTTCGGGCTCTGAAGGTGAACCCCCACAAGGCTGCAGGCCCTGATGGAGTGGCACCAAGAGTCCTAAAAGCCTGTGCTGAACAATTGGCAGAGGTGTACACAGACATCTTCAACACCTCTCTCATGCAGGAAACCGTCACATGCACCCAGGCCTACAGAGGATTCGTTGAAAGCATCCTCACCAGTGGAATCACTGTGTGGTTCGGAAACACCACACTGTCTGAGAGGAAATCGCTTCAACGGGTCATAAAGACTGCAGAGAGAATCACTGGCTCCAACCTCCCCTCCGGACACACTGTACACACAGCGCTGCAGGGGAAAAGCACAGAGCATCCTCAGGGACAAACAGCACCCAGCTCATGCTCTGTTCAGGTGGAAGAACTTGGGCTATAACCTGCGACTTCACAGGCCAGAGAACATCTCCACCCACAAGGCCCGCTACCACAACAGCTTTTTCCCTGCTGCTGTGAGACTTGTAGCACAGGACATTAAGCTTGGAAGGAAGTACTTCACCCCTCACAGACTAAATGAACAGTTGACCACCTCACAGTGCAATACAAGTGTGCAATATAACCTTAAAAACAAAAAACAGTGCAATAATATAATGTGAAAAATATGTGTGCAATAACTTCAGGTGCAATAAGAGATGTAGAAAGTTAGAGACAAGAAAACATATTTATATTTTCATCTTATTGTACAGTGTTCCCCTTTGTTATTTTTTTTGTATTATATATTTGCTTTAATACAGTGTATAGCTTTATTTTTTTATTTTTTGTACTTTTCTACTCTTTATTTTTTCTTATAATGCTATTCTATTTTATATATAATTTAAACTTTTTTGTAGAAGCTGAGGAGAAACACACAAGAATTCCAATGTACCTCTACTGCCCTGTACCTGTGCAAATGGAAATAAACATCTATTCCATTATATTATATTCTAATATAATCTTATCAGATAATCAGCTTTGATCATTCTTCTTAGGAACAGTAACTATTCAGAAAAGCAAGCTTCAGTGATCTATTGTTTATTCTAAAACCTTATAGTGAACAGATGATTTGCCTCTTTCTGCTTTTATTTATGAGTTTAAAGTTGGCATTTATAACATTTGTAAGAGAGGAATATGTCTCAAAAGTCAATGTGACCAGTTGTAATCTTAGTAATAAACCGTGACATGTTAAAAAAGTAAAATAATTGAGTCGAAAGATGTAGAGGTCTGAAAGGTTTCAAAGACAAATTCTTAAGAACTGATTGAAACCATAATTTAGTCAAGTAATTATACAAATCAGTTACACACTAAAAATGGTCCAAATGCCTGTAATGAGAGTAATCTATTATTTGTTCTTTATTTATTAAAACTGAAATAGAGTTGATATTTTGTACACATTTTTAAGGTATTGTGTTGACTTTAGTGATCAGTAAAGAGAGTCTAATATTTGTAAGTGAGTTAGAGAAGAGAGTTTAATAGATTTGATTATGTCTGAGTAAGAGTTTGTATGTCTATAAAACATGTCTATAACCTCCTGTTATGTTGGTCTGTAACAGGTTCTGTGTTGATTTGATCCTTGATTTTCAGGGTGTAACACAGGGCCATGTATTGTCTATACTGCTGAGTAGGGCTCAGCCTTCCCCCTCTGCTGGTCAGCCTCACGCGCTCCAATCTTAGCCAAATCGTGTGCGAGCAACAGCACATTTCATTTGCATCAAGGCCATATATATTGAGCGACCTGAAAGCTATCATAACATTCGTGTCGAAATATATTCAACAATGCCTGATGTAACAAAACCCGCGCCCAAGAAAGGGTCGAAGAAAGCCGTCGTTAAATCCACCACCAAAACCGGCAAGAAACGGAGAAAGTCTAGGAAGGAGAGCTATGCCATCTACGTGTATAAAGTCCTGAAGCAGGTTCATCCCGACACCGGGATCTCCTCTAAGGCCATGGGCATCATGAACTCCTTCGTGAGTGACATCTTTGAGCGTATCGCCGGGGAGGCTTCCCGTCTGGCTCATTACAACAAGCGCTCCACCATCACCTCCAGGGAGATCCAGACCGCTGTCCGCCTGCTGCTGCCCGGAGAGCTGGCTAAGCACGCCGTGTCTGAGGGCACCAAGGCCGTCACTAAGTACACCAGCTCCAAGTAAACCTGCTGATTTATCAGCCAAAAAAACGGTCCTTTTAAGGGCCACACACCTTGCATCAAAAGTGCTCATTTCCTGTTAACTTACGTTACGTTGTAGTAGTGTAAAATTCACCACTTGACCAAATTATGATTTATTATTTATGGTTGTATACAACTATGAACTTACTTCACTCCAATACTATATTTAAAAAAAAAAAAAAATACTCAAAGCCTAGTACTCTTGATAGTGGGTAATGATTTAAATTTACAAATTCTAATAGTGATTCAAACATAATCGTGATAAAACAAAACTTGCCTACATCTATACAGTTTGTCCAGTCTGTCAGAGAAGGCATTAAATAGTTTACACAGCCTAACTTATTTGCTTTTGTTTATATATTCTATCTAAATAAGACTGATGCCAATGTTATTTGTGTTTCTTAAACCACTTCAATTGAACATCTCCCATTATCATCATCTTGGGTTTTTTTGTCATGTATGCCTACATACTTTCTAAATATGAACCTTTTATTTAAAGGCTAAAATTATAAGAAAGGGATAATAAAAACACCATTCCTACCACCTGAAGAACACCAAATTTGTTACACATTGGACCAGTCCTTTTGGGTGTGTAGATAGATTTTATTGTCTGTCCCAACAGAGACAGAAATTCTCCTTTGACAAAACTTGAACAATAAACAGAAAGTGCAGTACATTAAAAGAGGACTTTAGAAAACAGTTTCTTAAAAGGGGGGTCCATCTGATTTTGTTCAGAATGGTTATTGCAGAGCAAATGTATAGTTTTTGTCCTCCTGAGGTAACATCATGTTTTTAAAAACAGTCACTAAATCATGTGCTGATTAATAACATTGTTGGATCTGGTTTGCCAAATCATTGTGTTTGACATTGCCAGTCAGGAAAATGTTCTTGTCAGTGAATGATTCAGAGAAAACTACAAGTATTATTATTGATAATAATTGTTAATCTGTGAAATAAATAAATCCACATAACTACAGCTCACAGGAAGTCTGTTCACAGAGACTAACCAGGGAGCGCCACAAAGGCACTCAGGTATTAATTTATCCCATCTATATATATATATATATATATATAAATCATTTAATACATTATAGATGTCTTCGGTTGCTGAACTTTTGTTTAAATATTTCAGTTTTAAAATCACCAAATATTAATCAATAAAGAAGTTTTTGTTCTGGCTGTTTTATTTCCACCCATCCATGATGCACTAATAAGATTTTTAATTAAGGCAATTCTAATTAATAGTGAATAAAGGTGTACCCAGATCTCTATAATACACATACCCGTTGAGAGCTTTCAGAGAACAAAAACAAATAATAATAATTAATTAAGGTAAAAATACAATTAACATTTAAGTAAAAAAATAAAAAAATAAATAAAAGGTATGGATGAACTCTTATGTTTGAAGTGGGTGGCTCTTAAAAGAGCCGTTTTAGTGGGGTCGCTGATTGACAGCTCACTTCTTCTTGGGTGCTGCCTTCTTGGCTTTGGGTTTGGCGACCCTCTTAGCGGGGGCCTTCTTGGCTGCGGGGGCTTTCTTGGCTGCGGGGGCCTTTTTCACTGTCTTCTTGGGGCTCTTGGCGGCTTTCTTCGGGCTCTTGGCTGATTTCTTGACAGCTGCGGGTTTCGTGACCTTCTTCGGGGACTTCTTGGCGGATGCTGGCTTCTTAGCTGCCGATGCCTTGGGCTTCTTGGCCGCCGCAGGTTTCTTAGCTGCGGGCTTCTTGACTGCTTTAGGAGCGGCTTTCTTGGCTGCCGGTTTCTTTGTCTTCTTCTCCTCGGCCTTCTTGTTCATCTTGAACGAGCCGGAGGCTCCGATCCCCTTGACCTGGGTCAGAATCTCCTTAGCCACCAGGCTCTTGATGGCGACTTTGACGCGGCTGTTGTTCTTCTCCACATCGTAGCCTCCGTTAGCCAGGAGCTTCTTGATGGCGGCCACGGACACGCCGCTCCGCTCCTTGGATGCGGACACATATTTCACGATGAGCTCGCCGACGCTAGGGCCGGTCTTCTTCGGCTTGGGAGCCTTCTTCTTTGCCACTTTGGCCGGGGCTGGTGCTACTTCTGCCATAGTTTTCTCGGAGTGTCTCTCTCACAGGAAGTGGATCAACTATTGGGAGTCCCTGCTCTCGAGGCTGCTCTTAAACCCACCATGAGAACCGTAGAGACTCAACCCACTCCGCGTCTCTCTGTGCCGTGTTAAAATCGGTCAACTTGTGTTTTCTGTCGGTGATAAAAAGAGTCCTAACTAAATGTAGGAGCCGTGCTGAAGGCTGAAAGTGAAGGAGCTCATAGGGGACTTGTGTCTCTTCATATTGAAGTCATGTTGAGCTCTGCTGCTCGATCATTTTTCTTTGTGGAGCCTCCAAACCTCACACATTCACCGTCCCGACCAGCTCTGCTCGGCGGCTTTTCACGCTCATTTCTCTCCTAAAATCATTAAAATCACATCAGAGCTCCATGAAAAGTCGTTTTCCTGCAGCTGCGGATGTTTGTTCAGAGACTCAGAGTGAAAACAAACATCTGTTGAAGATCACTTCATGATAAAATCACGTTTTTCTGATGGCAGCAAACACACTGATGATGGCTGAGGTCTGGGCTGCAGTTTGGTCAGACTGCTCACTGACACCGTGAACATTTCAGCTGATTTTCATAATAAATCCATAAAATAAAACAGTTATATGCAGGGAGAAACCGACTTAATTTGATTCTTAAACATACTGAATAATCTCAGCTGTAGAGAGCAAATAGTTTATAGGCTACAATTTGTATCTTAAGTGAGTACCGAGGTACGGCTAGGCTACGGCTTTATTAAATGATTTCATTACTTTTTAGAAACATATTAGAATAAACAAATTCAGGATTAAAACTCCCCGATGGGGCTCCACAAAATATCTTAAATGATCATTATTGAACAAAATATAACATTTTTTTAAATTAAAAGCACATTGTTTTAGTGTTAAACATTTTTCACAGCATTTTTATGTTTGAAAATAAATATATTTTTATTTATTTGTTCAACCAAAATCTCAGTGAATGAAGCAAACTTTGCCCAAGAACTAAATAAATGATTCCAGTAAAAAAAAGAAAAGAAAAAAAACAACCTTATGCAACAACCAAATTGCAAATGAAATGGTAGCAATGATGTGAATGTGCTGAACATGTTCAGGAATATATTGCCAGGATTTGCTATGGCCAAATAATTGCAAAAATGAATAGTTATAACAAATACCCTGTTACCAGCCAATCCGCACTGGCCAAAAAAGACTTATACCTCCAGAAACATAAAAAAACATCTCCAGTCCATTTTATATGGAAGTATTTCTGCCTGATGAAGGTCTAGTACCGAAACGTTGCCAATAAATGTTTGTTTGCAAGACAGTGTGCAGGAGTTTATCTTCAAGTTTTTAATGGACACATTGCTCTCCTATGCACCTGTCTTGTGATATGCAAAGGTTTATTTTTCCATTTTATATGGTTTAAGTATTATCTTGTAATTATTTGCACATATTCACCCATTTGTGGTATGAAAAAAGTCATTTGAAGTTGTTTTTTTAAATAAATACACATTAAACATTAAACGATAACATGTCATCCATGGAAAATAAATGGAAAAGTAACTTGTAAATTGTGTTTATCTAAAAACCAGTAAATGTTTGTTTTTATGACCCTGCTCATCTCCGTGAAAGACAAACATTGATATAACATTTGTTTGGAGTTATTTGAATATTCTATCATTTGAAATGGACTCATTGTGGCTGACAGACATTTATAATTATTTGTTTGTTTTGTGGCAAAAGAAGATTAAAGCATGTTTCAGATGACACATCATATATTCCCTTGGAATATATACCAGGATTTTCAAGTAAAAAATTGGTTGAAACCAAGCATCATCCTCCGGTGAAGAAAAATTAAGCCTATGCAGATGTGTAAAATCCTGCAGTTTGTTGAGGAGACCCATAAAAGCCTGTTTTTACAGCAGAAACAAGTTTACAGCCTGGTACCAAAAAACTAGGTTTCCTCATGGGCACACACTGTACTGTACGTAGGTGCAATTTCGTCATAAGGATTAAAACCCGCCCCAGCTCCAGCTCTAAGTCTGTTGTTAAGTTGACTGAAGGTTAGGCTGACACTGGATTTCCAGCATGGCGGCTGCTGCCGTTGAGCCTCCAGAGCCCCCTGCAGTAACAGATGGCTGACGTCACTCAGGCTTCGTCCATTAATATTTACACAATATCAACAATTTTTCAACAAGCTAATGTAGAGTAGCAACATCAACTGTTAACAAATTACTATATGTCATTTTAACCTTGAAAGAATGAGGGCAATTCAGAGTGTAGGCAGAGTGTGGCTAACGTTAGCAGTGCTAGCACAACCAGCTTGGTCCTCCCTGCAGGTTAACATCACACGGCCGTGCTACATGTGATTAAACATTTATCTGGTCTATATGCCAGTTCAATCTGCAACAACACACAAATCACTCGGTTCAAATCAATCAATCTTTATTCGTATGGCGTCAAATGTTATCTCAAGACACAAGCACAAGTCTTCTGTCATGCTGAAATGCATCCCTCTGTTTTTCACTCACAAAGACTATCACTTGTAATTTAATGCACAATTATGACTAAAACAGGTTAAAAAAAAAAATGAGCTGGAAGCGTTTGTCTTTGTAGAGTCTGTAGAGTTTAAGGGTGGATGCATTTCCCAGCATTTTGCATCCAGCTGATTTCCAGCTTTAGAGATCATCACTTTTAAGTAGAAATGTTTTAAAATGAACTTGTGGTTGGAAGAATATTCTGGCTGCCCAGACTTTGTCAGTTATTCATACTTAATGGTTTTCAGTCAGGAGGACTATCATTTTTAGATTTTTGACACTGCATATTGACAGTTGTTTTCAAATGAAAGGGACAAACATGTCAGGCCTTCATCCACATTTTCATTACATCACCCATAACTAAACTTACAGCTGCATAATGAACTTAACAGCACTGTGGACTTTTGATACAGAGGAAAGGAGCTGGTTTTGAATTTCCCTAAATTTGCCTGATGGTTTCACTGATATTGTTTATTTAGAGTGTCACATCAATCCTCAGAGCACCATGGAGAGGACGTTCCTGTGTGTCCTGTGTTTCTCAGGTCAGTAAATTTCCCTCTGTTGATTTCTGACTGCGTGTTATTTTTTTAATTGATCACAAGTGTTGTACTTGTGATCAATTTAAAAAAATATACATATACTTTGTTAGTAGTACCACGAAAACTTAAGCAGTTTGGCAGACGATTGTCCAGACCCCTAACAGGGGGCAGTCATCGAAACAAGTAGGCTAAATGAGAATAAGATTTCAAATGACATTGTGATAGCTTTTCTTTTTGTGATATATTTTCAGAGTGAGCTGATGCGAGAACGCAGCAAGATATAATCAGGAGAATTCACCTTGAGTGGGTGAAGGGGCTAGTGACGCTTAATTGTTCCCTGCACTCGGTGCATGGTGAAAGACTGCATGCATGAGACTGTTACGATTTCAGAGCATGTAAACAAACTGATTTTTTTTTCTGTTCTCCATTTTTGTTCTTCTCCACTCTTTTGTTGATATTGTGATTCTGTCAAACTACACATAGCATTGTTATAAAGGCAAAATATTCACCTTACAGCATTGTCTAGTGGACTCTGTTTCTTTGTGTGCCACTTCCACGTTGTTCTTTTCATGTGATGTCTTGCTAAAGACCCCCTGCCCCCCTTCCATCCAACAGGGACAGTCTCCCGCTGTGAGGTGCATGTATGAAACTAGATCAGGAGGATTTCAGGGGCTATCCTATACTGAAACTCTCAAGACAGCGTATGTGAAAACGTCTTATCTCAGCTGTTTGGGTTTATCTTGTTCTCACAGGCTGGATTGTCTCCTTGTACCTTCCCCCTAAGTACCAGTATGTTGCCAAGCCCATGACTTGGAAGTCACATGGAAGAAATGGAGCAACTTATATCCACAGTCCCTTCACTTTATCAAAATTATTTGACCTGGATCGGCGTGTACAGTAAAATCACATGGAAATGGTCGGACGGCTACAATGGCAGTGGGGCTGATTTTAGAAACTGGGAAGCTAAAAAAGAACCCGACTTCCATGGTAATCAGTCCTGTGTGGCTATTGAAGATGATGGAAGATGGTTGTATTATGAATGCTCTTCCAAGATTCAATTCATTTGTTACAGAGGTAAGAGGAGACGTGAAATATTTTGGTTTTAAGGCAGGTTTATCTTGAAGTTTACTATAAGGACTAAACACTTTCAAACTGTTATTGCAGGAACACAACAGGATCCTGAATTTGTTCATGTCAATGAAAGATTGGATTGGTCCAATGCTCAGAGGTACTGCAGGGAAAAATTCTTAGACCTGGCAACTGTGAGAAACGACATAGAGAACCAGAAGATCCACAAACTGCGGCCAAGTAAGTGGGGATTGACTAAGGATTGGGCATGGAGTAAGGATTGGGCATGGATTGGTCTGTACAAAGATCCTGACAGCTACTGGTCTGATGGGAGTGACTCGTCGTTCCGGTTCTGGGATGGAGGTTCAAACCTGTTAGCCTCCATGAGTGTGATATGTGGCGCTGTGGATTTGCAATTATCAGGAAAATGGAGGCCAGTGTCCTGTGAAAAGCGATTCCCATTTGTGTGCTACAACAGTGGTAAGTGTTTAACATGTGCTTTGGTTTAAGAGAGAAAAAGCATAACGTATAAACAAAACTACTGTTATACTAGCCTATACCTAACTATGTGAGAAGTCAATGTTCATTTATATGAGTTGTGCACCAGTCTCAGAATACAAGTCATCATCCGCTCCTGCTCTCTCATGTCTTTATACATTCACACATGCAGCTAACCTCTAGTTTTCAGGAGTTTTGTGCAAGTATGAAAGCAGAAAAACAATACATCCATGACACATTTGTCTTCTTTATTTCTGTGCACCAGCTCATAAACAGTTTATAAAGGTGAGAATGAAGCCGGAGGACTCCTCTGTGGATCTGAATGATCCTGCTGTGAGAGCAGACATCTTAAAAAAGGCAAGTCTGCATTTTTAACACAAATTTGAATTGGTTGAATTCCTGTGGCGCTTGTATTGTTTGTTAGTTTGTTTGTTTGACTGTTGTTCTGTCCTGTTTCCCCTCCAACTAACAAAACAGATTGGAGTGAATGTTTAAAAATTGTTTCTCTTTGTGTTTTCCAGTTCCAGGACAGGCTGAAGGAGAATGGATTGAGCGGAGTCCGTCTGAAGTGGAGAGAGTGGAGCGATGGGAAAGTTTTCCACAAGGAAGGGGAAAGTCCTCTGAAGAGGAACAGAGAAAAAACTGAACTCTAGCTGTACTTGTGCATATCTGAAATCCATAGTGAAGGCTGATTATTGCACTAAAGCTGGCCACACACTAACGATTTACAAATCTTAACTGATTTTAAGAATATGAGAGACCACAGACAGTTTCCTCAGATTTTTAATAATAAACACTCCAAACGCACACACTAGACGAGTTGGCCAGACCAGGAGAACTCCAATGTGCAAAAGCATGTGCCTGTTAAAGCTTTCAGTTTGCAAACATTATGAATGACAATTAATTTAACTTAATATAGGCTACATGTCAGCAGGAAATATGCATGGCAACGAATATATCCTATGCCAGAACAGTTATATTTTAAATTATATACGCAGGGCAAAAAAATGATAAAAAAATAATAATATATATTTTTTTAAATGGGCTTAGGCTACTTTATGAGTCTCTCTCTTCCTCTCAGTCAGTCAGTGATTCATTCACTGAACGAACCTCACTCTTTTACACAGGATACAGCAGAACATATAACCAGGAGCTGAGAATGGTGATGGTGGGGAAGACCGGGATGTTCAGTTCAAAGTCGATGACTGTGGACTGTTCTAAGGGCAAAGCTACAGTAGATGGACAAAAGGTTGCCGTTATTGACACCCCGGGCCTCTTTGACACCAGGTTTGGCATGGACAAGACAACTGCAGATTAAAGTCAGTACATCTCTTATGCTGCTCCTGGACCCCATGTGTTCCTGGTGGTCATCGGACTGGGCAGATTCACTCAAGAGGAGAAGCTGAGTGTAGCGACTGTGAATCACCCGTCAAAGTACTGGTTTTGTAATCTATGCCCAGTCACTTTTATTTAACATGTTGTTAAATACATTCTGTCATTAATAGCTTCTGTTCAGTGAGGCATTTCTACATTTGCCAGCAGGTGGCAGTGTAAGCTCTTTTGCTGCACAGGAACATGAAACTTAAAGAGCCCATATTATGCCCTTTTTGGGGTTCATATATTTAATCTATGTACCTACTAAATTATGTTCACAATAGCTTAAGTTCAAAAAAAGTGTCTGTTTTCATGTACTGCCGCTCCATGCACCTGCTCGCTTCTGACTCTCTCTCTAAGGCTCTGAAGTGTCCACGTTCAGAGTCCCCACGTGTGCCAAGTCTGATCTGATTGGTTGGCCTGTCAACTCTGCCGTAATTGGTCAGTCGCTCAGCACGGTTCTCGGAAATGTCCCGCCCCTTTTACCATATTGGGAATGCAGCCACTGGCTCCGTCCGAGGGTAGCATAAACATTAGCACCTTAGCACTACTGTGCTACCGCAGGCTACGGCATATTGTGGGCGTGCTACAGAAGTTAACGGGCGTACAACATGAGCTGCTGGGTTTGCCACAAGGAGCCAATGAGCTTAGATCAGTGATATCACACTGACAAGACGTCACACTGGCAATTTCTTTTGAGGGGGGGGGGCGAGCGTTACATGCAGCTAATGCTGCAGCTAACAGGAGGACGTAGGAGAAGCTGCGTTTACACAGACTTTGAATTTTTGCAAATAGATGTGCCTAAACATGCACAGGACACTTGGAAAACACACTAAAGAGCATATAAAGCAGAAAAAGCATAATATGGGCCCTTTAAAGAAGTGGTTTGAGTAAACAGTCTGAGTTTGCGTTGCTAATGAATTGTGCGCAATGCGCATGGTGCTGATGTAGGGCCTACCGACAGCTTGTATTTTTTGCCATCCTTGCCTGTGGAGTGATAAAGTGAACGTTTTCTACATTATAAGTGCCGTTGCAGACTGAGTCCTGTAACACATGTTTAGGAAAATTGTGTTTAACTAATAAAGAAATAAAGATGTTAGATTGAGACTTAACCTTTCTCTGAGTAATATTTAAATGAGGGATGTAATGTGTTGTGAAGGAAAATATCCCCTCCACCCACACTGCACATCAGAAGTACAAAAAAGTTGTAGTAAATACTGACGTTTCTCAAGTGGTTTTGTATCTCATAAAGATGACAAGGTTACAATAATACAAATAGACAAAGAGCAAAGAAGCTGAAGAAGTTAAACAAATAAATTTGCAATGCTCCGGTTTAAATGTTGTCATTGTGTTCAATTAACACAGTGAAGGAGTTCAATTGCCATTTTTTTTAAATTAAAATCAATAAATTACCCAGTTTTGGGTGCATACAGGACTTCCACTTTAGTTTGTGAGGTATCAAGACAGGTATCAATATTTGGATGTACAGTGTTACAATTTGTATAAAAAATATGAAAAACAAGAACCACACCAACATTACCATATATTTTTTTAAACATTGGATCAGAATATATTTATTCCCAATGGTCATTTTTGCACGTACATGCTGTGCTGCCATCTTGTGGTAAAATCACATTAAACAATGTTCCATAAAACTTAGGCCTATAACATGATCCCAATTAAACACCAGGCCCCTTTTTAGCTGTGTGCGGCTGTATGTTTTGAGGAATGATTGGGCACATGTTTGCACAGTCATCATATATGTCAAGTAAGAAATACAATCTACTGCTGAGAAGACATTGCCGACACCAAACTGCCGATAAAGCCCTGTGCTCCTCCTCAAGCTCCGAGTTATCCCACCAACACCAAAGGCCCTGAACAGTGGCGGTGCCAGGGATTTTTTTTTTGCTGGTGCTATGGGGTTGCTCAACTTTTAAGCGAGGGTTCTCTGAGAATTAAGATGTCGGTCACCAGTTTAATTTCCACTGCAACGCTGGAGGCCTTGACACACACGTGTGCGCACACAGGAACCCACTCTGCAACATTCTGTGGTTAACACGAGGCTAGATATTCAGCTCATGGGATACAGATGTACGTCAAAAGCCTACCTATATGTAAACACACCTCAGTGTCATCATCACATGTATGAGCCCTATTTTGTTCATCACACTCGATTCCAGGTTTTGATTGAGTGGACTATTAGGGACTAGAAAACAATAAAAAATGTTCCCCTTACATATTGTGCTCTAATAACCACAGGAAGTGGAGTGAAGTAAGGTCAAAGTTCAATGCTTGCTGCACCTATTGGCTAAATCACCTGTGTTGGTTTAATGTCTTATGTCTATAATATGTTTGTTTTATTTATGTAGGCTATTAATTCATTTTTCAAATAACAAATTATAGTATTCACACACTGAAAAAGTTCTTGGGGGTGGTAGGGGGTTGCTGTCTATAGGGTTAGCCACTGCTTCCCCTTGCCCCTCCCTGGGTCCGCCCATCGCCCTGAAGACCATTTTGTTTGAACTGCTGATCATTAGATTTCTACCCTTCACTGTGTTTTACTTTTTGTCTTGGTTGACTCCTGCCGTGTTTGTTTATAAGTATACCCCATTTTAACATTGTCAATATCTAAAATGAAGTAAAACACAATGACACAAGTGACCTCTGTATTTATTTTACGTTGGGATTGTTTTGGAGCTACAGATCCACAATTTCCCAGTTTGGGATCAATATAGTGAATCTATCGGTCTAGATAGTTTAAGCTCTCCCTCCGCAGAGCCTTAAGGCCAGCTGGATATCTTTGTCTCCGAGTGACCTTTACTTTCTACTTTTCAATTCTGTATCTTACATTTTGTTGTTTTACATCATTTACAGGATTTATCTGATAGCCTTGTATACTTTATTGTTTGTAATATTAAGTCTCAGCATGTTTAGTGATCATAGATTAATGTTTAGTATGTGTATATAACAGTTACATAGGCTATATTATATGCTTTCTATTGAGATAATGTTGGTGATTATTAGCACAATACAAATTGGTGGATTTCACAGCCCTAAACCCCATTGGACTGTGGGACAGGCACTTTGATTATTGTTGATAAATGACCAGGTGTAGAAGATGTGGATCTACTAACAGTTTATTGTTTGTGTTGTTTGTTCATTCAGGTTGTTTTTCTAGTATGTCTAGCACTAAATGAATAGAAATATAACAATTGTAATTAAGATATGGTTAATCACATTTGTGTACATATACTCATTAAGTGTCTGTGTAGGATGAATGTCTTTTGTGTGAGGTAGGTGGCTCTTAAAAGAGCCGTTGTGGATGTTGTTGAAGGAGCAGATATTTTAAGCTCTCTCTCCGCGGATCCTTCTGGCCAGCTGGATGTCTTTGGGCATGATGGTGACCCTCTTGGCGTGAATGGCGCACAGATTGGTGTCCTCGAAGAGACCGACCAGGTAAGCCTCGCTGGCCTCCTGCAGAGCCATGACGGCGGAGCTCTGGAAACGCAGGTCGGTCTTGAAGTCCTGAGCGATCTCACGGACCAGACGCTGGAAGGGCAGCTTGCGGATGAGCAGCTCGGTGGATTTCTGGTAGCGACGGATCTCTCTGAGAGCCACGGTACCGGGCCTGTAACGATGAGGTTTCTTCACGCCGCCGGTGGCCGGGGCGCTCTTACGGGCAGCCTTGGTGGCCAGCTGCTTCCTGGGGGCTTTGCCTCCGGTGGACTTACGAGCGGTCTGCTTGGTTCTTGCCATCTTCTCTTCTTTCTCTGAATGGGAGAAAAAGTGTATTGAAAGCAGCGGAGACGAGCTGCTCTTAAAGCGGAGGAGCGGATGTGGAAACTGTGACGCTGCTTCAGAGCTCTGGCCTCTGATTGGTCACGGACTGCTCCTCCAGCTCAGCCCAGCCGGGGGGAGCGATGCTGCATTCAAGTGCTGCTCGGGTGGTCAAATTTCCGACTCTAGAAGTCGTTATTTCAGTACGAAAAGTCTAAATATTGTAACAACAGCACAAAACAGCGTTGATTCAAGAAGATCAGTGAAATGTAACTGTTAAAAGTTACATTTGAGCAAACCTTGTATGTGCAATAGGCCTACATGAATTAATAAAAAGTATGTTACCATTAACAACATTAACAAAACTATATTTTGCCCCCAGGTGATGACGACTCTGTCATCAAGTCGGGCACCTAATTATTTTTCGAGTTGTTGTTCCAACTCGAGCAGGTGTTCATGCGCATTTTACAACTCGGAAACTTGTTTTTGATGTTACCGACATCACATGAATGCAGCACGAGCCCCTGCCTCAATCTCCGCTGCTAATTGGAGAATTTTTTTTTCAAACTGTCCGCCAAATCTTGAAGTGGTCCGCCCTCTGCTGCCCCACTAGAGGCCTCTTTTCTGATTGGTCCAGCGGATCGACCCCGCGCGCTCAGTGGGCTTATAAAGCCGGTTGTAGCCGAGTATCGAGCATCATTTCTCTGAGCTTTAACTCAAGAAAGAATATCCCAAAATGAGTGGAAGAGGTAAAACCGGCGGCAAAGCCAGAGCAAAGGCAAAGACTCGCTCTTCTCGGGCCGGACTCCAGTTCCCGGTCGGTCGTGTTCACAGACTGCTCCGCAAAGGAAACTATGCTCAGCGTGTGGGAGCCGGTGCCCCCGTCTATCTGGCGGCCGTGCTGGAGTATCTGACCGCTGAGATCCTGGAGCTGGCCGGTAACGCAGCCCGTGACAACAAGAAGACCCGTATCATCCCCCGTCATCTGCAGCTGGCTGTCCGTAACGACGAGGAGCTCAACAAGCTGCTGGGAGGAGTGACCATCGCTCAGGGCGGCGTGCTGCCCAACATCCAGGCTGTTCTCCTGCCCAAGAAGACAGAAAAAGCCGCAAAGAAATAAACACCCACAACCGGCTTAAATAAACACAACGGCTCTTTTAAGAGCCACCCACATAACTTCAAATGAGCTAAAATCTTAATGCTTAAGACTTGGATAGGAGTTAAAATTACTTGTAACACTAAACTCTCACTCAGTTGTAGTCTATGTGCCTTCTAAACTATTGCTGGTTTAAGTCTGTAGCAGAGAATCAAAAAGGTCAAAAAGTGGAAAGGAAATAAAATGCATGGTTATCAGTGACGTGATCAACAAGAACATCAATTCCATTGTAACTTTCAGGAATTTCTGCCATGTGCAGAAATTAAACATTCCAATTATCAAAAGCAATGTGAACCCTAAACTAATCAGTACAGCCTGAAAAATGTGAGAAGCTTTGTTTACATAACATAAAGACTGTACCATTGCAAACTCATACAAAGGCCTAATTCAGTACAAACCTGAGAGTTTCATTCTCATTTGATGATATAAGCTGTGATTGAAAACCAATCTTAGTTCAAGAAAGTGAGCTTCTATGTAAGTTTGTTATGAAAGCTCAGAGTGACTCTGAAAATTTGAGTCTTTGCTTTAGTTCACAACTTGTGATCAGATATTTGCTAGGCTATATTTAATTATTCAAATTTCTGTTTGTTGATGAGATGCTAATAATGGTTTAGCTACCTAAATAATGACAACACTCAACATTATTCACATCACACATGACATGAAATGATAAACATTATTTAGTACAAAATTATAGTAAAGTATATAAATAACATCAGGTTCCTATAATACCAGTGCAAACACTCAAAGACAATCATCCATCAAATTCTGCTCCTAAAAACGCTATATCAGGACGGTGGTCCAACCAGGTGAATATACCTGAGCACCTCAAGACTTACTTTTCTAAATTCACAGATCCATTCTCACTTGCAGAAGTCAATTCTTCAAAGAGACTTAGAGGCAGTGAATTACGTGAAAAGGCCTCTGTATTCCCACCTGGCAAAAAAAAAAAAAAAACAGTTTCTCTGTAAATTGAAAGGACATTCTTCTGTTCTTTAATTACAGTCTTTATTCATGTTGTTTATATTAATTACTTTATTAGTCTTCTTTTTGCTCTGGTCAGTACAAATGTAAAAACAGATGTTGCACACTCACTCATAAACTTCTCATTTGCTGCTTTCCGTTTGAATGTCATTGATACTGTAGTAAGCCCTAATGATTATTATTTTCTAAACAAATGAATAAACAGTCTGTCAGTAACATTTACAGTTCAGTGCATCAGACTACAAAGCTGGTGGGCTAAATTAAAAATGTTCAGATATAACTCTGCTCCTTCTCTCTGTGCCAAGAATTTAGATAGGCTTTTAAAGTTTTCATAACATTTCTAATGGAGGAAATATGTCTTGAGTGTCTGTTTAGTTGTAGACTAACAATCATTAACTGTGACAAGTAAAATGATTTTGTCACAAGAAAAAAAAAGTGTTAGGGGGTCTTCATTGAGCACTTATCCTTTAGTTAGGGCACAAGTACCCTTTGTTACTGTTAGTAGATTATTTATGAGCAGTACAACGTTTTCTTTTATAATATTGACATAATTTAGGTGGAGGCTTCCAATATGGTCTGTGTTTTTTGCATCTTACTGCACCTTTTTGTCAATCTTTGTTTTTCTGTATATGTTTTTATTGTGCATATAAACGTTATATAAATCTGTCTAACATCACTCACTGACCTGCTCCTCACACAAAAGCTAAGTTAATGTTCAGATATAACTCCGGTCCTTTTCTCTGTGCTCAAGAATTTAGATGTTAACGTCTTTATAACATTTCTAATAGAGGAAATACATCCTGAATGTCTGACTCGTAGTTTTGGACTGGAAGTACTTGCTTTTACGACAAAGAAAGAAAGTCTTGTAGTAATATTTTTTATTAAGTTTAAGATCAGCAGAATTAAAAGCAGTGTCTGTGTGTTTCTCTAAAACTTCACATGTCTAACCTTTCGTTGTGTTGGTGTGAAACAACACCTATAAAGCTGCTGGTTAGCACTTAATGATTTTGTTTCCTCCGAGTTCCTCATTGTGCACTCACTTTCAGATGTACCTGTAAGTGTTCGTTAAAGGAAATGTAGATTTTGTTTGTTTGAGCTCGCTTCAACAGAGTCTGCATCTCAGGTCCATAGGGTATAGGTTAAGTAACTTTTCAGTTGCCCATATTTGGGGTGAGGGTATCTACACTAACCGCTTATTTCTCATTAAAGGGCAAAAGTATGATGTGGTAATTTTAATGTGAAAGACATTCAGACTGTTCAATTGATTTAAAAAAAAAAAAAAAAAAAAAAAAAAAAAAATCTTTTCAGTTATTTTTCAGGGCTCAACTCAGTTTAACTTAATTTTTTGTGGTATTAATTGGTGTAATTGAGTCTGTGATTAAGCACTCAGACATAATGAAAGGCTCACACACACACGCAGCAGAAACATGAGAGCCAATGCATCCCCACATGAGTTTTAGTAATTTAATGTTATCCAAAACCTCAGTGAGAGAGAAACGGAATTTGCCCGGGAACTTAACATACATCTCTTTTTTAATACAGAAAGTTTTCATAGTCTTAAAATAATTAGTCATTGATGAATAAACTATTGGAAAATAAATCTTTTAAACACTTTCAGGATTATTGCGCCTAGTTGACAAGGTGGGTGGCCCTTAAAAGGACCGTTTTTTTGGCTGATAAATCAGCAGGTTTACTTGGAGCTGGTGTACTTAGTGACGGCCTTGGTGCCCTCAGACACGGCGTGCTTAGCCAGCTCTCCGGGCAGCAGCAGGCGGACAGCGGTCTGGATCTCCCTGGAGGTGATGGTGGAGCGCTTGTTGTAATGAGCCAGACGGGAAGCCTCCCCGGCGATACGCTCAAAGATGTCACTCACGAAGGAGTTCATGATACCCATGGCCTTGGAGGAGATCCCGGTGTCGGGATGAACCTGTTTCAGGACTTTGTACACGTAGATAGCATAACTCTCCTTCCTGGTCTTTCGTCTCTTCTTGCCGGTCTTGCTGGTGGACTTGACGACGGCTTTCTTGGAACCCTTCTTGGGGGCGGATTTTGGTGGTTCAGGCATGATGAAGCTGATCTGTAAAGTTGGGTAAGAGAGCTCGTTTTCTTATACAGCCTGTATGCAAATAGCACTGTGTCGTCTCCCGCCTGTGATTGGTTGACGCGCTCTTGTGTTTGGTGGCGTTCGCACTGCGGACATTTTTTGTTTCCATGGTAACCCGCCTTCGTGGAGGCTGACTTGCAATTTCTAAAATAAAGAAGGCCTCTAAAAAACGCATTCGATCTTACTTTGACGAGCAAAAGCATGAATTCAAAGTAAATTATTCACATTTTAGTGGATGTAACTTCACAAACACAACATTTCTACTGCTCTTTAGTTTAGCCTCACCTTTTGTCAATGGTAAGACAGAGAAGGTGATGCAAAACGTCTGAAATGTTTTTTAGGTTGCTATTATTATAATGTTGTTGCATTAGCCGACTAAGCAGAACTAAAACTCATAAAACCTTTCAGATAACTAAATATTGAATATGTGGAGATCTTTTCTCCTCTCACCATTTTTTTTGTTCATTTTAAATTTACAGATGTATTTCAAACTAGGCATATATTGGGCCCCCACCCCATTTGTACAGTCAAATATTTATAAATCGTTGCTAAATATTTAGAGTCTTAGCTAAATATTTAGAAATAGTTGCTAAATATTCACAATCTTAGCTAAATATATAGGATCAAAGCTAAATATTTAGAATGTAAACTAAATGTTTAGAATCAGGACATGTATTTTTAACATTTATATATAACATTTAACATTTAGATAAAACATTCAACATTTAGATATAATATTTAACATTTATATTTGCCAATGAAATTATCTTACATTTTTATTCACAAAAGTAAATATGACAAAGTTCACAAATATTTCTCTAAATGTGAATAAAAAGTGATGTTTTAGGGCTAAATGTGAAGAAATGTTGTTGTTATTTGTAGCGTGCGCAACTTTACAATCGGCACCCCATACTGTCATGATCGTTACTTAACCAACATCCCAGTTCAAACCCTCTGAACTGTACTTTGCGTTTCCCCTGCTGAGTCTCTCTCTGTTTCAAATGAGTCATTATGAGACCTTTATTTCAGTTTCAGTTCTGGGAAATCCCATTGGTTACCTTACCACTTACCTTCCACTTCCTCAGCATTTACAAGAAATAGCAGCAGTTCTTTCAAGAGCCACATAACACTGTGGACTGGGTCACATATTAAAGGCAAAGGGAAAAGCATGTTCCAATGTTTCCACAGTAAGAGTTTATTGTATTCAACACCATTAATGTATCTTGGTTAGCAGTGACTTAATGTATTCAATAAAAAATGTATTCAGTGTTTCCAAACATTTAAAAATATCATGTAGGCCTACACATTGTTGAGTTAGGACTGGTCAAGTCATCGGTAACCAACTGAAAACCTATAACCGTCTCATATGGTCGTCAGTTCATCATTAACAATATAAACAATGGATGAAGCCAACATGATGTCACCCATTGGGGTATGAAATAACTCCTCAAGTTCAGAATTTGGCCTCTGTCATTTTAGAAAAATGTAGTCAAAGCTTAGTTATTATAATAAATAAGATGCACTATAAAGACCAAAACCATATTTAAGACCATATATGACTCTGCTGCAGAGGTGCAAATTAAAGAATTAGGGCTACATTTACTCATGTTACTGTAATTGAGTAGTTTTTTTGGTGTAGCCTACTTACTACTTTTTAAGTCGTTTTTAAAATCTGTACTTTTACTTTTACTTGTGTAGGTTTTCTGTTAAGTATTGTAATTCGCTACATTTTAAATCACATCCGTTACTGAGTAAAAAATAATAGGCCTGCTATTAATGATTTTACCTCATCGCACCGGAGCGACCAGAGGCAGAGAGACAGAGACCCTTTTCTTGGCTCGGTGCCACTTCAGCTACAGTGCAGCACGGATAAGCACCCCCACTACAGCGGGTCTACCTGCTGAAGGTGTTAATAAACGTATGTCTCGTTGTCTTAAGTCCAACTTGATTCAAATAAGTTGGCTGGACAAACAAGTGGCTGAGAATGCTTTTTCTCTCGCTGCAGCTCCGAGCGATAAACACATTTAGTTCCGGAATGGTTTTCACAATACAAATCTCTTATTGACAGCTCTGTGATGTGCTTTTATTTTGAAGCAGCCGTATGAGGATGTTGGGTGTTATAAGCTGCTGCAACTTAACACATCTCAGATGTGTGAAAATAAATACTTCAAACCAAACAGATTCAGTTAGAAGCTTCAGTAGCTAATAGGTAAACAAACAATGACTAAAACATCTAATAGGCTATAAGCTCATACAGGCTCATTTTAAAACAATAAATGGATTATCTTTCATCTCAGGTTTAGTTGCAGCTAAATCAGTCTTTGGGGCTGTCTTTGAGACTAACCAGCCTCAGAATAATAAAACCAAAAACAATACTCTTTACACTGTTTATGATTGAGACAAAGACCCTTTTAGTATTTTCTTAAATAGCTTAATCATGTCCCTTCATAAAACGGCTGATTACTTGAACATATAATTCTTTATTATTTATCCATCATTATGTAGGCTATATTTTGTTTTTGTCAATGGGGTAGAAAATAATATGTTTATCTGAAAAGATCAATCTTTGCTAAGATTTGCCTTTAATTAAAAAAAACTTTGAGATTAATATCCTCTCGTCCTTTTTTCACGACACACAAGAGATGCTTTGTTTAAAAAAGTAACTAAGTAACGTCTACTTAAAGTACATTTTAAACAACTTACTTTTTACTTTTACTTGAGTACTTTTATAAACTGGTACTTTTACTTGTACTTAAGTAAAATTTTAGCAAAGTAACAGTACTTTTACTTGAGTAGAATATATTAGTACTCTTTACACCTCTGCTCTGCTGTAAAGTTGAGCCATGTAATATTGGGCCTGTAAGGGGATACGTTTTTAGTCAGCCTCGAGCAGCCACTTCACAAACTGCAGTTTTTATAAAATGTTTGGACACGGTAAGGCAAAGACTGGTTAAGTTAAGATATTCATGGTGTGAATTTATATTCAAAGTCCAACTTAAGTTCTGGTTTCACAGGAGGACTCAAACTCAATGGGAAAGTAAAGTGTTGTTTGTATCTTTTCTGCTGATTCAATCTTTAACTCTTCATTTTCATGAATCCATACATCCATGTGATGTACAAGCAAAGGTTAATACCTTTGTATAGATTTGCAAACGTAAGACCTTTAGACAACACTGAGACATGGCTGGGTGACAGTGGAAAGCCAGAAATGTTCATTCATGTTCATTCTGGTGAACTGACGGCAAGATTGGCTGAACACAAACATGTCATTAGTACAGAAAATCCACAATATCCAAGGTCCTTACATTCTAAAGAGGTTCGTCATGGCAGCTGTAACTCTTCAAAAATTTCAGCTATTTATCATATACTAAGCTCAATCAGAGCTTTCAATCAAGATGTCTTGGTTTTGTTTTTTAGCAATTTTGAGTCATTTGCTTGTATATTTAGTCACTTTTAAATATTGTAATTGTCATCTGCCTTGGTATCATGTATACATTTTGATGTTTAACTTTCTTTGTTCAAATGTGTAACCTTTTTACTAAACTATGTGGCTACTTCTGATCATGTGACTTGCTCTAAACCTTTACAGGAAGTAGCTTGGCGGCCATTTTGTATCTGCCCTGATGAAGGCCTATATGGCTGAAACTTGTTGGCATTTTTTTATGAATCTATTGCCCTGATGAATTAAAGGCTTTTTATGCTTAACTCTCTCAGTGCCTCAAACTTCTTCAAAAGCTTCTAAGTTGGATGCCCTCACTGAAGAGCACCAGAAGGACAAATTATCCAAACTTTTTTCAACACCCATGCAGCACTCCATGCATCTGCTTTTTGACTGAATAAAACATGCAGCCGCACACAGCTAGTAAAAGGGGCCTGGTGTTTATTGGGATCATGTTATAATTAAAGTTTTATGGAACATTGTTTGTTATAATTTGATTTTACCACAAGAGGGCAGCACAGCCTGTAAATGCAAAAAAGACCATTGGGATTCTTTAATAATAATATTTTTATATCAACAACTGAATATATTGTTGACCGTAAGTCACTATTTTAGACTGCACCCAAAATACGGTAATTTATTGTTTATAATTACAGAACAATTGTATGTGAACTCCTTCAATGTGTTAATTCAACACATTGACAACATTTCACTGTTGTCACCTTCTTTGCACTTTGTCTAAAACATTATTATAACTTTGTCATCTTTATGAGATGCAAAACCCCTTGAGAAACGTCAGTATTTACTACGACTTTTTTGTACTTCTGTTGTGCAGTGTGGGTGGAGGGTATATATTCCTTATTTACCAATTACATCCCTGATTTAAATATAACTCAGAAAAAGATTAAGTCAGATTTTCACATCTTTATTTCTTGATTTTTTTTTAACACAATTTTTCCTGAACATGCTCTTACATAAGAGATGACAGGAATTATTCAAGCTTGGAACGATCACAGTCATTAGATTAAACAGGCTTTTCATACAAACATTGGCAGAGGTCAACATATCTGAAGAAAAGCCGAAAGGTCATCAGATGACAGTGAGAACATTTTTATCATATGATGGATAACAGTAAAGCAGAGAATAAAGCACCATTGTTCAAAGACAATAAAAATAATTAAGTCAAACGTAATGTTTGTAATGAATTGATATCATTTGAACCTCTAATAAAAACATACAATAATGTGGCATAGTTGGAAAATACAAATCATTTCATCCTTCAAGCAGACAAGATAACTGTGGGCATGTTGTTCTCAACCACATGAAAGTGGGACCGCTCACCCAAACAAGCTTTTCAATGCCTTTCCAAATTCTCTCACACCATTAACAATACTTTGGCCAGCTTTTACCAGAAAATATAACGGATTAGAATGCTCTGCTTCGTCTCTGGCCGCAGATTCATGCTGGTTCTGCAGATTTTGCATCTGGTCTTTCAGATCACTGTCAAACTTTTCCTTTAATTCACTCAGCTGTCTTTCTTTTTCCTCTCTCTCTCTCTTTCTCTCTGCTTCTCTCTCCTCCTTCTCCCTCTTTCTCTCCTCGGTCATCTCCTGCTTCTCCCTCATCCTCTCCTGTTTCTCTCTCTCTCTCTCGGCCTGGAGTTCATCACTGATCTTCTTCATCTGCTTTTCATACTTTTGCTGTACTTCCCTCTCAAGTTCTTCTCTTTCTTTGCGTATTTGCTCTTCTTTCTCTTTCAGGATGCGTTGTTTCTCCTCCTCGATTGCCCTCTCAGCCTCTTGGAACATCTCGTTGGTGTAGTGGCTTCCTCCGTTCTTCTGGACAATACTTCTGATCTTCTGGAGCAGCTCAGTGACCTGAGAGGGATCTTTTTTTTTATTATTGAAGACATGGTACTGGCCGTTACATCTGTCCACGAGCTCCAGCAGGTCTTGGTCCTCATTTAAGAAGTCCTCAATGGTTTGGTCTTCGTCAAGTAGATCCCCCCTAGTAAAGAGAACCATGCTGTATCTGTCTGCTGCCTGGCCAAAGATTTCTTGAATCCTTTGCACTGTCTGCTTCTCTTCTGCAGTGAATCTGCCCAGTCCGATCACCACCAGGAACACATGGGGTCCAGGAGCAGCATAAGAGATGCACTGGCTTAAATCTGCAGCTGTCTTGTCCATGCCAAACCTGGTGTCAAAGAGGCCCGGGGTGTCAATAACAGCAACCTTTTGTCCATCTACTGTAGCTTTGCCCTTAGAACAGTCCTCAGTCATCGACTTTGAACTGAACTTGGACTCAAAGCATTTTCGTCCCAGGATGTTGTTTCCAGTGGCACTCTTTCCAATGCCGGTCTTCCCCACCATCACCATTCTCAGCTCCTGGTTATTTGTTCTGCTGTATCCTGTGTGAAAGAGTGAGGATGAACTTTAATGTACATCAGCTGTTCACACACAACACATAAGGAAATTTCAAACACATTTTCAAGACTAACTTATATAACTTTATATAACTATTAACTGATATAAAACTGAAAAATCAATCGAGACCTTACTCTTTGTTATGTTACAAAACAGGAGGTAAAATACCTTACTCTTTGGTATATTTTCTACAAAGACCCAACATTAATCCATCATGAGCACTAAGCAACATTTAGCAAAGTTACAGTGGCAAGAAAAAACTTAATTTGTTAATGTAGTCTCTTTATGTTTCCCCTTCAGCATCGTCCCTCCCTTCTCTAGACAATGCCTCTCTCAGGTAAGAAGCAGAAACAGAACCAGACTCATGTCACAAGTTTTTTGTTTTGTTTTATCAGTCATCAAATGCCAAAGAAACATTTTTTTGTAACTGAAAAATCTTAAATGTATTCTAACATTTCAGATGTAAAAAATAAGCATAAAGATTTGATTAACTGCCGCAAAATTATTGAACTTTAAGTCATGGATTCATTGTCATGACTTACCTGTAGACATTTTCAGGTTGTAGTAATTGTCAGCAACGTTCAAGCTGAAAAGAATAGAGAAGAAGGTGCAGTTGAAGTGAAGAGTGAGTTCTGAGTGTGTGCTGTTGCTGCTTATATACTGTCTCTGTGCACCAACCCACAAATTGCTTGTCACAATGAAAGTGAAACTGTGAAAGTGAAAGTAAAGCTTGGTATGCGTTGCCATGAACTAAATGGCCACAGTCACAGTGATGTAAGCAAGCTGCCTCGTACAGTTAGCTTGGCAGAGTTCCTTTTAACACTTAAGAGCTTCACATTGAAAATGCATTCATGACCTGTTAATTGTGAATCTTAACTGCGACTCATTAACTGTCATGATCATTATTTAACCAACATCCCAGTTCAAACCCATTGAACTGTAATTTCCTTGTTTCCCCTGCTGAGTCTCTTTCGGTTTCAAATTACTAATTATGAGCCCTTTATTTATAGACTGCTCCCATATATGTTTATCTAGGCTCACTCGGTTCTGGGAAATCCCATTGATACCTCACCACTTACCCTCCACTTCCTCAGCATTTACAAGAAATAGCAGCAGTTCTTTCAAGAGCCACATAACACTGTGGACTGGGTCACATATTAAAGGCAAATGGAAAAGCATGTTCCAATGTTTCCACAGTAAGAGTTTATTGTATTCAATGTCATTAATGCATCTTGGTTAGCAGTGACTTAATGTATTCAAAAAAAAATGTAGTCAGTGTTTCCAAACATTTAAAAATATCATGTAGGCCTACACGTTGTTGAGTTAGGACTGGTCATGCTATTGGTAACCAACTGAAAACCTATAACCGTCTCATATGGATGTCAGTTCAACAGAACAAACAAATAACTTCAATTCATTTGCTGTTTGATTTTTATGCCCCGGTCAAAGTGAGTGACTGCTGCACACAAGTTGATGATTTTACATTGATGTTTATGTACTTGGTCCTGTCTTGGCCTCGCCCTGCCTTGGTCTTGGTCTACATCTTATTTCAAGACACTCAATAAGTAAATTTTCTTTCCCCTTTGGCAGATTTCTGCCTGACAGCTGAAGGGGAGGACTGACAGGGATTTTTGGATTCCGTCGATGGCAGTCGCCATATTGAAAATATTGTCTTAACCTAACTTTTGGTCAACCCAACACCAGGCATAGACCTGGAGCTGAGGCGGGTCTTAGGCCTCCTGACAAATGAGTTACATTATAGAAGGAGGGATGAAGAGACTTTCAAACTTCCACCATAAATTCTGACATAAAAACACAAGAATACAGGAAATAAAGGGTTTGACACAGTATATTAACAGCCAGTATTTTATTTTTAACAATTGATTTTCAGTTTAAAAAAAAAACATTCCACTATCAAATATCATTTCTTAAAGAAACAAAATCGGAAAATTGGTATCAGCGGGTCAGACCTTGAAAAAAGCTGAAATACGCATTGTCTGAAGAAATTGCAATGGGTGCATCTCTATCTTCCCATTTATCCTACTGTTTGCATAAAATACTTACACAAATAACCTTATCAGAGAATTATACACTCTTCATCTCGTTGCTGTGATTGCCTTCTCAACCTCGCTCTTTCCTCTTCCAGTGCTTTTTCCTGTTGTTGCTGGAGGACCATTCTCATATTTTCTATCTCCCTCTCTTGTTCCTCTTGCTCTCTCTTCCTCTCAGCTTCCATTTCTGCCATTTCCACCATCCTCTCCCTCTCCCTAATCTGCTGCTCCAACTTTCTTTCCCTTTCTCTCTCTTGCCGTTCCCTCTCTCTCTCAGCCCTGAGAATCTTATTTCTTTCCCTCATCTCTCTCTCGTATTCATCCTGAAGTTCCCTCTCCAGTTTCTCTTTCTCTCTTCTTTTTTGCTCTTCTTTCTCTTTCAGGATGCGTTGTTTCTCCTCCTCGATTGCCCTCTCAGCCTGTTGGAACATCTCGTTGGTGTAGTGGCTTCCTCCATTCATCTGGACTATATTTATAATCTTCTGGAGCAGCTCAGTGACCTGAGAGGGATCTTTTTTCTTATTATTGAAGACATGGTACTGGCTGTTACATCTGTCCACGAGCTCCAGCAGGTCTTGGTCATCATTCATGAAGTCCTCAATGGTTTGGTCTTCGTCAAGTTGATCCCCTCCAGTAAAGAGAACCATGCTGTAGCTGTCCGCTGCCTGGCCAAAGATTTCTTGAATCCTTTGCACCGTCTGCTTCTCCTCTTCAGTGTATCTTCCCAGTCTGATGACCACCAGGAACACATGGGGTCCAGGGAGAGCATAAGAGATGCACTGGGTGATATCTTTAGCTGTCTTGTCCATGCCAAACCTGGTGTCAAAGAGGCCCGGGGTGTCGATAACGGCAACCTTTTGTCCATCTACTGTACCTTCACCAATAGAGCAGTCCACAGTCATAGACTTTGAACTGAACTTTGATTCAAAGCAGTTTTGTCCCAGAATGGTGTTTCCAGTGGCACTCTTCCCATTTCCTGTCTTCCCCACCATCACCATCCTCAAAATCATTTCTTTTTTTTCTGCAAGGAAGAATAGATAAAATTAGATTTGAATTGATGTTGAGATACTCTGAAGCTTTGTATTAGCATCATTCAAGGTCCAAGAAGAATCCTAGATACAATATTTTAATCCCTTGATCTTTCCTGCTCCAGTAATTCTGTTTTAAATAGTGTTATTAATGCTGGTTTTTAACTTGATAGCTTTGCCAGGTCTGTATCTTCACAGTTAAAAACATAGCATAAGTAAAATCTTCTTCAACTTACAACTTGTCTATCTTTAGCTTCCTCAAAGTCATCAACATTTCTGCATTCTCTAAATACTTAAAAAGAAAGGTTGAAGTCCCTTAACCTACTCCCTTTATATTTAATAAAATTATCAATGGAGGCTTTGACTGCTTCCCGTTCTATGGTCACTCACTGTAGATGCTGGTTGAAATACAGGCTCCTCTGTTGTTGTTCCTGTTGGATATAAAAATCTTACACAACACGAGCACAGCGACTTACCACATAAGTAGTTGTATCTGCCGGCCATGTTTGAGGTTTCAAAGTGCAGGTGTCAAGTGGAGCAGACTCAGAGGTCTGAGTCTTTCTGCTGCTTCTCCTCTTTGTCATACAACTCCATTCTGCAAACCACATCCACATATATCTGAACATTTAGTTTCAGTTTCAATTTAGTCAAAGTGAAAGTGAAGCTTTGGTTGCGTGAGCTTCTAAAAGTCTTTGGAAATATTAACACCCCTCTTTGTATATTTTTTTGCCTCAAAGATTTCATTTGCTCATTTGTTAAATAAACTTTAGCGAGTTTTTGCTGTCAAACTGTTTATCATGATTACTAATACTGTAGTTATAAATCTATCTTATTCATTTTTGTTGTTGATCTGTTTGTCTCTATCCTTCTTCCTGCATCTCACTCTAACCATTTTTCGCTTATGGCAGATTAAAGGTAACATTGTCTCCTTCTTTTCAACAAGTTTAAATAAATCTCAGAGCTCCCCGAAACCTTTCTGTGAAGTTTCTTGTTCTAAATCCACTCTGATCATGTATTTGATCATGCCTATAAACCCCTCTATTTCAGCCCTGCTCAGAACAGGCTGTTTCTGTGTCTGTACCTTTAAATATGCAAATGAGCTGTGTCTGACCACGCCCCTCTCTGGAAGGGCCAGGTGTCTCTGGCTTTCTCGCTCCATGTCCTATTGTTTACGGTGAGAAGGCAGACTCAGAGGGCAGAACAAACACCTAGCTGTGGGAGTGTCACCTACCTGAGGGAGGGGTTACTGCCCTTTGTGATGTCATGAAGGGAAAATCTCCAAACGGCCTGTTTGAGCACACATTTTCTGAAAAGTGGAGCAGGCAAAAGACAGAGAGGATGGACTTTTGGTTTGTAGACAGACTAGGGACTAGGGATTTGTTATGAATTGGCACTATACAAATAGAGATAGATTAATTCTCTTTCACCTAAACAGGCCAGTAACTCACATGTAAAAATGTAGTCAGCTTTATTATTTCAATTATTTTTAGGCTGCTAAACCAACACTGGCTACTTCTGAATCACATTGCATGTAACACTGAAGGTCGAAGAGACTGATACAGTAGACTTCTTCTAAAAACTTTAAGAAGGTAAAACATCAACTGTGTATGTTATTATTCAACTCAACTTTTTTATTTCAGGATCAAAGTCTGTCAACAAGAGTACCTTATTACACCATGTCCGAGTGAAAGATCATGGAAACAGAACTGTCTTCTAAGAGATTGTTTTCTTTTTTTAAATACCGTAACCTTGTAGCTTTTGGAGCGCAGATGGACTAATGGTTAGTGCGAGTGCCCCATGTACAGAGGCTATAGTCTCGAAGCAGACGGCCCAGGTTCAAATCCTTTCCTGCATGTTATTCCCCACTTCCTCTTCTTGATTTCCTACTCTATCCACTTCCCTATCAAATAAAGACAAACAAAAATCATACAAAAAAAACCTTGTGTCTTTTCTGCTTCATTAAAGGACTGGGATTTTTTGATTGGATGATTTTAAACATTTATTTATTCCCCCCTGGGATTGATTATCCTGACAGATTCTCTGTTTAAGTATTACTCTACTTATCTTTGAAGCAACATGTTTTTTATGTTCGTCTCTACAGCCCTCAGATAACTCGACACTTAAACTGCTGCTCGCCCCTCCCGCCAACATTTACAGGAAACTGCAGCAGCTTCACTTCACATATTCCCCCAGAGATGGAAAGTATGGAGTCAAAGAAGTTACTGAAGCCACGAGTAAATATATTGTTTCGTACCCGCAGATATTAAATGCCACGCACATAATAAAACTCTTTGCACACAAATTCATCGTCAGAGAGCTGCAAGAGTGAAATAAATCACGGGCGAGGACACAGAAGGTCACTGTCTGCTTTGTGAGCACAGGACTGCAGCTGCTCTCTCTGTCTCTCTCCTCGCTCGTGGTAAAGTTGTGCTCATGTGTAGAAAAATGTTTTGGAGGGGGAGAGCAAGGCTGGCTCTTCCCCTCTTTTGATTGGTCAGTGTCAACACCATCACTGTCACATCATGAACTCATTCAACCTTCAGTAACAGTTTTAGTTGAAGCCCTCTGATAGGCTGCCAAGAGAGACAGAGGAAGACGTGGAAGGGGATTTTATTTTTAGATTATTTATATAAATAAGTGAAACTGAAAGAGATTATGCACATCCATATTTTTTATTACAGATTATTGCACGCAGGTTTCTACCTGCAAGAACAGAACCAAACTAGAAATGAAGCGATCCATGGTTTAACATCAGAAATGCTGGGATGAAAGTTATCCTGCGAGGATCCATCGCTCTACCTTTCAGTCAACAGCACATACTGTACACACACAGTGTGTGGAATGATCTGTACAATAAATATTCATACCTGCTTCACATGCCACTTTTTAAGTTACAACAGAGTAATCAGAATGTACATGGACATACATGAGATTCATGTGAGACGGGACTGGATGTCAAAGGATGAACGCTGTGTTAATGGTTGGGCCAGAAGCACACACACATGAAACACCAGTAGCACAGGTTTAAATAAAGCACCGCCTAGTCAAAGCATGGGGTCTTACTGCAAAGTGCTCCAAGATGAAGTGCAAAAATAAAAAAAGGTACATGACAAGCTCAGGAGGAGAAACCAGTCTCTCTCTTTCTCTCTATCACATACATACATACACACACTCAATTAGTTCAACTGCTATAAAAACTGTAGGAAGTCTGCTTTTTTTAAAAATTCTATAAACATCCCTCAATGCACTACAATTAATCAGTTTAAAATAGAATCAACACCTTTTTTTTTTTTGCCACCCGCATACGTTCATGAACCTGCAGCCACACTGAGCTGGATCGTCATCTGTTCTCCCAGCAGAGCCTCCGCTTGTGTTCAGACTAAAAGGAAAGATTATTTTTTAAATAGGCAAATAGAAAAGAACAGAGGCGAATTCTCGCTTGGCATTGTGAGTTGTGAGTTGAGCATCACAAATCACGACAATGAGCCAAACAGCCCAATCACTGCTGTCACTGCATCCTAAAAACCTTACAGCACCTGAGATTCTTCTGACGTTCTGTTTGCATCAAAAACAGTTTGTATAATTTTATAGTGCGTTCCATTTGATCTTGTTAGTTGTTATTTTCAAGTTGCCGGTCTGATACGTCATCAGGAATGCCTCCTTAAAGTCTTAATTCCAACTTGGAAACTCAGAGAACCTTTAGTAGCCCGATTTAAAATCCAAGATGGCTGCTACGTGCATTAAGAGTAACGTTTAAGCTGTAACTATTGTGTTTATTAGCAGCTTAGTCCTTTTTTAGTGTAATTAAATCAATCAGTCACACCGATAGTATCATGCTAAGTTCTATCTGTAGACATGTTGTCATGTGACACGATGTGTGTTGGCGTCGCCTGGTATTAGCTAACAAAACAAAGGCACTCCAGGAGGCGTCCGTGTTACTTACAACTCGCAACTGGAATGCTGTTTACTCGGTGGGACTTCATTCCCAGATTATCCGAGATCCGAGGTAAATGGAGAGCACCATAAAACATGGACCTTACCTCAGTGACATCACCCATTGGTTTCTGAAGCAAACTTTCGAAGCAGATAAAAACAGATTATAATAAAAATGAATCCCCCTGTACAGTGTGATCTGATAAATATATGCGCTCTTCGGACCAAATTAGTTTTTTGAATCTGGCTGTAAACATTTAAATATCTGAATGGGAATTTTTGAATGATTATTTAAGTGACTTTTGGGGATTTTTTCAGCCAGCCTCAAGTGGACACTTGTGGGACTGCAGTTTTTTGCACTTCCTCATTGGCCTAATTTTCAGCAAAGAAGTTTGCCGTGTGATCAGAAAGTGTTTTTTAAAGTTATCTCGTCTCGCGTATCCGAGCCTGGACCGCCCGCTTAGAGTGTTAGCCTCTGTAAATTTAGCGTGCGCACTAACCACTATGCTACCGGCTCAATCTTTTTAATTATGCCAGATTTCAGCCGACATGTTCGATACGGTAAAACTACCACTCAGCGGAGAAGGATGGACAGATGCTCGAGAGCTAAAATAGTACACTGCTAGTTGGTGTCCATCGAAGCAGTCCTGGTCCTGTTGTGACCTGTTTGCCTCAAGTAACTGGAAACAGCAAGAAAGTTGATCTAAACACAGTTCATAGAGAAATAGAGGGAATTCACCGATCAGTTTACGCCTCCATGGGATTTCATGAACCTGGACACGTTATTTCCTTTGAGTGTCTGGATGGAAGAATATTTGTGGGTTGTGTTGAACAAACAAAGACACACAAATGATCCCTCAATCAAACTTGGTCAGGTAATGCAGGGTCTAATTATCCTTCACTTTTAGTCTGAACACATCTTATCATTGCGGGATAGTGGTGGTTAGTCTGATGACCGACATGCAAGGATGTCCTTAAAAAAAAAAGGTCAAGGTCAGCAGGATGCCTGTCTGTAAACCATCATAATGTGCACAGGAGACGGTTGAGGTCACTTTTCTGACCAATGTCTTTGTTTCTTCCAGAACATAAACTTTTTTAATCAGGTCGAAACGTTTGCTGATTTCAGCAATTCACTTTGAGAAAAATGTTCCCATTGACCTTAAAAAAGGGAAGAAGTTATGTACAAACAATTTTGTAATAAACTGCAATTACACTATAAATTAGCTTATTCAATTGGCCCCAAACACTTAATTCCCCCGTGACATCCTCAAGAACAGAATTTAGCACCATTGAGTGCAAACTGAGTCCAGTTTGATTTGGTTCAGTACTGATGAGGTGTTCATCACAGACTAGCTGCTCTGTTTGAATCAGAACCAGTAAAGAGTTACTGACCCTGACTGTGTGTTTGAACCAGAGCTGCCACTTTAACATTTGATGATCAGTGTTTCCCCTAGGTTTACAGCGTTGGGTGAGGGGGGGACACGCCGACATGCCGACACAAACACTTGAAGGAATCTTGGTGTTCATGCGTTACTTTTAATGACAGCTGTCCTTTTCTATCGGAAAGGTATCCTTAAATGACTTCTTTCCCTGATTTTCGACTCTATCCACTATCCTGTCCCTACAATAAAGGCACAAAAAGCCCAAAAATAAATCTTTAAAAAAAACAAAAAAAAAACCTTCAAGGTTGGGGGGGCGGGGGGCGTTGGAGGGGCGGGCCGCCCCCCTAATATAATGGTAGGGGAAACACTGATGATTTCAATCACCAGTTAAAAAGAGCCAGAGCCAACTCACATTTTGTCAGTCGAATCTCAATGCAGAAACAACAGCATGGCAGACTGTAAACTTTACACAGACTTTCAGTGTAATTTTCAACAGACAGTAGCTGAGTGATCCGCAGATTATCCTCCTTCCCAAAACAATCTGACCCTCTTCAAAAGCATCTGTATTTATCTGAGCTGAACTTGAGCTTTCTAGCTGCAGCAAGTCATTCATCTGCTTGAGCGATAAAGTTGAAAATTGATGGCTACCTTACCTGCGAAACAAATAATGTAGAAGACTGGAAATGGTCTAATATCCTTTTATGGTGAAACTTTGATATATGTAAACATGAGACTCGAGTCGAACTCTATATAAAGCCAAATTTGATTCGCCTGACAAAATTCTGAGTCGGTTACTGCTTTAGTTTAAACCTGTCTTGTTGAAGTGTTCAAAGTTTGCCTTCAAACCCTCTTACTTCAAACTGCCGTGTTCGTTAGTGTCACTGTGATATTTTTGTGATTAAATCCTCAACCCCTCCACGGTGGCACTCAATCAACAACATCTACTGCGTGCTGTAACTGTGCTGGATTAACAACACATCTTATTCGCTGGGGTCAGTATTAGGTTCTCAGTATTAGCAAAGCAACATTTGGAGTTGCTCCGTTGTGCATCAACATTATATGCTGGTGCTTATGTCTGGGCCTCTGGCAGGGAACGGCTTGGCTCACATGTGACAGAGGGTCCGGCTACTACGAGTCCGTTCGAGCTGCGACAGAGTAGAGCTTTGGTTGCTGTGGCTGCTGCTGTTGTTGATGAAGCGCTGCCACCAGTTATGGTACCGTTGAGGTTCTGGAAGGGGCGCTGCCGTGGTAACGAAGCCCTTCGACGGGGGGTAGGCACGGCAGCTAAACCACGGAGGCACACCGAGGGGAAACTCAGACCCACCAGACAGCAGCCAGGACAGGAAATTACCTCATCCGGCTCAGAGGGGCCACTGACCTCCGAGGAGAGGACTTGGGCTTGGCTGTAACCATTTGAGCACCCTCCTCCACCCCACTGCACCTGCTGGCCAATCACAGCAGCGGAGCCGTTGTTGTTGTCCAGTCGTGGCAGAGGAGGCAAAGAGGGTGGTCCGTTGGAAATGGGAAGTCGCCAGCCATTGGTCCGTAATAAGGAGGAGGAAGTGGAGGTGAGCAGGGCTCTACCGGGTGTAGATTCCAAGGCTCCCTCTGCTGGCTCTGGAGACTTTGTACAGTCCATGGGTTCTGTTAGACATACACTCTCCTCATCTTCCTCTTCCTCCTCTAACCGTTCGAGAGACACCGTCTCCAATCCGACAGAAGAACCTGAATCCTGTCCCACCCCACCCCCGTCCTTTAACAACTCTCTGTTCTCAGTTACCTTTAGGGGGTCTACCTGCACCCTTTCATCCTTCTCTGATGTTTTCTTCCTCATGCTGTAATCCTCATCTTCCCCTGTCCTTCCTGTAACGACTCCCACTCTGACGGCCTCAAACTTTTCCTCCTCCATACGCCCTGTGTCTCTTGGCAAGGCTACAGTCCGGCTGAGCTCAGGGGTACAGGGGAGGGACTGGCATCTCCTCGGCGGTGCTCTCGACCCTGGCATCCCTCTGAGGAGGTGGGGGGAGGCACAAGGGTCGCAGAGCGCCGGGAGGGTGAAAGTCAGGGAGATGACAGACTTGCTGGGCGTGTCTAAGAGTTTACACCTCCCCCCGTTTAGGTCCTGTCGGAGGGAGAAGGGGTTGACCCGCGCTGGGGTCCCAAGTAGAGGATGGGTCAGTGTTGTTGGAGGTAACATGTCTGACTGACTCCTTGCCAAGCCTTGACGTTGCTGGCTGCGGTCACCGGGTTGACCAGGAGAGCTGAGGCGCCGGTATGGACTGACATTTACTGCCACAAGTTCTGCATGAGAAAGACAAGGGAAAGAAATGTAAGTTTGTTAAGACGTTAGCTCTACTAAGGCAAAAGATCAGCTGAGACAATAAAGGTCTCCGAATGTCCCTTCATTGAGGGGAACTCCACAGTTTTGATCCTTTTTACATGATTGGTCTCTGAAGGAATAACATGTACAAATGTTCAAACCTGAAGCAACACGACTGAATATGTGGCGAATTTAAGTACGGTCCCTAAAATTATTTTTTTTGCATCAATAACAACAACATCCACAGTAGCATGATTGACTCCATTCTCTGCACAAGTCATGAACAAATATCTCCCTGTTGATGATGCGAGTGGTTGCCATGGTTGCTTCTTCTTCTTCCTAAATGCGAAAGCAGGCCAGCGCGGAAGAGGGCACGGTATACAAAACCATTGTGCCTAATGTTAAAACGCTCTTACCCCCAATTCACACATACTCCGTGCGCGCCGCGGTCCGTCAGTGCAGCGCACTACGTTGTACTGCCACTCTAGTCAATCATTGTGTTCACACAGCGTGCGCTGCGGTCCGTCTCCGGCGCGTGCCACCAACCGCACTGCGCTCTGCTCCGTTTCATATACGCAGCGAGTCTATTTTCGCTGCAGGCACGCGTCAAGATGGACAGAATATGACAGCCCGGACAGGAAGTGAGACAAGGCAACGCACAGAGCATCCGGTCAATTTCAAAATAAAACACAATATACGGACTCACGATCGTATTTTTCATCACTTTATCAACATTACGTCAAAACAGGAACCGAATTAACAACAAAGCATCCTCAGAAAGACAAAGCAACATGTCGTTTGCATGTTTTTCTCTTTTTTTTCTCTTTTTTTTTCTCTCTTGTAGTTCTCCTGTGATGTGTCATGGGTGCGCTCCGCTGCGCTGACGTCCCAGAAAAACGGATCCAGTGTGAATGGGCGCGAGCCGTTCGACGGAGCAAAACCGTGGCGCTGACGGACCGCAGCGCGCACAGAGTATGTGTGAATTGGGGTTTAGTGTACCTAAAGTACTGTGAGCGTTAAACCCCAAGGATTACGTCACAGCCATTAACATGAAGCCCTGTTTCATGGCTGCATGCTAAAGCAATCAGCTGGAGCGATTAAAAAAAAAATCTTTTGCACTTACACAAAATGAAAAACATAATTAATCGGGTGCAGGTTAAGAAAAAACCTCATAACCCTTAATGTTTAATATCCAAAGAGGAGATTGGGGTCAGTGTATTTACCGAGTGCGATGGGCTTCTCTGCGTCTTCTTCTTGCTCTATGCTCTCCAGTGTGAAGACGATGTCGGAGAAGGAGGGACGCCTCTCTGCACTCATCTGAAGGCACAATAAACCAAAAAAGGGATGGTATAGTTATGATGATAAATGTGAATCTTAACATCAATTAAACTCGGGCTGTTATAGCACTGCCAGGTTGTAAACAAACGTTGCTTTTCTACCCAGACTAACCTGACTTTTTTGCAACTTTTTGGAACTTATTTTCGCAGGGGTTTTCTTAATTCTGTTGTTAGTGTTTTTTTAAATTGGAAATTCTGGTACTGTTGGAAGTCAAGCACAAAAATTCCAATGTACCTCTCCTGTAACTATGCAGATGGCAATAAACATCTAATCTAAGCCCTACCCTTGGAGCAGGGACTTATTGGGAGGGGAAAGTAAGAGTTTGTCTCCTCCTTCTGAGTCACACTAACATGTTTTGGGTTTCCCCAGAAAGTCCCTGCAGCTGTGTGTGTGTGTGTGTGTGTGTGTGTGTGTGTGTGTGTGTGTGTGTGTGTGTGTGTGTGTGTGTGTGTGTGTGTGTGTGTGTGTGTGTGTGTGTGTGTGTGTGTGTGTGTGTGTGTGTGTGTGTGTGTGTGTGTGTACACTTACATTACAACAGGTGACAGCGAGGCTAAAGAACACAGGAGGACAATCCCCAACCAAGTTCTCAAAAGCACCCACGTCTAGACCAAAGTCCTGCAAGGAAACACACACACAAGCTGCTGTCACACGTGCAAAAATACAGAAAATTTAGGTATGCTGGTTTTAGAGGACTATTTCCTGCTCGCCTGATAGGAAAATTTTTGTGAAGATGTGAGGAGCCAACCGAGAACACAGCAGAAAATGCCAGCTGGAGGGGGTGATGACGTATTTATCAGGCGATCAGTTCGATCTTCTTACACATTGTGAAGCCTCATACACTTTTTTTGCTCACCAGTATGTTATTTTCATCGTTCAATTGATGCTGTTAATATGTTAAACTAATGTAGAAATAAAGGCAAAAAAACGGCCATTATTAGGACAGACTCTGTTGACTTAAGCCTGGCTTAGACTGCAGGATAATCAGGCTGATTTAAAGCCCTGACTCCATCATTATCTTCCCATTTTATCTTGTAGAGTGAGTTCTATAAAGATCCAATCTTAAAAACCCCCATCTGATCAAACATTGTCCAATTTATATCCAACATGTTTGATATTTAAAATTGTGACGATTACATCATGAAAGGGTCTGGCAGAAGTCATGTGAGACTACAATAACCGCGGGAAACAACAGAAATAAGTGTAAAGCAGAAGTGACCAGCGGAAGGGCGAAACCCGCACAGGTGCGCCGGACAATGTATGCATTTGACAGTTACAACCTTACCTGCAGCTCTTGCTGAATCACAGACAATCCACTGATACTAGTGTTCATGGCTCTGTAAGATAACATTTAAAACTCAGTTTGCACCTCACCTCTGTCCTCGGTAAGAAGTCTGGATCAGCTTCAATCCGTGCGATGATCTCACAGAGGATGATGCCGTACGCAAACACGTCCACCTGAGCAGGGTTGGAGGAGTGCATGTCAGCAAAGGAAATTCATTTTAAAACAGTTTACTTACATGGATTTTGCATGCCATACATAAAACTAATTAAATATGGAAGAAAAGTAACAGTAAATAGTAAATGGACTGGTATTGCGCTTTTCTAGTCTTCTGGCTGCACAAAATGCTTTTACACTGAAGGTCATACCTACACATCCACACACTGATGGTAAAGTCTGCTATTTAAAGTGTCCATCAGAAGAAACTAATCCATTCATGCACATTTACACCGACGATGAAGAAACTTGGGGTTAAGTGTCTTGCCCAAAGGGACACTTGGACATGTGGCTGCAGGAAAGACCTGACCTTCCGGTTGACAGAGGCCCCGACTCTACCACTGAGCCACAGCCGCCCCAGTTAAGTTTGAATTTGTATCTTACCTGAGCCCACGTCTGTGTGGTTCTGTAAAGAGCCTGACAGCTTATGGAACACCATGCTGTGTAAAGTCTAAATGAAACTTTCTCGTTGTTTCAAGAGTAAGAAAGCAGGTTCACCTTCTCATCGTACAGCTCTCCTCTCAGGACTTCAGGAGCCATCCAGTAGGGGGAGCCCACGATGGCCAGAGGCTGCTTCTCCACACAGTCACTGCAAAGAGACAGAGGAAGAGTCCGTGGAGTAAACGTCTCTACACTCGAGAGGGATTTTCTGTGCGATCCTGCCACGATTTCAACGTTTTAAATGTTCACCATAGACTAAAAGTAGAATATATTCTATAATAAAATGCAATCTAATAACAAAAACTCCTGCATTATGTCAAAGACCAAAAGGTCCAAAAGACCGGAATGAAAACTGGTTCTGTGCAATTTTTCATTCACATACAGTATAATAATGAATATGTTTATTCTAGAGGGTGTTTCATTTCCTAATCTCAAACATTACAGGTGTGTTTTAATTATTAGCTCTCATGCTCCCAAAATTCACTGCAAAGTGAGTGAGCGGAAGTGATGACGTTTATATTACATAGTCAGGGCGAGCGCCTTGCTCGTGTGAAACTGCTTCACACTGTTTTCTTCTCTTTCGTTGTTTTGTAAGCGAGCAGTAACTGGGAGCCAGTGGAGTCTCATCCATTTGTCTTTGTGTTCTAAGTGATTGTTGTAACTCGAAAACTAGAAGAAAAAAAAATGCTGTACGTTTTTTTCATTTCCTCCCACTGACCTGTAATCAGGGATCTTCTCTGCCAGGCCAAAGTCTCCCACCACAGCCGTGAACACGCCGTTATCACAGCGGACCAGACAGTTCTGCAGAGGGAGCGATAACGTGAATCTCTCAGGTGCCAAAGCAGCAGCACAAAACAAACGTAACTTTTGTTCGATTTGCATCGTTTTAATAAACACAAAAGTGAAACACATTCGCAAACAGTTACGCGGACGGCTGTCTGTCTGCTCATCTCTCTCTTTCTGTATCTCAGCACAAGTCTGTCTGCTTCTGCTCGAGGTTAGGGTTTTACCTCACATTTTACTTTCCTGAATGTTGACAAAGTGTTTGCTCGTGTTGGATTAATGTCTGTTCTCTGTAATAATATGACAAAGAGTACCGTCTCGGCCTGCTTTATTAGGTACAGAGTCTTCAGATAAAATCTGTTATGATTTTGAGTTATGCAAACTATTTAAATTGATTGATGTGGATTGTAAAACAGATTCTGTTTTTACAACCTTCAACTTTTTTTTGTGCAGATTTCACTTTTACTTTTCTCTCTCATGTTCTCAGACATTACCATAGACTACATTAGTATGAAGACATTTTCTAACAGCACTTGGAGCTGCGTTTCAAACATTACTAGACAAATACTGCCACCTTGTGGTATGATTAAGTCACTGTTCACCAGCATTCAACATACAAACCTTAAGGGTGAATTAATGCGCTTAAGACACAACAATGCTTTTCAAAACAACTGGCCTTCTCTGAATATAAAATACACACTGTTTTGGGGCACTGGTGGTGTAGTTTTTAGTTTGTGCGCCCCATGTACAGAGTCTGTAGTCCTCGAAGCCAGCGGCCCGGGTTCAAATCCGACCTGTGGCTCCTTTCCCGCATGTCATTGCTCTCTCTTCCTGAATCTGACTCTATCCATCGTCCTGTCTCTCCATTAAAGGTGTAAAAAGCCCAAAAATCGA